>NW_026061890.1:0-604902 GCF_023897955.1 Schistocerca gregaria | reverse complement strand
GATCGGGATTGAATACAACAGTCACCATGCGCACTTTCTTCCATGGGAGTAATGTCTCAAACAGTCTACGCTTTGATCGTTCCCTGGAAGACCAGTAGTAGTTTTCCGATGCACATCTGGTGGCATTCTGTAATCTGTGGGCTATCAGAGTGTTGATGAAACACAGAAAGTGCATCGGGATTGATTACAACAGTCACCATGTGCACTTTCCTCCACGGGAGTAATGTCTTAAACAGTCTACGCATTGATCGGTCCCTGGAAGACCAGTAGTAGTTACCGATGCACATGTGGTGGCATTCTGTAATCTGTGGAGTATCAGAGTGTTGATGAAACAAATAAATTGCTCGGGATTGAATACAACAGTCACCATGCCCACTTTCCTCCACGGGAGGAATGTCTCAAACAGACTACGCTTTGATCGTTCCCTGGAAGACCAGTAGTAGCTTCCGATGCACGTCTGGTTGCATTCTGTAATCTGTGGACTATCAGAGTGTATATGAAACACAGAAATTGCATCGGAATTGAATAAAACATTCACCATGCGCACTTACCGCCATGGGAGTAACCCTGAAACAGTCTACGCTTTAATCGTTCCCTGGAAGACCAGTAGCAGTTTCCGATGCACATCTGTCGGCATTCTGTAATCTGTGGACTATCAGAGTGCAGATGAAACACAGAAAATCCTTCGGGATTGAATACAACAGTCACCATGCGCACTTTCCTCCATGGGAGTAATGTCTCAAACAGTTGATGCTTTGATCGTTCCCTGGAAGACCAGTAGTAGTTACCGATGCACATCTGGAGGCATTCTGTAATCTGTGGACTATCAGAGTGTTGATGAAACACAGAAATTGTATCGGGATTGAATACAACAGTAACCATTGCGCACTTTCCTCCATGGGAGTATGTCTCTAACAGTCTACGCATTGATCATAACCTGGAAGACCAGTAGTAGTTACCGATGCACATCTGGAGGCATTCTGTAATCTGTGGACTATCAGAGTGTTGATGAAACACAGAAATTGCATCGGGATTGAATATAACAGTCACCATGCGCACTTTCCTCCATAGGAGTAATGTCTCAAACAGTCTACTCTGTCATCGTTCCCTGGAAGACCAGTAGTAGTTTCCGATGCACATCTGGTGGCATTCTGTAATCTGTTAACTATCAGAGAGTTGATGAAACACAGAAATTGCATCGGGTTTGAATACAACAATCACCATGCGCACTTTCCTCCATGGGAGTAATGTCTCAAACATTCTACGCTTTGATCGTTCCCTGGAAGACTAGTAGTAGTTTCCGATGCACATCTGGTTGCATTCTGTAATCTGTGGGCTATCAGAGTGTTGATGAAACACAGAGAGTGCATCGGGATTGATTACAACAGTCACCATGCGCACTTTCCTCCACGGGAGTAATGTCTCAAACAGTCTACGCTTTGATCGTTCCCTGGGAGACCAGTAGTAGTTACCGATGCACATCTGGAGGCATTCTGTAATATGTGGACTATCAAAGTGTTGATGAAATACAGAAAATGCATCGGGATTGAATACAACAGTCACCACGCGCACTTTCCTCTATGGGAGTAATTCTCAAACAGTCTACGCTTTGATCGTTCCCTGGAAGACCAGTAGTAATTACCGTTGCACATCTGGAGGCATTCTGTAATCTGTGGACTATCAGAGTGATGATGAAACATAGAAATGGTATTGGGATTGAATACAACAGTCACCTTCCGCACTTTCCTCCATCGGAGTAATGTCTCTAACAGTCTACGCTTTAATCGTTCCCTGGAAAACCAGTAGTAGTTTCCGATGCACATCTGTCGGCATTCTGTATCTGTGGACTATCAGAGTGCTGATGAAACACAGAAATTGCCTCGGGATTGAATACAGCAGTCACCATGCGCACTTTCCTCCATGGGAGTAATGTCTCAAACAGTCTACGCTTTGATCGTTCCCTGGAAGACCAGTAGTAGTTTTCCGATGCACATCTGGTGGCATTCTGTAATCTGTGGGCTATCAGAGTGTTGATGAAACACAGAAAGTGCATCGGGATTGATTACAACAGTCACCATGTGCACTTTCCTCCACGGGAGTAATGTCTCAAACAGTCTACGCATTGATCGGTCCCTGGAAGACCAGTAGTAGTTACCGATGCACATGTGGTGGCATTCTGTAATCTGTGGAGTATCAGAGTGTTGATGAAACAAAGAAATTGCATCGGGATTGAATACAACAGTCACCGCACGCACTTTCCTATATGGGAGTAATTCTCAAACAGTCTACGCTTTGATCGTTCCCTGGAAGACCAGTAGTAGTTACCGATGCACATGTGGTGGCATTCTGTAATCTGTGGAGTATCAGAGCGTTGATGAAACAAAGAAATTGCATCGGGATTGAATACAACAGTCACCTTCCGCACTTTCCTCCATGGGAGTAATGTCTCTAACAGTCTACGCTTTGATCGTTCCCTGGAAGACCAGTAGTAGTTTCCGATGCACATCTGGAGGCACTGTGTAATCTGTGGACTATCAGAGTGTTGATGAAACATGGAAATTTGCATCGGGATTGAATACAACAGTCACCATGCGCACTTTCCTCCACGGGAGTAATGCCTCAAACAGTCTACGCTTTGATCGTTCCCTAGAAGACCAGTAATAGTTTTCGATGCACATATGGTGGCATTCTGTAATCTGTGGACTTTTAGAGTGTTGATGAAACACAGAAATTGCATCGGGATTGAATACAACAGTCACCATGCCCACTTTCCTCCACGGGAGTAATGTCTCAAACAGTCTACGCTTTGATCGTTCATTGGAAGACCAGTAGTAGCTTCCGATGCACGTCTGGTGGCATTCTGTAATCTGTGGACTATCAGAATGTATATGAAACACAGATATTTGCATCGGAATTGAATAAAACATTCATCATGCGCACTTTCCGCCATGGGAGTAACCCTGAAACAGTCTACGCTTTAATCGTTCCCTGGAAGACCAGTAGTAGTTTCCGATGCACATCTGTAGGCATTCTGTAATCTGTGGACTATCAGAGTGCTGATGAAACACAGAAAATCCTTCGGGATTGAATACAACAGTCACCATGCGCACTTTCCTCCATGGGAGTAATGTCTCAAACAGTCAATGCTTTGATCGTTCCCTGGATGACCAGTAGTAGTTACCGATGCACATCTGGTGGCATTCTGTAATCTGTGGACTATCAGAGTGTTGATGAAACACAGAAATTTGCATCGGGATTGAATGCAACAGTCACCATGCGCACTTTCCTCCACGGGAGTAATGTCTCAAACAGTCTTCGCTTTGATCGTTCCCTGGAAGACCAGTAGTAGTTTCCGATGCACATCTGGTAGCATTCTGTAATCTGTGGACTATTAGAGTGTTGATGAAACACAGAAATTGCATCGGGATTGAATACAAGAGTCACCATGCCCACTTTCCTCCACGGGAGTAATGTCTCAAACTGTCTACGCTTTGATCGTTCCCTGGAAGACCAGTAGTAGTTTCCGATGCACATCTGGTGGCATTCTGTAATCTGTGGACTATTAGAGTGTTGATGAAACACAGAAATTGCATCGGGATTGAATACAACAGTCACCATGCCCACTTTCCTCCATGGGAGTAATGTCTCAAACTGTCTACGCTTTGATCGTTTCCTGGAAGAGCAGTAGTAGTTTCCGATGCACATCTGGAGGCATTCTGTAATCTGTTAACTATCAGAGAGTTGATGAAACACAGAAATTGGATCGGGATTGAATACAACAGTCACCATGCGCACTTTCCTCCATAATAGTAATGTCTCAAACAGTCTACGCTTTGATCGTTCCCTGGAAGACCAGTAGTAGTTTTCCGATGCACGTATGGTGGCATTCTGTAATCTGTGGGCAATCAGAGTGTTGATGAAACACAGAAAGTGCATCGGGATTGTTTACAACAGTCACCATGCGCACTTTCCTCCACGGGAGTAATGTCTCAAACTGTCTATGCTTTGATCGTTCCCTGGAAGACCAGTAGTAGTTTCCGATGCACATCTGGTGGCATTCTGTAATCTGTGGACTATCAGAGTGTTAATGAAACACAGAAATTGCATCGGGATTGAATACAACCGTCACCATGGGCACTTTCCTCCACGGGAGTAATATCTCAAAGAGTCTACGCTTTGATCGGTCCCTGGAAGACCAGTAATAGTTACCGATGCACATGTGGTGGCATTCCGTAATCTGTGGAGTATCAGAGTGTTGATGAAACAAAGAAATTGCATCGGGATTGAATACAACAGTCACCTTCCGCACTTTCCTCCACGGGAGTAATGTCTCAAACAGTCTACGCTTTGATCGTTCCCTAGAAGACCAGTAGTAGTTTTCGATGCACATCTGGTGGCATTCTGTAATCTGTGGACTCTTAGAGTGTTGATGAAACACAGAAATTGCATCGGGATTGAATACAACAGTCACCATGCGCACTTTCCTCCATAGGAGTAATGTCTCAAACAGTCTACTCTTTGATCGTTCGCAGGAAGACCAGTAGTAGTTTCCGATGCACATCTTTAGGCATACTGTAATCTGTTAACTATCAGAGAGCTGATGAAACACAGAAATTGGATCGGGATTGAATACAACAGTCATCATGCGCACTTTCCTCCATGGGAGTAATGTCTCAAACAGTCTACGCTTTGATCGTTAGCTGGAAGACCAGTAGTAGTTTTCCGTTGCACATATGGTGGCATTCTGTAATCTGTGGGCTATCAGAGTGTTGATGAAACACAGAAAGTGCATCGGGATTGTTTACAACAGTCACCATGCGCACTTTCCTCCACGGGAGTATTGTCTCAAACAGTCTACGCTTTGATCGTTCATTGGAAGACCAGTAGTAGTTTCCGATGCACGTCTGGTGGCATTCTGTAATCTGTGGACTATCAGAGTGTATATGAAACACAGAAATTGCATCGGTATTGAATAAAACATTCACCATGCGCACTTTCCGCCATGGGAGTAACCTTGAAACAGTCTACGCTTTAATCGTCCCTGGAAGATTAGTAGTAGTTTCCGATGCACATCTGTCGGCATTCTGTAATCTGTGGACTGTCAGAGTTCTGATGAAACACAGAAAATCCTTCGGGATTGAATACAACAGTCAGCATGCGGACTTTCCTCCATAGGAGTAATGTCTCAAACAGTCTACTCTTTGATCGTTCGCAGGAAGACCAGTAGCAGTTTCCAATGCACATCTGGAGGCATTCAGTAATCTGTTAACTATCAGAGAGTTGAAGAAACACAGAAATTGGATCGGGATTGAATACAACAGTCACCATTCGCACTTTCCTCCATGGGAGTAATGTCCCAAACAGTCTACGCTTTGATCGTTCCCTGGAAGACCAGTAGTAGTTTTCCGATGCACATATGGTGGCATTCTGTAATCTGTGGGCTATCAGAGTGTTGATGAAACACAGAAAGTGCATCGGGATTGATTACAACGGTCACCATGCGCACTTTCCTCCACGGGAGTAATGTCTCAAACAGTCTACGCTTTAATCGTTCCCTGGATGACCAGTAGTAGTTTCCGATGCACATCTGGTGGCATTCTGTAATCTGTGGACTATCAGAGTGTTAATGAAACACAGAAATTGCATCGGGATTGAATACAACAGTCACCATGGGCACTCTCCTCCACGGGAGTAATGTCTCAAAGAGTCTACGATTTGATCGGTCCCTGGAAGACCAGTAGTAGTTACCGATGCACATGTGGTGTCATTCTGTAATCTGTGGAGTATCAGATTGTTGATGAAACAAAGAAATTGCATCAGGATTGAATAAAACAGTCAACACACGCACTTTCCTCTATGGGAGTAATTCTCAAACAGTCTACGCTTTGATCGTTCCCTGGAAGACCAGTAGTAGTTACCGAGGCACATGTGGTGGCATTCTGTAATCTGTGGAGTATCAGAGTGTTGATGAAACAAAGAATTTGCATCGGGATTGAATACAACAGTCACCTTCCGCACTTTCCTCCATGGGAGTAATGTCTCTAAAAGTCTACGCTTTGATCATAACCTGGAAGACCAGTAGTAGTTACCGATGCACATCTGGAGGCATTCTGTAATCTGTGGACTATCAGAGTGTTAATGAAACACAGAAATTGCATCGGGATTGAATACAACGGTCACCATGGGCACTTTCCTCCACGGGAGTAATGTCTCAAACAGTCTACGCTTTTATCGGTCCCTGGAAGACCAGTAGTAGTTACCGATGCACATCTGGTGGCATTCTGTAATCTGTGGAATATCAGAGTGTTGATGAAACAAAGAAATTGCATCGGGATTGAATACAACGGTCACCACACTCACTTTCCTCTATGGGAGTAATTCTCAAACAGTCTACGCTCTGATCGTTCCCTGGAAGACCAGTAGTAGTTACCGATGCACATGTGGAGGCATTCTGTAATCTGTGGAGTATCAGAGTGTTGATGAAACAAAGAAATTGCATCGGGATTGAATACAACAGTCACCTTCCGCACTTTCTTCCATGGGAGTAATGTCTCTAAAAGTCTACGCTTTGATCATAACCTGGAAGACCAGTAGTAGTTACCGATGCACATCTGGAGGCATTCTGTAGTCTGTGGACTATCAGAGTGTTGATGAAACACAGAAATTTGCATCGGGATTGAATACAACAGTCACCATGCGCACTTTCCTCCACGGGAGTAATGTCTCAAACAGTCTACGCTTTGATCTATCCCTAGAAGACCAGTAGTAGTTTACGATGCACATCTGGTGGCATTCTGTAATATGTGGACTCTTAGAGTGTTGATGAAACACAGAAATTGCATCGGGATTGAATACAACAGTCACCATGCCCACTTTCCTCCACTCGAGTAATGTCTCAAACAGTCTACGCTTTGATCGTTCATTGGAAGACCAGTAGTAGCTTCCGATGCACGTCTGGTGGCATTTTGTAATCTGTGGAGTATCAGAGTGTATATGAAACACAGATATTTGCATCGGAATTGAATAAAACATTCACCATACGCACTTTCCGCCATGCGAGTAACCCTGAAACAGTCTACGCTTTAATCGTTCCCTGGAAGTCCAGTAGTAGTTTCCGATGCACATCTCTCGGCATTCTGTAATCTGTGGACTATCAGAGTGCTGATGAAACACAGAAAATCCTTCGGGATTGAATACAACAGTCACCATGCGCACTTTCCTCCATGGGAGTCATGTCTCAACCAGTCTATGCTTTGATCGTTCCCTGGAAGACCAGTAGTAGTTACCGATGCACATCTGGAGGCATTCTGTAATCTGTTAACTACCAGAAAGTTGATGAAACACAGAAATTGCATCGGGATTGAATACAACAGTCACCATGCGCACTTTCCGCCATGGGAGTACCCCTGAAACAGTCTACGCATTGATCGTTCCCTGGGAGACCAGTAGTAGTTACCGATGCACATCTGGAGGCATTCTGTAATCTGTGGACTATCAGAGTGTTGATGAAACACAGAAATTTGCATCGGGATTGAATGCAACAGTCACCATGCGCACTTTCCTCCACGGGAGTAATGTCTCAAACAGTCTACGCTTTGATCGTTCCCTGGAAGACCTGTAGTAGCTTCCGATGCACATCTGGTAGCATTCTGTAATCTGTGGACTATTAGAGTGTTGATGAAACACAGAAATTGCATCGGGATTGAATACAACAGTCACCATGCCCACTTTCCTCCACGGGAGTAATGTCTCAAACTGTCTACGCTTTGATCGTTCCCTGGAAAACCAGTAGTAGTTTCCGATGCACATCTGGTAGCATTCTGTAATCTGTGGACTATTAGAGTGTTGATGAAACACAGAAATTGCATCGGAATTGAATAAAACATTCACCATTCGCACTTTCCGCCATGGGAGTAACCCTGAAACAGTCTACGCTTTAATCGTCCCTGGAAGATTAGTAGTAGTTTCCGATGCACATCTGTCGGCTTTCTGTAATCTGTGGACTATCAGAGTGCTGATGAAACACAGAAAATCCTTCGGGATTAAATACAACAGTCACCATGCGCACTTTCCTCCATAGGAGTAATGTCTCAAACAGTCTACTCTTTGATCGTTCCCTGGGAGACCAGTAGTAGTTACCGATGCACATCTGGAGGCATTCTGTAATCTGTGGACTATCAGAGTGTTGATGAAACACAGAAATTTGCATCGGGATTGAATGCAACAGTCACCATGCGCACTTTCCTCCACTGGAGTAATGTCTCAAATAGTCTACGCTTTGATCGTTCCCTGGAAGACCAGTAGTAGTTTCCGATGCACATCTGGTGGCATTCTGTAATCTGTGGACTATTAGAGTGTTGATGAAACACAGAAATTGCATCGGTATTGAATACAACAGTCACCATGCCCACTTTCCTCCACGGGAGTAATGTCTCAAACAGTCTACGCTTTGATCGTTCCCTGGAAGACCAATAGTAGCTTCCGATGGACGTCTGGTGGCATTCTGTAATCTGTGGACTATCAGAGTGTATATGAAACACAGAAATTTGCATCGGAATTGAATAAAACATTCACCATGCGCACTTTCCGCCATGGGAGTAACCCTGAAACAGTCTACGCTTTAATCGTTCCCTGGAAGACCAGTAGTAGTTTCCGATGCACATCTGTCGGCATTCTGTAATCTGTGGACTATCAGAGTGCTGATGGAACACAGAAAATCCTTCGGGATTGAATACAACAGTCACCATGCGCACTTTCCTCCACGGGAGTAATGTCTCAAACAGTCTATGCTTTTATCGTTCCCTGGAAGACCAGTAGTAGTTACCGATGCACATCTGGAGGCATTCTGTAATCTGTGGACTATCAGAGTGTTGATGATACACAGAAATTGTATCGGGATTGAATACAACAGTCACCAATGCGCACTTTCCTCCATGGGAGTAATGTCTCAAACAGTCTACTCTTTTATCGTTCCCTGGAAGACCAGTAGTAGTTACCGATGCACATCTGGAGGCATTCTGTAATCTGTGGACTATCAGAGTGTTGATGAAACACAGAAATTGCATCGGTATTGAATACAACAGTCACCATGCCTACTTTCCTCCATAGGAGAAATGTCTCAAACAGTCTACTCTTTGATCGTTCCCTGGAAGACCAGTCGTAGTTTCCGATGCACATCTGTCGGCATTCTGTAATCTGTAGACTGTCAGAGTGTTGATGAAACACAGAAATTTTATCGGGATTGAATACAACAGTCACCAATGCGCACTTTCCTCCATGGGAGTAATGTCTCTAACAGTCTACGCTTTGATCATAAACTGGAAGACCAGTAATAGTTACCGATGCACATCTGGAGGCATTCTGTAATCTGTGGACTATCAGAGTGTTGATGAAACACAGAAATTGCATCGGGATTGATTACAACGGTCACCATGCGCACTTTCCTCCACGGGAGTAATGTCTCAAACAGTCTACGCTTTGATCGTTCCCTGGATGACCAGTAGTAGTTTCCGATGCACATCTGGTGGCATTCTGTAATCTGTGGACTATCAGAGTGTTAATGAAACACAGAAATTGCATCGGGATTGAATACAACAATCACCATGGGCACTTTCCTCCACGGGAGTAATGTCTCAAAGAGTCTACGCTTTGATCGGAACCTGGAAGACCAGTAGTAGTTACCGATGCACATGTGGTGGCATTCTGTAATCTGTGGAGTATCAGAGTGTTGATGAAACAAAGATATTGCATCGGGATTGAATACAACAGTCACCACACGCACTTTCCTCTATGGGAGTAATTCTTAAACAGTCTACGCTTTGATCGTTCCCTGGAAGACCAGTAATAGTTACCGATGCACATGTGGTGGCCATCTGTAATCTGTGGAGTATCAGAGTGTTGATGAAACAAAGAAATTGCATCGGGATTGAATACAACAGTCACCTTCCGCACTTTCCTCCATGGGAGTAATGTCTCTAACAGTCTACGCTTTGATCATAACCTGGAAGACCAGTAGTAGTTACCGATGCACATCTGGAGGCATTCTGTAATCTGTGGACTATCAGAGTGTTAATGAAACACAGAAATTGCATCGGGATTGAATACAACAGTCACCATGGGCACTTTCCTCCATGGGAGTAATGTCTCAAACAGTCTACGCTTTGATCGGTCCCTGGAAGACCAGTAGTAGTTACCGCTGCACATCTGGTGGCATTCTGTAATCTGTGGAGTATCAGAGTGTTGATGAAACAAAGAAATTGCATCGGGATTGAATACAACAGTCACCACACTCACTTTCCTCTATGGGAGTAATTCTCAAACAGTCTACGCTCTGATCGTTCCCTGGAAGACCAGTAGTAGTTACCGATGCACATGTGGTGGCATTCTGTAATCTGTGGAGTATCAGAGTGTTGATGAAACAAAGAAATTGCATCGGGATTGAATACAACAGTCACCTTCCGCACTTTCTTCCATGGGAGTAATGTCTCTAACAGTCTACGCTTTGATCATAACCTGGAAGACCAGTAGTAGTTACCGATGCACATCTGGAGGCATTCTGTAATCTGTGGACTATCAGAGTGTTGATGAAACACAGAAATTTGCATCGGGATTGAATACAACAGTCACCATGCGCACTTTCCTCCACGGGAGTAATGTCTCAAACAGTCTACGCTTTGATCTTTCCCTAGAAGACCAGTAGTAGTTTACGATGCACATCTGGTGGCATTCTGTAATCTGTGGTCTCTTAGAGTGTTGATGAAACACAGAAATTGCATCGGGATTGAATACAACAGTCACCATGCCCACTTTCCTCCACGGGAGTAATGTCTCAAACAGTCTACGCTTTGATCGTTCATTGGAAGACCAGTAGTAGCTTCCGATGCACGTCTGGTGGCATTTTGTAATCTGTGGAGTATCAGAGTGTATATGAAACACAGATATTTGCATCGGAATTGAATAAAACATTCACCATACGCACTTTCCGCCATGGGAGTAACCCTGAAACAGTCTACGCTTTAATCGTTCCCTGGAAGTCCAGTAGTAGTTTCCGATGCACATCTCTCGGCATTCTGTAATCTGTGGACTATCAGAGTGCTGATGAAACACAGAAAATCCTTCGGGATTGAATACAACAGTCACCATGCGCACTTTCCTCCATGGGAGTCATGTCTCAACCAGTCTATGCTTTGATCGTTCCCTAGAAGACCAGTAGTAGTTACCGATGCACATCTGGAGGCATTCTGTAATCTGTTAACTATCAGAAAGTTGATGAAACACAGAAATTGCATCGGGATTGAATACAACAGTCACCATGCGCACTTTCCGCCATGGGAGTACCCCTGAAACAGTCTACGCATTGATCGTTCCCTGGGAGACAAGTAGTAGTTACAGATGCACATCTGGAGGCATTCTGTAATCTGTGGACTATCAGAGTGTTGATGAAACACAGAAATTTGCATCGGGATTGAATGAAACAGTCACCATGCGCACTTTCCTCCACGGGAGTAATGTCTCAAACAGTCTACGCTTTGATCGTTCCCTGGAAGACCTGTAGTAGCTTCCGATGCACATCTGGTAGCATTCTGTAATCTGTGGACTATTAGAGTGTTGATGAAACACAGAAATTGCATCGGGATTGAATACAACAGTCACCATGCCCACTTTCCTCCACGGGAGTAATGTCTCAAACTGTCTACGCTTTGATCGTTCCCTGGAAGACCAGTAGTAGTTTCCGATGCACATCTGGTGGCATTCTGTAATCTGTGGACTATTAGAGTGTTGATGAAACACAGAAATTGCATCGGAATTGAATAAAACATTCACCATGCGCACTTTCCTCCATGGGAGTAACCCTGAAACAGTCTACGCTCTAATCGTTCCCTGGAAGACCAGTAGTAGTTTCCGATGCACATCTGTCGGCATTCTGTAATCTGTGGACTATCAGAGTGCTGATGGAACACAGAAAATCCTTCGGGATTGAATACAACAGTCACCATGCGCACTTTCCTCCATGGGAGTAATGTCTCAAACAGTCTATGCTTTTATCGTTCCCTGGAAGACCAGTAGTAGTTACCGATGCACATCTGGAGGCATTCTGTAATCTGTGGACTATCAGAGTGTTGATGAAACACAGAAATTGTATCGGGATTGAATACAACAGTCACCAATGCGCACTTTCCTCCATGGGAGTAATGTCTCAAACAGTCTACGCTTTGATCGTAACCTGGAAGACCAGTAGTAGTTACCGATGCACATCTGGAGGCATTCTGTATCTGTTAACTATCAGAGAGTTGATGAAACACAGAAATTGCATCGGGATTGAATACAACAGTCACCATGCGCACTTTCCTCCATAGGAGTAATGTCTCAAACAGTCTACTCTTTGATCGTTCCCTGGAAGACCAGTAGTAGTTTCCGATGCACATCTGTCGGCATTCTGTAATCTGTGGACTGTCAGAGTGTTGATGAAACACAGAAATTTTATCGGGATTGAATACAACAGTCACCAATGCGCACTTTCCTCCATGGGAGTAATGTCTCTAACAGTCTACGCTTTGATCATAAACTGGAAGACCAGTAGTAGTTACCGATGCACATCTGGAGGCATTCTGTAATCTGTGGACTATCAGAGTGTTGATGAAACACAGAAATTGCATCGGGATTGAATACAACAGTCACCATGCGCACTTTCCTCCATAGGAGTAATGTCTCAAACAGTCTACTCTTTGATCGTTCCCTGGAAGACCAGTAGTAGTTTCCGATGCACATCTGGAGGCATTCCGTAATCTGTTAACTATCAGAGAGTTGATGAAACACAGAAATTGGATCGGGATTGAATACAACAGTCCCCATGCGCACTTTCCTCCATGGGAGTAATGTCTCAAACAGTCTACGCTTCGATCGTTCCCTGGAAGACCAGTAGTTGTTTTCCGATGCACATATGGTGGCATTCTGTAATCTGTGGGCTATCAGAGTGTTGATGAAACACAGAAAGTGCATCAGGATTGATTACAACAGTCACCATGCGCACTTTCCTCCACGGGAGTAATGTCTCAAACAGTCTACGCTTCGATCGTTCACTGGAAGACCAGTAGTAGTTTCCGATGCACATCTGGTGGCATTCTGTAATCTATGACTATCAGAGTGTTAATGAAACACAGAAATTGCATCGGGATTGAATACAACAGTCACCATGGGCACTTTCCTCCACGGGAGTAATGTCTCAAACAGTCTACGCTTTGATCGGTCCCTGGAAGACCAGTAGTAGTTACCGATGCACATGTGGTGGCATTCTGTAATCTGTGGAGTATCAGAGTGTTGATGAAACAAAGAAATTGCATCGGGATTGAATACAACAGTCACCAGACGCACTTTCCTCTATGGGAGTAATTCTCAAACAGTCTACGCTTTGATTGTTCCCTGGAAGACCAGTAGTAGTTACCGTTGCACATCTGGAGGCATTCTGTAATCTGTGGACTATCAGAGTGTTGATGAAACATAGAAATTGTATTGGGATTGAATACAACAGTCACCTTCCGCACTTTCCTCCATGGGAGTAATGTCTCTAACAGTCTACGCTTTGATCATAACCTGGAAGACCAGTAGTAGTTACCGATGCACATCTGGAGGCATTCTGTAATCTGTGGACTATCAGAGTGTTAATGAAACACAGAAATTGCATCGGGATTGAATACAACAGTCACCATGGGCACTTTCCTTCACGGGAGTAATGTCTCAAACAGTCTACGCTTTGATCGGTCCCTGGAAGACCAGTAGTAGTTACCGATGCACATGTGGTGGCATTCTGTAATCTGTGGAGTATCAGAGTGTTGATGAAACAAAGAAATTGCATCGGGATTGAATACAACAGTCACCAGACGCACTTTCCTCTATGGGAGTAATGTCTCAAACAGTCTATGCTTTGATCGTTCCCTGGAAGACCAGTAGTAGTTACCGATGCACATCTGGAGGCATTCTGTTATCTGTGGACTATCAGAGTGTTGATGAAACACAGAAATTGTATCGGGATTGAATACAACAGTCATCAATGCGCACTTTCCTCCATGGGAGTAATGTCTCTAACAGTCTACGCTTTGATCGTAACCTGGAAGACCAGTAGTAGTTACCGATGCACATCTGGAGGCATTCTGTATCTGTTAACTATCAGAGAGTTGATGAAACACAGAAATTGCATCGGGATTGAATACAACAGTCACCATGCGCACTTTCCTCCATAGGAGTAATGTCTCAAACAGTCTACTCTTTGATCGTTCCCTGGAAGACCAGTAGTAGTTTCCGATGCACATCTGTCGGCATTCTGTAATCTGTGGACTATCAGAGTGCTGATGAAACACAGAAAATCCTTCAAGATTGAATACAATAGTCACCATGCGCACTTTCCTTCATGGGAGTAATGTCTCAAACAGTCTATGCTTTGATCGTTCCCTGGAAGACCAGTAGTAGTTACCGATGCACATCTGGAGGCATTCTGTAATCTGTGGACTGTCAGAGTGTTGATGAAACACAGGAATTGTATCGGGATTGAATATAACAGTCACCAATGCGCACTTTCCTCCATGGGAGTAATGTCTCTAACAGTCTACGCTTTGATCATAACCTGGAAGACCAGTAGTAGTTACCGATGCACATCTGGAGGCATTCTGTAATCTGTGGACTATCAGAGTGTTGATGAAACACAGAAATTGCATCGGGATTGAATACAACAGTCACCATGCGCACTTTCCTCCATAGGAGTAATGTCTCAAACAGTCTACTCTTTGATCGTTCCCTGGAAGACCAGTAGTAGTTTCCGATGCACATCTGGAGGCATTCCGTAAGCTGTTAACTATCAGAGAGTTGATGAAACACAGAAATTGGATCGGGATTGAATACAACAGTCCCCATGCGCACTTTCCTCCATGGGAGTAATGTCTCATACAGTCTACGCTTTGATCGTTCCCTGGAAGACCAGTAGTTGTTTTCCGATGCACATATGGTGGCATTCTGTAATCTGTGGGCTATCAGAGTGTTGATGAAACACAGAAAATCCTTCGGGATTGAATACAACAGTCACCATGCGCACTTTCCTCCACGGGAGTAATGTCTCAATCAGTCTACGCTTCGATCGTTCCCTGGAAGACCAGTAGTAGTTTCCGATGCACATCTGGTGGCATTCTGTAATCTGTGGACTATCAGAGTGTTAATGAAACACAGAAATTGCATCGGGATTGAATACAACAGTCACCATTGGCACTTTCTTCCACGGGAGTAATGTCTCAAACAGTCTACGCTTTGATCGGTCCCTGGAAGACCAGTAGTGGTTACCGATGCACATGTGGTGGCATTCTGTAATCTGTGGAGTATCAGAGTGTTGATGAAACAAAGAAATTGCATCGGGATTGAATACAACAGTCACCATGGGCACTTTCCTCCACGGGAGTAATGTCTCAAACAGTCTACGCTTTGATCGGTCGCTGGAAGACCAGTAGTAGTTACCGATGCACATGTGGTGGCATTCTGTAATCTGTGGAGTATCAGAGTGTTGATGAAACAAAGAAATTGCATCGGGATTGAATACAACAGTCACCAGACTCACTTTCCTCTATGGGAGTAATTCTCAAACAGTCTACGCTTTGATCGTTCCCTGGAAGACCAGTAGAAGTTACCGTTGCACATCTGGAGGCATTCTGTAATCTGTGGACTATCAGAGTGTTGATGAAACATAGAAATTGTATTGGGATTGAATACAACAGTCACCTTCCGCTTTTTCCTCCATGGGAGTAATGTCTCTAACAGTCTACGCTTTGATCATAACCTGGAAGACCAGTAGTAGTTACCGATGCATATCTGGAGGCATTCTGTAATCTGTGGACTATCAGAGTGTTGATGAAACACAGAAATTTGCCTTCGGGATTGAATACAACAGTCACCATGCGCACTTTCCTCCACGGGAGTAATGTCTCAAACAGTCTACGCTTTGATCGTTCCCTAGAAGACCAGTAGTAATTTTCGATGCACATCTGGTGGTATTCTGTAATCTGTGGACTCTTAGAGTGTTGATGAAACACAGAAATTGCATCGGGATTGAATACAACAGTCACCATGCCCACTTTCCTCCACGGGAGTAATGTCTCAAACAGTCTACGCTTTGATCGTTCCCTGGAAGACCGGTAGTAGCTTCCGATGCACGTCTGGTGGCATTCTGTAATCTGTGGACTATCAGAGTGTATATGAAACACAGAAATTTGCATCGGAATTGAATAAAACATTCACCATGCGCACTTTCCGCCATGGGAGTAACCCTGAAACAGTCTACGCTTTAATCGTTCCCTGGAAGACCAGTAGTAGTTTCCGATGCACATCTGAAGGCATTCTGTAATCTGTGGACTATCAGAGTGCTGATGGAACACAGAAAATCCTTCGGGATTGAATACAACAGTCACCATGCGCACTTTCCTCCATGGGAGTAATGTCTCAAACAGTCTATGCTTTTATCGTTCCTTGGAAGACCAGTAGTAGTTACCGATGCACATCTGGAGGCATTCTGTAATCTGCGGACTATCAGAGTGTTGATGAAACACAGAAATTGTATCGGGATTGAATACAACAGTCACCAATGCGCACTTTCCTCCATGGGAGTAATGTCTCTAACAGTCTACGCTTTGATCGTAACCTGGAAGACCAGTAGTAGTTACCGATGCACATCTGGAGGCATTCTGTATCTGTTAACTATCAGAGAGTTGATGAAACACAGAAATTGCATCGCGATTGAATACAACAGTCACCATGGGCACTTTCCTCCACGGGAGTAATGTCTCAAACAGTCTACGCTTTGATCGGTCCCTGGAAGACCAGTAGTAGTTACCGATGCACATCTGGAGGCATTCTGTAATCTGTGGACTATCAGAGTGTTGATGAAACACAGAAATTGTATCGGGATTGAATACAACAGTCATCAATGCGCACTTTCCTCCATGGGAGTAATGTCTCTAACAGTCTACGCTTTGATCGTAACCTGGAAGACCAGTAGTAGTTACCGATGCACATCTGGAGGCATTCTGTATCTGTTAACTATCAGAGAGTTGATGAAACACAGAAATTGCATCGGGATTGAATACAACAGTCACCATGCGCACTTTCCTCCATAGGAGTAATGTCTCAAACAGTCTACTCTTTGATCGTTCCCTGGAAGACCAGTAGTAGTTTCCGATGCACATCTGTCGGCATTCTGTAATCTGTGGACTATCAGAGTGCTGATGAAACACAGAAAATCCTTCGAGATTGAATACAACAGTCACCATGCGCACTTTCCTTCATGGGAGTAATGTCTCAAACAGTCTATGCTTTGATCGTTCCCTGGAAGACCAGTAGTAGTTACCGATGCCCATCTGGAGGCATTCTGTAATCTGTGGACTGTCAGAGTGTTGATGAAACACAGGAATTGTATCGGGATTGAATATAACAGTCACCAATGCGCACTTTCCTCCATGGGAGTAATGTCTCTAACAGTCTACGCTTTGATCATAACCTGGAAGACCAGTAGTAGTTACCGATGCACATCTGGAGGCATTCTGTAATCTGTGGACTATCAGAGTGTTGATGAAACACAGAAATTGCATCGGGATTGAATACAACAGGCACCATGCGCACTTTCCTCCATAGGAGTAATGTCTCAAACAGTCTACTCTTTGATCGTTCCCTGGAAGACCAGTAGTAGTTTCCGATGCACATCTGGAGGCATTCCGTAAGCTGTTAACTATCAGAGAGTTGATGAAACACAGAAATTGGATCGGGATTGAATACAACAGTCCCCATGCGCACTTTCCTCCATGGGAGTGATGTCTCATACAGTCTACGCTTTGATCGTTCCCTGGAAGACCAGTAGTTGTTTTCCGATGCACATATGGTGGCATTCTGTAATCTGTGGGCTATCAGAGTGTTGATGAAACACAGAAAATCCTTCGGGATTGAATACAACAGTCACCATGCGCACTTTCCTCCACGGGAGTAATGTCTCAAACAGTCTACGCTTTGATCGTTCCCTAGAAGACCAGTAGTAATTTTCGATGCACATCTGGTGGTATTCTGTAATCTGTGGACTCTTAGAGTGTTGATGAAACACAGAAATTGCATCGGGATTGAATACAACAGTCACCATGCACACTTTCCTCCACGGGAGTAATGTCTAAAACAGTCTACGCTTTGATCGTTCCCTGGAAGACCAGTAGTAGCTTCCGATGCACGTCTGGTGGCATTCTGTAATCTGTGGACTATCAGAGTGTATATGAAACACAGAAATTTGCATCGGAATTGAATAAAACATTCACCATGCGCACTTTCCGCCATGGGAGTAAACCCGGAAACAGTTTACGCTTTTATCGTTCCCTGGAAGACCAGTAGTAGTTTCCGATGCACATCTGTCGGCATTCTGTAATCTGTGGACTATCAGAGTGCTGATGGAACACAGAAAATCCTTCGGGATTGAATACAACAGTCACCAATGCGCACTTTGCTCCATGGGAGTAATGTCTCTAACAGTCTACGCTTTGATCGTAACCTGGAAGACCAGTAGTAGTTACCGATGCACATCTGGAGGCATTCTGTATCTGTTAACTATCAGAGAGTTGATGAAACACAGAAATTGCATCGGGATTGGATACAACAGTGACCATGCGCACTTTCCTCCATAGGAGTAATGTCTCAAACAGTCTACTCTTTGATCGTTCCCTGGAAGCCAGTAGTAGTTTCCGGTGCACATCTGTCGGCATTCTGTAATCTGTGGACTATCAGAGTGCTGATGAAACACAGAAAATCCTTCGGGATTGAATACAACAGTCACCATGCGCACTTTCCTACATGGGAGTAATGTCTCAAACAGTCTATGCTTTGATCGTTCCCTGGAAGACCAGTAGTAGTTACCGATGCACATCTGCAGGCATTCTGTAATCTGTGGACTATCAGAGCGTTGATGAAACACAGAATTTGTATCGGGATTGAATACAACAGTCACCAATGCGCACTTTCTTCCATGGGAGTAATGTCTCAAACAGTCTACTATTTGATCGTTCCATGGAAGACCAGTAGTAGTTTCCGATGCACATCTGGAGGCATTCTGTAATCTGTTAACTATCAGAGAGTTGATGAAACACAGAAATTGCATCGGGATTGAATACAACAGTCACCATGCGCACTTTTCTCCACGGGAGTAATGTCTCAAACAGTCTACGCTTTGATCGTTCCCTGGAAGACCAGTAGTAGTTACCGATGCACATCTGGAGGCATTCTGTAATCTGTGGACTATCAGAGTGTTGATGAAACACAGAAATTTGCCTTCGGGATTGAATACAACAGTCACCATGCGCACTTTCCTCCACGGGAGTAATGTCTCAAACAGTCTACGCTTTGATCGTTCCCTAGAAGACCAGTAGTAATTTTCGATGCACATCTGGTGGTATTCTGTAGTCTGTCGACTCTTAGAGTGTTGATGAAACACAGAAATTGCATCGGGATTGAATACAACAGTCACCATGCCCACTTTCCTCCACGGGAGTAATGTCTCAAACAGTCTACGCTTTGATCGTTCCCTGGAAGACCAGTAGTAGCTTCCGATGCACGTCTGGTGGCATTCTGTAATCTGTGGACTATCAGAGTGTATATGAAACACAGAAATTTGCATCGGAATTGAATAAAACATTCACCATGCGCACTTTCCGCCATGGGAGTAACCCTGAAACAGTCTACGCTTTAATCGTTCCCTGGAAGACCAGTAGTAGTTTCCGATGCACATCTGTCGGCATTCTGTAATCTGTGGACTATCAGAGAGCTGATGGAACACAGAAAATCCTTCGGGATTGAATACAACAGTCACCATGCGCACTTTCCTCCATGGGAGTAATGTCTCAAACAGTCTATGCTTTTATCGTTCCCTGGAAGACCAGTAGTAGTTACCGATGCACATCTGGAGGCATTCTGTAATCTGCGGACTATCAGAGTGTTGATGAAACACAGAAATTGTATCGGGATAGAATACAACAGTCACCAATGCGCACTTTCCTCCATGGGAGTAATGTCTCTAACAGTCTACGCTTTGATCGTAACCTGGAAGACCAGTAGTAGTTACCGATGCACATCTGGAGGCATTCTGTATCTGTTAACTATCAGAGAGTTGATGAAACACAGAAATTGCATCGCGATTGAATACAACAGTCACCATGCACACTTTCCTCCATAGGAGTAATGTCTCAAACAGTCTACCCTTTGATCGTTCCCTGGAAGACCAGTAGTAGTTTCCGATGCACATCTGTCGGCATTCTGAAATCTGTGGACTATCAGAGTGCTGATGAAACACAGAAAATCCTTCGGGATTGAATACAACAGTCACCATGCCCAATTTCCTTCATGGGAGTAATGTCTCAAACAGTCTATGCTTTGATCGTTCCCTGGAAGACCAGTAGTAGTTACCGATGCACATCTGGAGGCATTCTGTAATCTGTGGACTGTCAGAGTGTTGATGAAACACAGAAATTGTATCGGGATTGAATACAACAGTCACCAATGCGCACTTTCCTCCATGGGAGTAATGTCTCTAACAGTCTACGCTTTGATCATAACCTGGAAGACCAGTAGTAGTTACCGATGCACATCTGGAGGCATTCGGTAATCTGTGGACTATCAGAGTGTTGATGAAACACAGAAAGTGCATCAGGATTGAATACAACAGTCACCATGCGCACTTTCCTCCATAGGAGTAATGTCTCAAACAGTCTACTCTTTGATCGTTTCCTGGAAGACCAGTAGTAGTTTCCGATGCACATCTGGAGGCATTCCGTAAGCTGTTAACTATCAGAGAGTTGATGAAACACAGAAATTGGATCGGGATTGAATACAACAGTCACCATGGGCACTTCCCTCCATGGGAGTAATGTCTCAAACAGTCTACGCTTTGATCGGTCCCTGGAAGACCAGTAGTAGTTACCGATGCACATGTGGTGGCATTCTGTAATCTGTGGAGTATCAGAGTGTTGATGAAACAAAGAAATTGCATCGGGATTGAATACAACAGTCACCACATGCACTTTCCCCTATGGGAGTAATTCTCAAACAGTCTACGCTTTGATCGTTCCCTGGAAGACCAGTAGTAGTTTCCGATGCACATCTGGTGGCATTCTGTAATCTGTGGACTATCAGAGTGTTGATGAAACACAGAAATTGAATGTGAATTCAATACAACAGTCACCATGCGCACTTTCCTCCACGGGGGTAATGTCTCAAACAGTCTATGCTTTGGTCGTTCCCTGGAAGACCAGTAGTAGTTTCCGATGCACATCTGGTGGCATTCTGTAATCTGTGGACTATCAGAGTGTTGATGAAACACAGAAATTGAATGTGAATTCAATACAACAGTCACCATGCGCACTTTCCTCCACGGGGGTAATGTCTCTAACAGTGTACGCTTTGATCATATCCTGGAAGACCAGTAGTAGTTACCGATGCACATCTGGAGGCATTCTGTAATCGGTGGAGTATCAGAGTGTTGATGAAACACAGAAATTTGCCTTCAGGATTGAATACAACAGTCACCATGCGCACTTTCCTCCACGGGAGTAATGTCTCAAACAGTCTACGCTTTGATCGTTCCCTAGAAGACCAGTAGTAATTTTCGATGCACATCTGGTGGTATTCTGTAGTCTGTGGACTCTTAGAGTGTTGATGAAACACAGAAATTGCATCGGGATTGTATACAACAGTCACCATGCCCACTTTCCTCCACGGGAGTAATGTCTCAAACAGTCTACGCTTTGATCGTTCCCTGGAAGACCAGTAGTAGCTTCCGATGCACGTCTGGTTGCATTCTGTAATCTGTGGACTATCAGAGTGTATATGAAACACAGAAATTTGCATCGGAATTGAATAAAACATTCACCATGCGCACTTTCCGCCATGGGAGTAACCCTGAAACAGTCTACGCTTTAATCGTTCCCTGGAAGACCAGTAGTAGTTTCCGATGCACATCTGTCGGCATTCTGTATTCTGTGGACTATCAGAGTGCTGATGGAACACAGAAAATCCTTCGGGATTGAATACAACAGTCACCATGCGCACTTTCCTCCATAGGAGTAATGTCTCAAACAGTCTACTCTTTGATCGTTCCCTGGAAGACCAGTAGTAGTTTCCGATGCACATCTGGAGGCATTCTGTATCTGTTAACTATCAGAGAGTTGATGAAACACAGAAATTGCATCGGGATTGAATACAACAGTCACCATGCGCACTTTCCGCCATGGGAGTAATGTCTCAAACAGTCTACGCTTTGATCGTTCCCTGGAAGACCAGTAGTAGTTTCCGATGCACATCTGGTGGCATTCTGTAATCTGTGGACTATTAGAGTGTTGATGAAACACAGAAATTGCATCGGGTTTGAATACAACAGTCACCATGCCCACTTTCCTCCACGGGAGTAATGTCTCAAACTGTCTACGCTTTGATCGTTCCCTGGAAGACCAGTAGTAGTTTCCGATGCACATCTGGTGGCATTCTGTAATCTGTGGACTATCAGAGTGTTGATGAAACACAGAAATTGATGTGAATTCAATACAACAGTCACCATGCGCACTTTCCTCCACGGGGGTAATGTCTCAAACAGTCTATGCTTTGGTCGTTCCCTGGAAGACCAGTAGTAGTTTCCGATGCACGTCTGGTGGCATTCTGTAATCTGTGGAGTATCAGAGTGTTGATTAAACACAGAAATTGCATCGGGATTGAATACAACAGACACCATGCGCACTTTCATCCACGGGAGTAATGTCTCATACAGTTTACGCTTTGATCGTTCCCTGGAAGGCCAGTAGTAGTCTCCGATGCACGTCTGGTGGCATTGTGTAATCTGTGCACTATCGGAGTGTTGATGAAACACAGAAATTGAATCGGGATTGAATACAACAGTCACCATGCTCACTTTCCTTCATGGGAATAATGGCTCAAACAGTCTACGTTTTGATCGTTCCCAGGAAGGCCAGTAGTAGTTTCCGATGCACATCTGAAGGCATTCTGTAATCTGTGGACTATCCGAGCGTTGATGAAACATAGAAATTGCATCGGGATTCAATACAACAATCACCATGCGCACTTCCCTCCATGGGAGTAATGTCGCAAGGAGTTTACGCTTTGATCGTTCCCTGGAAGACCAGTAGTAGTTTCCGATGCTCATCTGGAGGCATTTTGTAATCTGTGGACTATCAGAGTTTTGATGGAACGCAGATATTGCATAGGGATTGAATACAACAGTCACCTTCCGCACTTTCCTCCATGGGAGTAATGTCTCTAACAGTCTACGCTTTGATCGTTCCCTGGAAGACCAGTAGTACTTTCCGATGCACATCTGGAGGCATTCTGTAATCTGTTAACTATCAGGGAGTTGATGAAACACAGAAATTGCATCGGGATTGAATACAACAGTCACCATGCGCACTTTCCTCCATGGGAGTAATGTCTCAAACAGTCTACGCTTTGATCGTTCCCTGAGACCAGTAGTAGTTTCCGATGCACATCTGGAGGCATTCTGTACTACGTGAAGTATCAGAGTGTTGATGAAACACAGAAATTGCATCGGGAATGAATACAACAGTCACCATGTGCACTTTCCTCCATGGGAGTAATTCTCAAACAGTCTACGTTTTGATCGTTCCCTGGAAGACCAGTAGTAGTTTCCGATGCACATCTGGTGGCATTCTGTAATCTGTGGACTATCAGAGTGTTGATGAAACACAGAAATTGCATCGGGATTGAATACAACAATCACCATGCGCACTTTCCTCCATGGGAGTAATGTCTCAAACACTCTACGCTTTGATCGTTCCCTGGAAGACCAGTAGTAGTTTCCGATGCACATCTGGAGGCATTCCGTAATTTGTGGACTATCAGAGTGTTGATGAAACACAGAAATTGTATCGGGATTGAATACAACTGTCACCATGCGCACTTTCCTCCACGGGAGTAATGTCTCAAACAGTCTACGCTTTGATCGATCCCTGGAAGACCAGTAGTAGTTTCCGATGCACATCTGGTGGCATTCTGTAATCTGTAGACTATCAGAGTGTTGATGAAACACAGAAATAGAATCGGGATTGAATACAACAGTCACCATGCGCACTTTCCTCCATGGGAGTAATGTCTCGAACCGTCTACGCTTTGATCGTTCCCTGAAAGACCAGTAGTAGTTTCGATGCACATCTGGTGACTTTCTGTAATCTGTGGGCTATCAGAGTGTTGATGAAGCACAGAAAGTGCATCGGGATTTATTACAACAGTCACCATGCGCACTTTCCTCCATGGGAGTAATGTCTCAAACAGTCTACGATTTGATCGTTCCCTGGAAGACCAGTAGTAGTTCAGATGCATATCTGGAGGCATTCTGTAATCTGTGGAGTATCAGAGTGTTGGTGAAACACAGAAATTGCATCGGGATTGAATACAACAGTCACCATGCGAACATTCCTACATGGGAGTAATTCTCAAACAGTCTACGCTTTGATCGTTCCCTGGAAGACCAGTAGTAGTTTCCGATGCACATCTGGTGGCATTCTGTAGTCTGTGGACTATCAGAGTGTTGATGAAACATAGAAATTGCATCGGGATTGAATACAACAGTCACCATGCGCACTTGCCTCCATGGGAGTAATGTGTCAAGCAGTCTACGCTTTGATCGTTCCCTGGAAGACCAGTAGTAGTTTCCGATGAACATCTGGAGGCATTCTGTAATCTGTGGACAATCAGAGTGTTGATGAAACACAGATATTGCATCGGGATTGAATACAACAGTCACCATGCGCACTTTCCTCCACGGGAGTAATGTCTCAAACAGTCTACGCTTTGATCGATCCCTGGAAGACCAGTAGTAGTTTCCGATGCACATCTGGTGGCATTCTGTAATCTGTAGACTATCAGAGTGTTGATGAAACACAGAAATAGAATCGGGATTGAATACAACAGTCACCATGCGCACTTTCCTCCATGGGAGTAATGTCTCGAACCGTCTACGCTTTGATCGTTCCCTGAAAGACCAGTAGTAGTTTCGATGCACATCTGGTGACATTCTGTAATCTGTGGGCTATCAGAGTGTTGATGAAGCACAGAAAGTGCATCGGGATTTATTACAACAGTCACCATGCGCACTTTCCTCCATGGGAGTAATGTCTCAAACAGTCTACGATTTGATCGTTCCCTGGAAGACCAGTAGTAGTTCAGATGCATATCTGGAGGCATTCTGTAATCTGTGGAGTATCAGAGTGTTGGTGAAACACAGAAATTGCATCGGGATTGAATACAACAGTCACCATGCGAACATTCCTACATGGGAGTAATTCTCAAACAGTCTACGCTTTGATCGTTCCCTGGAAGACCAGTAGTAGTTTCCGATGCACATCTGGTGGCATTCTGTAGTCTGTGGACTATCAGAGTGTTGATGAAACATAGAAATTGCATCGGGATTGAATACAACAGTCACCATGCGCACTTGCCTCCATGGGAGTAATGTGTCAAGCAGTCTACGCTTTGATCGTTCCCTGGAAGACCAGTAGTAGTTTCCGATGAACATCTGGAGGCATTCTGTAATCTGTGGACAATCAGAGTGTTGATGAAACACAGATATTGCATCGGGATTGAATACAACAGTCACCATGCGCACTTTCCTCCACGGGAGTAATGTCTCAAACAGTCTACGCTTTGATCGATCCCTGGAAGACCAGTAGTAGTTTCCGATGCACATCTGGTGGCATTCTGTAATCTGTAGACTATCAGAGTGTTGATGAAACACAGAAATAGAATCGGGATTGAATACAACAGTCACCATGCGCACTTTCCTCCATGGGAGTAATGTCTCGAACCGTCTACGCTTTGATCGTTCCCTGAAAGACCAGTAGTAGTTTCGATGCACATCTGGTGACATTCTGTAATCTGTGGGCTATCAGAGTGTTGATGAAGCACAGAAAGTGCATCGGGATTTATTACAACAGTCACCATGCGCACTTTCCTCCATGGGAGTAATGTCTCAAACAGTCTACGATTTGATCGTTCCCTGGAAGACCAGTAGTAGTTCAGATGCATATCTGGAGGCATTCTGTAATCTGTGGAGTATCAGAGTGTTGGTGAAACACAGAAATTGCATCGGGATTGAATACAACAGTCACCATGCGAACTTTCCTACATGGGAGTAATTCTCAAACAGTCTACGCTTTGATCGTTCCCTGGAAGACCAGTAGTAGTTTCCGATGCACATCTGGTGGCATTCTGTAGTCTGTGGACTATCAGAGTGTTGATGAAACATAGAAATTGCATCGGGATTGAATACAACAGTCACCATGCGCACTTGCCTCCATGGGAGTAATGTGTCAAGCAGTCTACGCTTTGATCGTTCCCTGGAAGACCAGTAGTAGTTTCCGATGAACATCTGGAGGCATTCTGTAATCTGTGGACAATCAGAGTGTTGATGAAACACAGATATTGCATCGGGATTGAATACAACAGTCACCATGCGCACTTTCCTCCACGGGAGTAATGTCTCAAACAGTCTACGCTTTGATCGTTCCGTGGAAGACCAGTAGTAGTTTCCGATGCACATCTGGTGGCATTCTGTAATCTGTAGACTATCAGAGTGTTGATGAAAAACAGAAATAGAATCGGGATTGAATACAACAGTCACCATGCGCACTTTCTTCCATGGGAGTAATGTCTCGAACAGTCTACGCTTTGATCGTTCCCTGGAAGACCAGTAGTAGTTTCGATGCACATCTGGTGGCATTCTGTAATCTGTGGGTATCAGAGTGTTGATGAAACACAGAAAGTGCATCGGGATTTATTACAACAGTCACCATGCGCACTTTCCTCCATGGGAGTAATGTCTCAAACAGTCTATGCTTTGATCGTTCCCTGGAAGACCAGTAGTAGTTACCGATGCACATCTGGAGGCATTCTGTATCTGTTAACTATCAGAGAGTTGATGAAACACAGAAATTGCATCGGGATTGAATACAACAGTCACCATGCGCACTTTCCTCCATAGGAGTAATGTCTCAAACAGTCTACTCTTTGATCGTACCCTGGAAGACCAGTAGTAGTTTCCGATGCACATCTGTCGGCATTCTGTAATCTGTGGACTATCAGAGTGCTGATGAAACACAGATAATCCTTCGGGATTGAATACAACAGTCACCATGCGCACTTTCCTTCATGGGAGTAATGTCTCAAACAGTCTGTGCTTTGATCGTTCCCTGGAAGGCCAGTAGTAGTTACCGATGCACATCTGGAGGCATTCTGTAATCTGTGGACTGTCAGAGTGTTGATGAAACACAGAAATTGTATCGGGATTGAATACAACAGTCACCAATGCGCACTTTCCTCCATGGGAGTAATGTCTCTAACAGTCTACGCTTTGATCATAACCTGGAAGACCAGTAGTAGTTACCGATGCACATCTGGAGGCATTCTGTAATCTGTGGACTATCAGAGTGTTGATGAAACACAGAAATTGCATCGGGATTGAATACAACAGTCACCATGCGCACTTTCCTCCATAGGAGTAATGTCTCAAACAGTCTACTCTTTGATCGTTCCCTGGAAGACCAGTAGTAGTTTCCGATGCACATCTGGATGCATTCCGTAAGCTGTTAACTGTCAGAGAGTTGATGAAACACAGAAATTGGATCGGGATTGAATACAACAGTCCCCATGCGCACTTTCCTCCATGGGAGTAATGTCTCAAACAGTCTACGCTTTGATCGTTCCCTGGAAGACCAGTAGTTGTTTTCCGATGCACATATGGTGGCATTCTGTAATCTGTGGGCTATCAGAGTGTTGATGAAACACAGAAAGTGCATCGGGATTGATTACAACAGTCACCATGCGCACTTTCCTCCACGGGAGTAATGTCTCAAACAGTCTACGCTTCGATCGTTCCCTGGAAGACCAGTAGTAGTTTCCGATGCACATCTGGTGGCATTCTGTAATCTGTGGACTATCAGAGTGTTGATGAAACACAGAAATTGTATCGGGATTGAATACAACAGTCACCAATGCGCACTTTCCTCCATGGGAGTAATGTCTCTAACAGTCTACGCTTTGATCATAACCTGGAAGACAAGTAGAAGTTACCGATGCACATCTGGTTTCATTCTGTAATCTGTGGACTATCAGAGTGTTGATGAAACACAGAAATTGCATCGGGATTGAATACAACAGTCACCATGCGCACTTTCCTCCATAGGAGTAATGTCTCAAACAGTCTACTCTTTGATCGTTCCCTGGAAGACCAGTAGTAGTTTCCGATGCACATCTGGAGGCATTCCGTAAGCTGTTAACTATCAGAGAGTTGATGAAACACAGAAATTGGATCGGGATTGAATACAACAGTCCCCATGCGCACTTTCCTCCATGGGAGTAATGTCTCAATCAGTCTACGCTTTGATCGTTCCCTGGAAGACCAGTAGTTGTTTTCCGATGCACATATGGTGGCATTCCGTAATCTGTGGGCTGTCAGTGTGTTGATGAAACACAGAAAGTGCATCGGGATTGATTACAACAGTCACCATGCGCACTTTCCTCCACGGGAGTAATGTCTCTAACAGTCTACGCTTTGATCGTAACCTGGAAGACCAGTAGTAGTTACCGATGCACATCTGGAGGCATTCTGTATCTGTTAACTATCAGAGAGTTGATGAAACACAGAAATTGCATCGGGATTGAAGACAACAGTCACCATGCGCACTTTCCTCCATAGGAGTAATGTCTCAAACAGTCTACTCTTTGATCGTTCCCTGGAAGACCAGTAGTAGTTTCCGATGCACATCTGTCGGCATTCTGTAATCTGTGGACTATCAGAGTGCTGATGAAACACAGAAAATCCTGCGGGATTGAATACAACAGTCACCATGCGCACTTTCCTCTATGGGAGTAATGTCTCTAACAGTCTACGCTTTGATCATAACCTGGAAGACCAGTAGTAGTTACCGATGCACATCTGGAGGCATTCTGTAATCTGTGGACTATCAGAGTGTTGATGAAACACAGAAATTGCATCGGGATTGAATACAACAGTCACCATGCGCACTTTCCTCCATACGAGTAATGTCTCAAACAGTCTACTCTTTGATCGTTCTCTGGAAGACCAGTAGTAGTTTCAGATGCACATCTGGAGGCATTCCGTAAGCTGTTAACTATCAGAGAGTTGATGAAATACAGAAATTGGATCGGGATTGAATACAACAGTCACCATGCGCACTTTCCTCTATGGGAGTAATTCTCAAACAGTCTACGCTTTGATCGTTCCCTGGAAGACCAGTAGTAGTTACCGTTGCACATCTGGAGGCATTCTGTAATCTGTGGACAATCAGAGTGTTGATGAAACATAGAAATTTCATTGGGATTGAATACAACAGTCACCTTCCGCACTTTCCTCCATGGGAGTAATGTCTCTAACAGTCTACGCTTTGATCATAACCTGGAAGACCAGTAGTAGTTACCGATGCACATCTGGAGGCATTCTGTAATCTGTGGACTATCAGAGTGTTGATGAAACACAGAAATTTGCCTTCGGGATTGAATACAACAGTCACCATGCGCACTTTCCTCCACGAGAGTAATGTCTCAAACAATCTACGCTTTGATCGTTCCCTAGAAGACCAGTAGTAATTTTCGATGCACATCTGGTGGTATTCTGTAATCTGTGGACTCTTAGAGTGTTGATGAAACACAGAAATTGCATCGGGATTGAATACAACAGTCACCATGCCCACTTTCCTCCACGGGAGTAATGTCTCAAACAGTCTACGCTTTGATCGTTCCCTGGAACACCAGTAGTAGCTTCCGATGCACGTCTGGTGGCATTCTGTAATCTGTGGACTATCAGAGTGTATATGAAACACAGAAATTGCATCGGAATTGAATAAAACATTCACCATGCGCACTTTCCGCCATGGGAGTAACCCTGAAATAGTCTACGCTTTAATCGTCCCTGGAAGACCAGTAGTAGTTTCCGATGCACATCTGTCGGCATTCTGTAATCTGTGGACTATCAGAGTGCTGATGAAACACAGAAAATCCTTCGGGATTGAATACAACAGTCACCATGCGCACTTTCCTCCATGGGAGTAATGTCTCAAACAGTCTATGCTTTGATCGTTCCCTGGAAGACCAGTAGTAGTTACCGATGCACATCTGCAGGCATTCTGTAATCTGTGGACTATCAGAGCGTTGATGAAACACAGAAATTGTATCGGGATTGAATACAACAGTCACCAATGCGCACTTTCTTCCATGGGAGTAATGTCTCAAACAGTTTACTATTTGATCGTTCCCTGGAAGACCAGTAGTAGTTTCCGATGCACATCTGGAGTCTTTCTGTAATCTGTTAACTATCAGAGAGTTGATGAAACACAGAAATTGCATCGGGATTGAATACAACAGTCACCATGCGCACTTCTCTCCACGGGAGTAATGTCTCAAACAGTCTACGCTTTGATCGTTCCCTGGAAGACCAGTAGTAGTTTCCGATGCACATCTGGTGGCATTCTGTAATCTGTGGACTATCAGAGTGTTGATGAAACACAGAAATTGAATGTGAATTCAATACAACAGTCACCATGCGCACTTTCCTCCACGGGAGTAATGTCTCACACAGTCTACGCTTTGGTCGTTCCCTGGAAGACCAGTAGTAGTTTCCGATGCACATCTGGTGGCATTCTGTAATCTGTGGAGTATCAGAGTGTTGATTAAACACAGAAATTGCATCGGGATTGAATACAACAGACACCATGCGCACTTTCATCCACGGGAGTAATGTCTCAAACAGTTTACGCTTTGATCGTTCCCTGGAAGACCAGTAGTAGTCTCCGATGCACGTCTGGTGGCATTGTGTAATCTGTGCACTATCGGAGTGTTGATGAAACACAGAAATTGAATCGGGATTGAATACAACAGTCACACTGCTCACTTTCCTTCATGGGAATAATGTCTCAAACAGTCTACGTTTTGATCGTTCCCAGGAAGACCAGTAGTAGTTTCCGATGCACATCTGAAAGCATTCTGTAATCTGTGGACTATCCGAGTGTTGATGAAACATAGAAATTGCATCGGGATTGAATACAACAATCACCATGCGCACTTTCCTTCATGGGAGTAATGTCTCAAACAGTCTGTGCTTTGATCGTTCCCTGGAAGACCAGTAGTAGTTTCCGATGCACATCTGGAGGCATTCCGTAATTTGTGGACTATCAGAGTGTTGATGAAACACAGAAATTGTATCGGGATTGAATACAACAGTCACCATGCGCACTTTCCTTCATGGGAGTAATGTCTCAAACAGTCTGTGCTTTGATCGTTCCCTGGGAGACCAGTAGTAGTTACCGATGCACATCTGGAGGCATTCTGTAATCTGTGGGTATCAGAGTGTTGATGAAACACAGAAAGTGCATCGGTATTTATTACAACAGTCACCATGCGCACTTTCCTCCATGGGAGTAATGTCTCAAACAGTCTATGCTTTGATCGTTCCCTGGAAGACCAGTAGTAGTTACCGATGCACATCTGGAGGCATTCTGTATCTGTTAACTATCAGAGAGTTGATGAAACACAGAAATTGCATCGGGATTGAATACAACAGTCACCATGCGCACTTTCCTCCATAGGAGTAATGTCTCAAACAGTCTTCTCTTTGATCGTTCCCTGGAAGACCAGTAGTAGTTTCCGATGCACATCTGTCGGCATTCTGTAATCTGTGGACTATCAGAGTGCTGATGAAACACAGATAATCCTTCGGGATTGAATACAACAGTCACCATGCGCACTTTCCTTCATGGGAGTAATGTCTCAAACAGTCTGTGCTTTGATCGTTCCCTGGAAGACCAGTAGTAGTTACCGATGCACATCTGGAGGCATTCTGTAATCTGTGGACTGTCAGAGTGTTGATGAAACACAGAAATTGTATCGGGATTGAATACAACAGTCACCAATGCGCACTTTCCTCCATGGGAGTAATGTCTCTAACAGTCTACGCTTTGATCATAACCTGGAAGACCAGTAGTTGTTTTCCGATCCACATCTGTCGGCATTCAGTAATCTGTGGACTATCAGAGTGCTGATGAAACACAGAAAATCCTGCGGGATTGAATACAACAGTCACCATGCGCACTTTCCTCTATGGGAGTAATGTCTCTAACAGTCTACGCTTTGATCATAACCTGGAAGACCAGTAGTAGTTACCGATGCACATCTGGAGGCTTTCTGTAATCTGAGGACTATCAGAGTGTTGATGAAACACAGAAATTGCATCGGGATTGAATACAATAGTCACCATGCGCACTTTCCTCCATACGAGTAATGTCTCAAACAGTCTACTCTTTGATCGTTCTCTAGAAGACCAGTAGTAGTTTCAGATGCACATCTGGAGGCATTCCGTAAGCTGTTAACTATCAGAGAGTTGATGAAACACAGAAATTGGATCGGGATTGAATACAACAGTCACCATGCGCACTTTCCTCTATGGGAGTAATTCTCAAACAGTCTACGCTTTGATCGTTCCCTGGAAGACCAGTAGTAGTTACCGTTGCACATCTGGAGGCATTCTGTAATCTGTGGACAATCAGAGTGTTGATGAAACATAGAAATTGTATTGGGATTGAATACAACAGTCACCTTCCGCACTTTCCTCCATGGGAGTAATGTCTCTAACAGTCTACGCTTTGATCATAACCTGGAAGACCAGTAGTAGTTACCGATGCACATCTGGAGGCATTCTGTAATCTGTGGACTATCAGAGTGTTGATGAAACACAGAAATTTGCCTTCGGGATTGAATACAACAGTCACCATGCGCACTTTCCTCCACGAGAGTAATGTCTCAAACAATCTACGCTTTGATCGTTCCCTAGAAGACCAGTAGTAATTTTCGATGCACATCTGGTGGTATTCTGTAATCTGTGGACTCTTAGAGTGTTGATGAAACACAGAAATTGCATCGGGATTGAATACAACAGTCACCATGCCCACTTTCCTCCACGGGAGTAATGTCTCAAACAGTCTACGCTTTGATCGTTCCCTGGAACACCAGTAGTAGCTTCCGATGCACGTCTGGTGGCATTCTGTAATCTGTGGACTATCAGAGTGTATATGAAACACAGAAATTGCATCGGAATTGAATAAAACATTCACCATGCGCACTTTCCGCCATGGGAGTAACCCTGAAATAGTCTACGCTTTAATCGTCCCTGGAAGACCAGTAGTAGTTTCCGATGCACATCCGTCGGCATTCTGTAATCTGTGGACTATCAGAGTGCTGATGAAACACAGAAAATCCTTCGGGATTGAATACAACAGTCACCATGCGCACTTTCCTCCATGGGAGTAATGTCTCAAACAGTCTATGCTTTGATCGTTCCCTGGAAGACCAGTAGTAGTTACCGATGCACATCTGCAGGCATTCTGTAATCTGTGGACTATCAGAGCGTTGATGAAACACAGAAATTGTATCGGGATTGAATACAACAGTCACCAATGCGCACTTTCTTCCATGGGAGTAATGTCTCAAACAGTCTACTATTTGATCGTTCCCTGGAAGACCAGTAGTAGTTTCCGTTGCACATCTGGAGGCTTTCTGTAATCTGTTAACTATCAGAGAGTTGATGAAACACAGAAATTGCATCGGGATTGAATACAACAGTCACCATGCGCACTTCTCTCCACGGGAGTAATGTCTCAAACAGTCTACGCTTTGATCGTTCCCAGGAAGACCAGTAGTAGTTTCCGATGCACTTCTGGTGGCATTCTGTAATCTGTGGACTATCAGAGTGTTGATGAAACACAGAAATTGAATGTGAATTCAATACAACAGTCACCATGCGCACTTTCCTCCACGGGGGTAATGTCTCACACAGTCTACGCTTTGGTCGTTCCCTGGAAGACCAGTAGTAGTTTCCGATGCACATCTGGTGGCATTCTGTAATCTGTGGAGTATCAGAGTGTTGATTAAACACAGAAATTGCATCGGGATTGAATACAACAGACACCATGCGCACTTTCATCCACGGGAGTAATGTCTCAAACAGTTTACGCTTTGATCGTTCCCTGGAAGACCAGTAGTAGTCTCCGATGCACGTCTGGTGGCATTGTGTAATCTGTGCACTATCGGAGTGTTGATGAAACACAGAAATTGAATCGGGATTGAATACAACAGTCACACTGCTCACTTTCCTTCATGGGAATAATGTCTCAAACAGTCTACGTTTTGATCGTTCCCAGGAAGACCAGTAGTAGTTTTCGATGCACATCTGAAAGCATTCTGTAATCTGTGGACTATCCGAGTGTTGATGAAACATAGAAATTGCATCGAGATTGAATACAACAATCACCATGCGCACTTCCCTCCATGGGAGTAATGTCACAAGGAGTTTAAGCTTTGATCGTTCCCTGGAAGACCAGTAGTAGTTTCCGATGCACATCTGGAGGCATTTTGTAATCTGTGGACTATCAGAGTGTTGATGGAACACAGAAATTGCATAGGGATTGAATACAACAGTCACCTTCCGCACTTTCCTCCATGGGAGTAATGTCTCTAACAGTCTACGCTTTGATCGTTGCCTGGAAGACCAGTAGTACTTTCCGATGCACATCTGGAGGCTTTCCATAATTTGTGGACTATTAGAGTGTTGATAAAACACAGAAATTGCATCCGGATTTAATACAACAGTCACCATGCGCACTTTCCTCCATGGGAGTAATGTCTCAAACAGTCTACTCTTTGATCGTTCCCTGGAAGACCAGTAGTAGTTTCCGATGCACATCTTGTGGCATTCTGTAATCTGTAGACTATCAGAGTGTTGATGAAACACAGATATAGAATCGGGATTGAATACAACAGTCACCATGCGCACTTTCCTCCATGGGAGTAATGTCTCGAACAGTCTACGCTTTGATCGTTCCCTGGATGACAAGTAGTAGTTTCGATGCACATCTGGAGGCATTCTGTAATCTGTGGGCTATCAGAGTGTTGATGAAGCACAGAAAGTGCATCGGGATTTATTACAACAGTCACCATGCGCACTTTCCTCCATGAGAGTAATGTCTCAAACAGTCTACGATTTGATCGTTCAATGGAAGACCAGTAGTAGTTTCAGATGTATATCTGGAGGCATTCTGTAATCTGTGGTGTATCAGAGTGTTGATGAAACACAGAAATTGCATCGGGATTGAATACAACAATCACCATGCGCACTCTCCTCCACGGGAGTAATGTCTCAAACAGTCTACGCTTCGATCGTTCCCTGGAAGACCAGTAGTAGTTTCCGATGCACATCTGCTTTCATTCTGTAATCTGTGGACTATCAGAGTGTTGACGAAGCACAGAAATTGCATCTGGATTGAATACAACAGTCACCATGTGCACTTTCCTCCATGGGAGTAATGTCTCTAACAGTCTACACTTTGAATGTTCCCTGGAAGACCAGTAGTAGTTTCCGATTCACATCTGGAGGCTTTCCGTAATTTGTGGACTATCAGAGTGTTGATGAAACACAGAAATTGCATCGGGATTGAATACAACTGTCACCATGCGCACTTTCCTTCGTGGGAGTAATGTCTCAAACACTCTACGCTTTGATCGTTCCCTGGAAGACCAGTAGTAGTTTCAGATGCATATCTGGAGGCATTCTGTAATCTGTGGAGTATCAGAGTGTTGATGAAACACAGAAATTGCGACGGGATTGAATACAACAGTCACCATGCGAACTTTCCTCCATGGGAGTAATTCTCAAACAGTCTACGCTTTGATCGTTCCCTGGAAGATCAGCAGTAGTTTCCGATACACATCTGGTGGCATTCTGTAATCTGTGGACTATCAGAGTGTTGATGCAACACAGATATTGCATCGGGATTGAATACAACAGTCACCATGCGCACATTCCTCCATAAAAGTAATGTCTCAAACAGTCTACGCTTTGATCGTTTCCTTGGGGACCTGTAGTAGTTTCCGATGCACATCTGGAGGCATTCTGTAATCTGTGGACTATCAGAGTGTTGATGAAACACAAAAAATGCATCTGGATTGAATAGAACAGTCACCATGCGCACTTTCATACATGGGAGTAATGTCTCAAAGAGTTTACGCTTTGATCGTTCCCTGGAAGATCAGTAGTAGTTTCCGATGCACATCTGGTGGCATTCTGTAATCTGTGGACTATCAGAGTGTTGATGAAACACAGAAATTGCATCGGGATTGAATACAACAATCACCATGCGCACTTTCCTCCATGGGAGTAATGTATCAAACACTCTACGCTTTGATCGTTCCCTGGAAGACCAGTTGTAGTTTCCGATGCACATCTGCTTTCATTCTGTAATCTGTGGACTATCAGAGTGTTGATGAAACACGGAAATTGCATCGGGATTGAATACAACTGTCACCATGCGCACTTTCCTCCACGGGAGTAATGTCTCAAACAGTCTACGCTTTGATCGTTCCCTGGAAGACCTGTAGTAGTTTCCGATTCACATGTGGTGGGATTCTGTAATCTGTAGACTATCAGAGTGTTGATGAAAAACAGAAATAGAATCGGGATTGAATACAACAGTCACCATGCGCACTTTCCTCAATGGGAGTAATGTCTCGAACAGTCTACGCTTTGATCGTTCCCTGGAAGACCAGTAGTGGTTTCGATGAACATCTGGTGGCATTCTGTAATCTGAGGGCTGTCAGAGTGTTGATGAAACACAGAAAGTGCATCGGGATTTATTACAACAGTCACCATGCGCACTTTCCTCCATGGGAGTAATGTCTCAAACAGTCTACGATTTGATCGTTCCCTGGAAGACCAGTAGTAGTTTCAGATGCATATCTGGAGGCATTCTGTAATCTGTGGAGTATCAGAGTGTTGATGAAACAGAGAAATTGCGTCGGGATTGAATACAACAGTCACCATGCGAACTTTCCTCCATGGGAGTAATTCTCAAACAGTCTACGCTTTGATCGTTCCCTGGAAGACCAGTAGTAGTTTTCGATGCACATCTGGTGGCATTCTGTAGTGTGTGGACTATCAGAGTGTTGATGAAACACAGAAATTGCATCGGGATTGAATACAACAGTCACCATGCGCACTTTCCTCCATGGGAGTAATGTGTCAAGCAGTCTACGCTTTGATCGTTCCCTGGAAGACCAGTAGTAGTTTCCGATGAACATCTGGAGGCATTCTGTAATCTGTGGACTATCAGAGTGTTGATGAAACACAGAAATTGCATGGGTATTGAATACAACAGTCACCATGCGCACTTTCCTCCACGGGATGTATGTCTCAAACAGTCTACGCTTTGATCGTTCCCTGGAAGACCAGCAGTAGTTTCCGATACACATCTGGTGGCATTCTGTAATCTGTGGGCTATCAGAGTGTTGATGCAACACAGAAATTGCATCGGGATTGAATACAACAGTCACCATGCGCACATTCCTCCATAAAAGTAATGTCTCAAACAGTCTACGCTTTGATCGTTTCCTGGAAGACCAGTAGTAGTTTCCGATGCACATCTGGTGGCATTCTGTAATCTGTGGACTATCAGAGTGTTGATGAAACACAGAAATTGCATGGGGATTGAATACAACAGTCACCATGAGCACTTTCCTCCACGGGATGTATGTCTCAAACAGTCTACGCTTTGATCGTTCCCTGGAAGACCAGTAGTAGTTTCCGATGCACATCTGGTGGCATTCTGTAATCTGTAGACTATCAGAGTGTTGATGAAACACAGAAATAGAATCGGGATTGAATACAACAGTCACCATGCGCACTTTCCTCCATGGGAGTAATGTCTCGAACAGTCTACGCTTTGATCGTTCCCTGGAAGACCAGTAGCAGTTTCGATGCACATCTGGTGGCATTCTGTAATCTGTGGGCTATCAGAGTGTTGATGAAGCACAGAAAGTGCATCGGGATTTATTACAACAGTCACCATGCGCACTTTCCTCCATGAGAGTAATGTCTCAAACAGTCTACGATTTGATCGTTCCCTGGAAGACCAGTAGTAGTTTCAGATGCATATCTGGAGGCATTCTGTAATCTGTGGAGTATCAGAGTGTTGATGAAACACAGAAATTGCATCGGGATTGAATACAACAATCACCATGCGCACTCTCCTCCACGGGAGTAATGTCTCAAACAGTCTACGCTTCGATCGTTCCCTGAAAGACCAGTAGTAGTTTCCGATGCACATCTGCTTTCATTCTGTAATATGTGGACTATCAGAGTGTTGATGAAGCACAGAAATTGCATCTGGATTGAATACAACAGTCACCATGTGCACTTTCCTCCATGGGAGTAATGTCTCTAACAGTCTACACTTTGAATGTTCCCTGGAAGACCAGTAGTAGTTTCCGATGCACATCTGGAGGCTTTCCGTAATTTGTGGACTATCAGAGTGTTGATGAAACACAGAAATTGCATCGGGATTGAATACAACTGTCACCATGCGCACATTCCTTCGTGGGAGTAATGTCTCAAACACTCTACGCTTTGATCGTTCCCTGGAAGACCAGTAGTAGTTTCAGACGCATATCTGGAGGCATTCTGTAATCTGTGGAGTATCAGAGTGTTGATGAAACACAGAAATTGCGACGGGATTGAATACAACAGTCACCATGCGAACTTTCCTCCATGGGAGTAATTCTCAAACAGTCTACGCTTTGATCGTTCCCTGGAAGACCAGCAGTAGTTTCCGATACACATCTGGTGGCATTCTGTAATCTGTGGACTATCAGAGTGTTGATGCAACACAGATATTGCATCGGGGTTGAATACAACAGTCACCATGCGCACATTCCTCCATAAAAGTAATGTCTCAAACAGTCTACGCTTTGATCGTTTCCTGGGGGACCTGTAGTAGTTTCCGATGCACATCTGGAGGCATTCTGTAATCTGTGGACTATCAGAGTGTTGATGAAACACAGAAAATGCATCTGGATTGAATACAACAGTCACCATGCGCACTTTCATACATGGGAGTAATGTCTCAAAGAGTTTACGCTTTGATCGTTCCCTGGAAGATCAGTAGTAGTTTCCGATGCACATCTGGTGGCATTCTGTAATCTGTGGACTATCAGAGTGTAGATGAAACACAGAAATTGCATCAGGATTGAATACAACAATCACCATGCGCACTTTCCTCCATGGGAGTAATGTATCAAACACTCTACGCTTTGATCGTTCCCTGGAAGACCAGTAGTAGTTTCCGATGCACATCTGGAGGCTTTCCGTAATTTGTGGACTATCAGAGTGTTGATGAAACACGGAAATTGCATCGGGATTGAATACAACTGTCACCATGCGCACTTTCCTCCACGGGAGTAATGTCTCATACAGTCTACGCTTTGATCGTTCCCTGGAAGACCAGTAGTAGTTTCCGATGCACATCTGGTGGCGTTCTGTAATCTGTAGACTATCAGAGTGTTGATGAAACACAGAAATAGAATCGGGATTGAATACAACAGTCACCATGCGCACTTTCCTCCATGGGAGTAATGTCTCGAACAGTCTACGCTTTGATCGTTCCCTGGAAGACCAGTAGTGGTTTCGATGAACATCTGGTGGCATTCTGTAATCTGTGGGCTATCAGAGTGTTGATGAAACACAGAAAGTGCATCGGGATTTATTACAACAGTCACCATGCGCACTTTCCTCAATGGGAGTAATGTCTCAAACAGTCTACGATTTGATCGTTCCCTGGAAGACCAGTAGTAGTTTCAGATGCATATGTGGAGGCATTCTGTAATCTGTGGAGTATCAGAGTGTTGATGAAACACAGAAATTGCGTCGGGATTGAATACAACAGTCACCATGCGAACTTTCCTCCATGGGAGTAATTCTCAAACAGTCTACGATTTGATCGTTCCCTGGAAGACCAGTAGTAGTTTTCGATGCACATCTGGTGGCATTCTGTAGTGTGTGGACTATCAGAGTGTTGATGAAACACAGAAATTGCATCGGGATTGAATACAACAGTCACCATGCGCACTTTCCTCCATGGGAGTAATGTGTCAAGCAGTCTACGCTTTGATCGTTCCCTGGAAGACCAGTAGTAGTTTCCGATGAACATCTGTAGGCATTCTGCAATCTGTGGACTATCAGAGTGTTGATGAAACACAGAAATTGCATCGTGATTGAATACAACAGTCACCATGCGCACTTTACTCCACGGGAGTAATGTCTCAAATAGTCTACGCTTTGATATTTCCCTGGAAGACCAGTAGTAGTTCCCGATGCACATCTAGAGGCATTCTGATATCTGTGGACTAACTGAGTGTGGATGAAACACAGAAATTGCATCGGGATTGAATACAACAGTCACCATGCGCACTTCCCTCCATGTGTGTAATTCTTAAACAGTCTACGCTTTGATCTTTCCCTGGAAGACCAGTAGTAGTTTCCGATGCACATCTGGTGGCATTCTGTAATCTGTGGACTATCAGAGTGTTGATGAAACACAGAAATTGCATGGGGATTGAATACAACAGTCACCATGCGCACTTTCCTCCACGGGATGTATGTCTCAAACAGTCTACGCTTTGATCGTTCCCTGGAAGACCAGCAGTAGTTTCCGATACACATCTGGTGGCATTCTGTAATCTGTGGACTATCAGAGTGTTGATGAAACACAGAAATTGCATCGTGATTGAATACAACAGTCACCATGCGCACTTTCCTCCACGGGAGTAATGTCTCAAATAGTCTAAGCTTTGATATTTCCCTGGAAGACCAGTAGTAGTTCCCGATGCACATCGAGAGGCATTCTGATATCTGTGGACTAACTGAGTGTTGATGAAACACAGAAATTGCATCGGGATTGAATACAACAGTCACCATGCGCACTTCCCTCCATGTGTGTAATTCTTAAACAGTCTACGCTCTGATCTTTCCCTGGAAGACCAGTAGTAGTTTCCGATGCACATCTGGTGGCATTCTGTAATCTGTGGACTATCAGAGTGTTGATGAAACACAGAAATTGCATGGGGATTGAATGCAACAGTCACCATGCGCACTTTCCTCCATGGGAGTAATTCTCAAACAGTCTACACTTTGATCGTTCCCTGGAAGACCAGCAGTAGTTTCCGATACACATCTGGTGGCATTCTGTAATCTGTGGACTATCAGAGTGTTGATGCAACACAGAAATTGCATCGGGATTGAATACAACAGTCACCATGCGCACATTCCTCCATAAAAGTAATGTCTCAAACAGTCTACGCTTTGATCGTTTCCTGTGGGACCTGTAGTAGTTTCCGATGCACATCTGGAGGCATTCTGTAATCTGTGGACTATCAGAGTGTTGATGAAACACAGAAATTGCATCGGGATTGAATACAACAGTCACCATGCGCACTTTCCTCCATGGGAGTAATTCTCAAACAGTCTACGCTTTGATCGTTCCCTGGAAGACCAGTAGTAGTTTCCGATGCACATCTGGTGGCATTCTGTAATCTGTGGACTATCAGAGTGTTGATGAAACACAGAAATTGCATCGGGATTGAATACAACAATCACCATGCGCACTTTCCACCATGGGGGTAATGTATCAAACACTCTACGCTTTGATCGTTCCCTGGAAGACCAGTAGTAGTTTCCGATGCACATCTTGAGGCTTTCCGTAATTTGTGGACTATCAGAGTGTTGATGAAACACGGAAATTGCATCGGGATTGAATACAACTGTCACCATGCGCACTTTCCTCCATGGGAGTAATGTCTCAAACAGTCTACGCTTTGATCGTTCCCTGGAAGACCAGTAGTAGTTTCCGATGCACATTTGGTGGCATTCTGTAATCTGTAGACTATCAGAGTGTTGATGAAACACAGAAATAGAATCGGGATTGAATACAACAGTCACCATGCGCACTTTCCTCCATGGGAGTAATATCTCGAACAGTCTACGCTTTGATCGTTCCCTGGAAGACCAGTAGAAGTTTCGATGCACATCTGGTGGCATTCTGTAATCTGTGGGCTATCAGAGTGTTGATGAAACACAGAAAGTGCATCGGGATTTATTACAACAGTCACCATGCGCACTTTCCTCCATGGGAGTAATGTCTCAAACAGTCTACGATTTGATCGTTCCCTGGAAGACCAGTAGTAGTTTCAGATGCATATCTGGAGGCACTCTGTAATCTGTGGAGTATCAGAGTGTTGATGAAACACAGAAATTGCGTCGGGATTGAATACAACAGTCACCATGCGAACTTTCCTCCATGGGAGTAATTCTCAAACATTCTACGCTTTGATCGTTCCCTGGAAGACCAGTAGTAGTTTTCGATGCACATCTGGTGGCATTCTGTAGTGTGTGGACTATCAGAGTGTTGATGAAACACAGAAATTGCATCGGGATTGAATACAACAGTCACCATGCGCACTTTCCTCCATGGGAGTAATGTGTCAAGCAGTCTACGCTTTGATCGTTCCCTGGAAGACCAGTAGTAGTTTCCGATGAACATCTGGAGGCATTCTGTAATCTATGGACTATCAGAGTGTTGATGAAACACAGAAATTGCATCGTGATTGAATACAACAGTCACCATGCGCACTTTCCTCCACGGGAGTAATGTCTCAAATAGTCTACGCTTTGATATTTCCCTGGAAGACCAGTAGTAGTTCCCGATGCACATCTAGAGGCATTCTGATATCTGTGGACTAACTGAGTGTTGATGAAACACAGAAATTGCATCGGGATTGAATACAACAGTCACCATGCGCACTTCCCTCCATGTGTGTAATTCTTAAACAGTCTACGCTCTGATCTTTCCCTGGAAGACCAGTAGTAGTTTCCGATGCACATCTGGTGGCATTCTGTAATCTGTGGACTATCAGAGTGTTGATGAAACACAGAAATTGCATGGGGATTGAATGCAACAGTCACCATGCGCACTTTCCTCCACGGGATGTATGTCTCAAACAGTCTACACTTTGATCGTTCCCTGGAAGACCAGCAGTAGTTTCCGATACACATCTGGTGGCATTCTGTAATCTGTGGACTATCAGAGTGTTGATGCAACACAGAAATTGCATCGGGATTGAATACAACAGTCACCATGCGCACATTCCTCCATAAAAGTAATGTCTCAAACAGTCTACGCTTTGATCGTTTCCTGGGGGACCTGTAGTAGTTTCCGATGCACATGTGGAGGCATTCTGTAATCTGTGGACTATCAGAGTGTTGATGAAACACTAAAATTGCATCGGGATTGAATACAACAGTCACCATGCGCACTTCCCTCCATGTGTGTAATTCTTAAACAGTCTACGCTTTGATCTTTCCCTGGAAGACCAGTAGTAGTTTCCGATGCACATCTGGTGGCATTTTGTAATCTGTGGACTATCAGAGTGTTGATGAAACACAGAAATTGCATGGGGATTGAATACAACAGTCACCATGCGCACTTTCCTCCACAGGATGTATGTCTCAAACAGTCTACGCTTTGATCGTTCCCTGGAAGACCAGCAGTAGTTTCCGATACACATCTGGTGGCATTCTGTAATCTGTGGACTATCAGAGTGTTGATGCAAACAGAAATTGCATCGGGATTGAATACAACAGTCACCATGCGCACTTCCCTCCATGTGTGTAATTCTTAAACAGTCTACGCTTTGATCGTTCCCTGGAAGACCAGTAGTAGTTTCGATGCACATCTGGTGGCATTCTGTAATCTGTGGGCTATCAGAGTGTTGATGAAACACAGAAAGTGCATCGGGATTTATTACAACAGTCACCATGCGCACTTTCCTCCATGGGAGTAATGTCTCAAACAGTCTACGATTTGATCGTTCCCTGGAAGACCAGTAGTAGTTTCAGATGCATATCTGGAGGCATTCTGTAATCTGTGGAGTATCAGATTGTTGATGAAACACAGAAATTGCGTCGGGATTGAATACAACAGTCACCATGCGAACTTTCCTCCATGGGAGTAATTCTCAAACATTCTACGCTTTGATCGTTCCCTGGAAGACCAGCAGTAGTTTCCGATACACATGTGGAGGCATTCTGTAATGTGTGGAGTATCAGAGTGTTGATGAAACACAGATATTGCATCGGGATTGAATACAACAGTCACCATGCGCACTTTCCTCCATGGGAGTAAAGTGTCAAGCAGTCTACGCTTTGATCGTTCCCTGGAAGACCAGTAGTAGATTCCGATGAACATCTGGAGGCATTCTGTAATCTGCGGACTATCAGAGTGTTGATGAAACACAGAAATTGCATCGTGATTGAATACAACAGTCACCATGCGCACTTTCCTCCACGGGAGTAATGTCTCAAATAGTCTACGCTTTGATATTTCCCTGGAAGACCAGTAGTAGTTCTCGATGCACATCTAGAGGCATTCTGATATCTGTGGACTAACTGAGTGTTGATGAAACACAGAAATTGCATCGGGATTGAATACAACAGTCACCATGCGCACTTTCCTCCATGTGTGTAATTCATAAACAGTCTACGCTTTGATCTTTCCCTGGAAGACCAGTAGTAGTTTCCGATGCACATCTGGTGGCATTCTGTAATCTGTGGACTATCAGAGTGTTGATGAAACACAGAAATTGCATGGGGATTGAATACAACAGTCACCATGCGCACTTTCCTCCACGGGATGTATGTCTCAAACAGTCTACGCTTTGATCGTTCCCTGGAAGACCAGCAGTAGTTTCCGATACACATCTGGTGGCATTCTGTAATCTGTGGACTATCAGAGTGTTGATGCAACACAGAAATTGCATCGGGATTGAATACAACAGTCACCATGCGCACATTCCTCCATAAAAGTAATGTCTCAAACAGTCTACGATTTGATCGTTTCCTGGGGGACCTGTAGTAGTTTCCGATGCACATCTGGAGGCATTCTGTAATCTGTGGACTATCATAATGTTGATGAAACACAGAAATTGCATCGGGATTGAATACAACAGTCACCATGCGCACTTTACTCCATGGGAGTAATGTCTCTAACAGTCTACGCTTGATCGTTCCCTGGAAGACCAGCAGTAGTTTACGATTTACATCTATAGGCATTCTGTAATCCGTGGACTATCAGAGTGTTGAAGAAACACAGAAATTGCATCGGACTTGAATAAAATGGTCACCATGCGCACTTTCCTCCATGGGAGTAATGTCTCAAACAATCTACGCTGTGATCGTTCCCTGGAAGACCAGCAGTGGTTTCCGATACACATCTGGAGGCATTCTGTAATCTGTGGACTATCAGAGTGTTGATGAAACACAGAAATTGCATCGGGATTTAATACAACAGTCACCATGCGCTCTTTCCTCCATGGGAGTAGTGTCACAAACAGTGTACGCTTTCATCGGTCCCTGGAAGACCAGTAGTACTTTTGCGATGCACATCTGGTGGCATTCTGCAATCTGTGGACTATCAGAGTGTTGATGAAACACAGAAATTTAATCGGGATTGAATACAACAGTCACCATGCGCACTTTCCTCCATGGGAGCAATGTCTCAAACTGTCTAGGCTTTGATCGTTCCCTGGAAGACCAGTTGTAGTTTCCGATGCACATCTGGAGGCATTCTGTAATCTGTCGACTATCAGAGTGTTGATGAAACACAGATATTGCATCGGGATTGAACACAACAGTCACCATGCGCACTTTCCTCCACGGGAGGTACGACTCAAATAGTCTATGCTTTGATCGTTCCCTGGAAGACCAGTAGTAGTTTCCGATGCACATCTGGTGGCATTCTGTAATCTGTAGACTATCAGAGTGTTGATGAAACACAGAAATTGCATCGGGATTGAATACAACCGTTAACATGCGCACTTTAATCCATGGGAGTAATGTCTCTAACAGTCTACGATTTGATCGTTCCCTGGAAGACCAGCAGTAGTTTACGATTCACATCTATAGGCATTCTGTAATCTGTGGACTATCAGAGTGTTGATGAAACACAGAAAATGCTTTGGGATTGAATACAACAGTCACTATGCGCACTTTCCTCCATGGCAGTAATTCTCAAACAGTCTACGCTTTTATCGTTCCCTGCAAGACCAGTAGTAGTTTCCGATGCACATCTGGATTCCTTCTGTAATCTGTGGAGCTTCAAAGTGTGGATTGAAACACAGAAATTGCCTCGGGTTGAATACAACACTCACCATGCGCACTTTCCTCCATGGGAGTAATGTCTCAAACAGTCTACGCTTTGATCGCTCAATGGAAGACCAGTAGTAGTTTCCGATGCACTTCTGGTATCATTCTGTAATCTGTGGACTCTCAGAGTGTTGATGAAACACAGAAAATGCATCTGGATTGAATACAACAGTCACCATGCGCACTTTCATCCATTGGAGTAATGTCTCAAAGAGTTTACGCTTTGATCGTTCCCTGGAAGATCAGTAGTAGTTTCTGATGCATATGTGGAGGCATTCTGTAATCTGTGGACTATCAGAGTGTTGATGAAACACAGAAATTGCATCGTGATTGAATACAACAGTCACCATGCGCACTTTCCTCCACGGGAGTAATGTCTCAAATAGTCTACGCTTTGATATTTCCCTGGAAGACCAGTAGTAGTTCTCGATGCACATCTAGAGGCATTCTGATATCTGTGGACTAACTGAGTGTTGATGAAACACAGAAATTGCATCGGGATTGAATACAACAGTCACCATGCGCACTTTCCTCCATGTGTGTAATTCTTAAACAGTCTACGCTTTGATCTTTCCCTGGAAGACCAGTAGTAGTTTCCGATGCACATCTGGAGGCATTCTGTAATCTGTGGACTATCAGAGTGTTGATGAAACACAGAAATTGCTTCGGGATTGAATACAACAGTCACCATGCGCACTTTTCTCCATGGGAGTAATGTCTCAAATAATCTACGCTTTGATCGTTCCCTGGAAGACCAGTAGTAGTTTCCGATGCACATCTGGAGGCATTCTGTTATTTGTGGAGTATCAGAGTGTTGATGAAACACAGAAATTGCTTCGGGATTGATTACAACAGTCACCATGCGCACTTTCCTCCACGGGAGTAATGTCTCAAACAGTCTACGCTTTAGTCGTTCCCTGTAAGACCAGTAGTAGTTTCCGATGCACATCTGGAGGCATTCTGTAATGTGTGGAGTATCACAGTGTTGATGAAACACAGAAATTGCATGGGGATTGAATACAACAGTCACCATGCGCACTTTCCTCCATGGGAATAATGTCTCAAACAATCTAATCTTTGATCGTTCCCTGGAAGAGCAGTAGTAGTTTCCGACGCACGTCTGGTGGCATTCTGTAATCTGTGGACTATCAGAGTGTTGATGAAACACAGAAATTGCATCTGGATTGAATACAACAGTCACCATGTGCACATTCCTCCATAAAAGTAATGTCTCAAACTGTCGACGCTTTGATCGTTCCCTGGAAGACCAGTAGTAGTTTCCAATGCACATCTCGAGGCTTTCTGTAATCTGTGGACTATCAGAGTGTTGATGAAACACAGAAATAGCATCGGTATTGAATACAACAGTCACCATGCGCACTTTCCTCCATGGGAGTAATGTCTCTAACAGTCTACGCTTTGATCGTTCACAGGAAGACCAGTAGTAGTTTCCGATGCACATCTGGAGGCATTTTGTAATCTGTGGAGTTTCAGAGTGTTGATGAAACTAAGAAATTGCATCGGGATTTAATACAACAGTCACCATGCGCACTTTCCTACACGGGAGTAATGTCTCAAACAGTCTACGCTTTGGTCGTTCCCTGGAAGATCGGGAGTAGTTTCCGATGCACATCTGGTGGCATTCTGTAAACTGTAGACTATCAGAGTGTTGATGAAACACAGAAATTGCATCGGGATTGAATACAACAGTCACCATGCGCAGTTTCCTACATGGGAGTAATGTCAATAACAGTCTACGCTTTGATCGTTCCCTGGAAGACCAGTAGTAGCATCCGATGCACATCTGGATTCTTTCTGTAATCTGTGGACTATCAGAGTGTTGATGAAACACAGAAATCACTTCGGGATTGAATACAACAGTCACCATGCGCACTTTCCTCCATGGGAGTAATGTCTCAAATAATCAAGGCTTTGATCGTTCCCTGGAAGACCAGTAGTAGTTTCCGATGCACATCTGGTGGCATTCTGTAATCTGTGGACTATCAGAGTGTTGATGCAACACAGAAATTGCATCGGGATTGAATACAACAGTCACCATGCGCACATTCCTCCATAAAAGTAATGTCTCAAACAGTCTACGCTGTGATCTTTTCCTGGGGGACCTGTAGTAGTTTCCGATGCACATCTGGAGGCATTCTGTAATCTGTGGACTATCAGAGTGTTGATGAAACACTAAAATTGCATCGGGATTGAATACAACAGTCACCATGCGCACTTCCCTCCATGTGTGTAATTCTTAAACAGTCTACGCTTTGATCTTTCCCTGGAAGACCAGTAGTAGTTTCCGATGCACATCTGGTGGCATTCTGTAATCTGTGGACTATCAGAGTGTTGATGTAACACAGATATTGCATCGGGATTGAATACAACAGTCACCATGCGCACTTTCCAAATGGGAGTATTGTCTCTAACAGTCTACGCTTTGATCGTTCCCTGGAAGACCAGTAGTAGTTTCCGATGCACATCTCGAGGCTTTCTGTAATCTGTAGACTATCAGAGTGTTGATGAAACACAGAAATTGCATCGGGATTGAATACAACAGTCACCATGCGCAGTTTCCTACATGGGAGTAATGTCAATAACAGTCTACGCTTTGATCGTTCCCTGGAAGACCAGTAGTAGCATCCGATGCACATCTGGATTCTTTCTGTAATCTGTGGACTATCAGAGTGTTGATGAAACACAGAAATCACTTCGGGATTGAATACAACAGTCACCATGCGCACTTTCCTCCATGGGAGTAATGTCTCAAATAATCTACGCTTTGATCGTTCCCTGGAAGACCAGTAGTAGTTTCCGATGCACATCTGGTGGCATTCTGTAATCTGTGGACTATCAGAGTGTTGATGCAACACAGAAATTGCATCGGGATTGAATACAACAGTCACCATGCGCACATTCCTCCATACAAGTAATGTCTCAAACAGTCTACGCTTTGATCGTTTCCTGGGGGACCTGTAGTAGTTTCCGATGCACATCTGGAGGCATTCTGTAATCTGTGGACTATCAGAGTGTTGATGAAAGACTAAAATTGCATCTGGATTGAATACAACAGTCACCATGCGCACTTCCCTCCATGTGTGTAATTCTTAAACAGTCTACGCTTTGATCTTTCCCTGGAAGACCAGTAGTAGTTTCCGATGCACATCTGGTGGCATTCTGTAATCTGTGGACTATCAGAGTGTTGATGTAACACAGATATTGCATCGGGATTGAATACAACAGTCACCATGCGCACTTTCCTACATGGGAGTATTGTCTCTAACAGTCTACGCTTTGATCGTTCCCTGGAAGACCAGTAGTAGTTTCCGATGCACATCTCGAGGCTTTCTGTAATCTGTAGACTATCAGAGTGTTGATGAAACACAGAAATTGCATCGGGATTGAATACAACAGTCACCATGCGCACTTTCCTACATGGGAGTAATGTCTCTAACAGTCTACGCTTTGATAGTTCCCTGGAAGACCAGTAGTAGTTTCCGATGCACATCTGGAGGCATTCTGTAATCTGTGGACTATCAGAGTGTTGATGAAACACAGAAATTGCATCGGGATTGAATATAACAGTCACCATGCGCACTTTACTCCATGTGAGTAATGTCTCTAACAGTCTGCGCTTGATCGTTCCCTGGAAGACCAGTATTAGTTTCCGATTCACATCTGGATGCATTCAGCAATCTATGGAGTATCAGAGTATTGATAAAACACAGAAATTGCATCGGGATTGAATACAACAGTCACCATGCGCACTTTCCTCCAGGGGAGTAATGTCCCAAACAGTCTACGCTTTGATCGTGATCTGGAAGACCAGTAGTAGTTTCCGATGCACATCTGGAGGCTTTCCGTAATTTTTGGACTATCAGGGTGTTGATGAAACACGGAAATTGCATCGGGATTGAATACAACAGTCACCATGCGAACTTTCCTCCATGGGAGTAATTCTCAAACAGTCTACGCTTTGATCGTTCCCTGGAAGACCAGTAGTAGTTTTCGATGCACATCTGGTGGCATTCTGTAGTGTGTGGACTATCAGAGTGTTGATGAAACAAAGAAATTGCATCGGGATTGAATACAACAGTCACCATGCGCACTTTCCTCCATGGGAGTAAAGTGTCAAGCAGTCTACGCTTTGATCGTTCCCTGGAAGACCAGTAGTAGTTTCCGATGAACATCTGGAGGCATTCTGTAATCTGTGGACTATCAGAGTGTTGATGAAACACAGAAATTGCATCGTGATTGAATACAACAGTCACCATGCGCACTTTCCTCCACGGGAGTAATGTCTCAAATAGTCTACGCTTTGATATTTCCCTGGAAGACCAGTAGTAGTTCCCGATGCACATCTAGAGGCATTCTGATATCTGTGGACTAACTGAGTGTTGATGAAACACAGAAATTGCATCGGGATTGAATACAACAGTCACCATGCGCACTTTCCTCCATGTGTGTAATTCTTAAACAGTCTACGCTTTGACCTTTCCCTGGAAGACCAGTAGTAGTTTCCGATGCACATCTGGTGGCATTCTGTAATCTGTGGACTATCAGAGTGTTGATGAAACACAGAAATTGCATGGGGATTGAATACAACAGTCACCATGCGCACTTTCCTCCACGGGATGTATGTCTCAAACAGTCTACGCTTTGATCGTTCCCTGGAAGACCAGCAGTAGTTTCCGATACACATCTGGTGGCATTCTGTAATCTGTGGACTATCAGAGTGTTGATGCAACACAGAAATTGCATCGGGATTGAATACAACAGTCACCATGCGCACATTCCTCCATAAAAGTAATGTCTCAAACAGTCTACGATTTGATCGTTTCCTGGGGGACCTGTAGTAGTTTCCGATGCACATCTGGAGGCATTCTGTAATCTGTGGACTATCAGAGTGTTGATGAAACACAGAAATTGAATCGGGATTGAATACAACAGTCACCATGCGCACTTTCCTCCATGGGAGCAATGTCTCAAACTGTCTAGGCTTTGATCGTTCCCTGGAAGACCAGTTGTAGTTTCCGATGCACATCTGGAGGCATTCTGTAATCTGTCGACTATCAGAGTGTTGATGAAACACAGATATTGCATCGGGATTGAACACAACAGTCACCATGCGCACTTTCCTCCACGGGAGGTACGACTCAAATAGTCTATGCTTTGATAGTTCCCTGGAAGACCAGTAGTAGTTTCCGATGCACATCTGGTGGCATTCTGTAATCTGTAGACTATCAGAGTGTTGATGAAACACAGAAATTGCATCGGGATTGAATACAACCGTTAACATGCGCACTTTAATCCATGGGAGTAATGTCTCTAACATTCTACGATTTGATCGTTCCCTGGAAGACCAGCAGTAGTTTACGATTTACATCTATAGGCATTCTGTAATCTGTGGACTATCAGAGTGTTGAAGAAACACAGAAATTGCATCGGACTTGAATTAAATGTTCACCATGCGCACTTTCCTCCATGGGAGTAATGTCTCAAACAATCTACGCTGTGATCGTTCCCTGGAAGACCAGCAGTGGTTTCCGATACACATCTGGAGGCATTCTGTAATCTGTGGACTATCAGAGTGTTGATGAAACACAGAAATTGCATCGGGATTTGATACAACAGTCACCATACGCTCTTTCCTCCATGGGAGTAATGTCTCAAACAGTCTACGCTTTGATCGGTCCCTGGAAGACCAGTAGTACTTTTGCGATGCACATCAGGTGGCATTCTGCAATCTGTGGACTATCAGAGTGATGATGAAACACAGAAATTGAATCGGGATTGAATACAACAGTCACCATGCGCACTTTCCTCCATGGGAGCAATGTCTCAAACAGTCTAGGCTTTGATCGTTCCCTGGAAGACCAGTTGTAGTTTCCGATGCACATCTGGAGGCATTCTGTAATCTGTCGACTATCAGAGTGTTGATGAAACACAGAAATTGCATCGGGATTGAATACAACCGTTAACAAGTGCACTTTCCTCCATGGGAGTAATGTCTCTAACAGTCTACGCTCTGATCGTGCCCTGGAAGACCAGCAGTAGTTTACGATTCACATCTATAGGCATTCTGTAATCTGTGGACTATCAGAGTGTTGATGAAACACAGAAAATGCTTTGGGATTGAATACAACAGTCACTATGCGCACTTTCCTCCATGGCAGTAATTCTCAAACAGTCTACGCTTTTATCGTTCCCTGCAAGACCAGTAGTAGTTTCCGATGCACATCTGGATTCCTTCTGTAACCTGTGGAGCTTCAAAGTGTGGATTGAAACACAGAAATTGCCTCGGGTTGAATACAACACTCACCATGCGCACTTTCCTCCATGGGAGTAATGTCTCAAACAGTCTACGCTTTGATCGCTCAATGGAAGACCAGTAGTAGTTTCCGATGCACTTCTGGTATCATTCTGTAATCTGTGGACTCTCAGAGTGTTGATGAAACACAGAAAATGCATCTGGATTGAATACAACAGTCACCATGCGCACTTTCATCCATGGGAGTAATGTCTCTAACAGTCTACGCTTTGATCGTTCACAGGAAGACCAGTAGTAGTTTCCGATGCACATCTGGAGGCATTTTGTAATCTGTGGAGTTTCAGAGTGTTGATGAAACTAAGAAATTGCATCGGGATTTAATACAACAGTCACCATGCGCACTTTCCTACACGGGAGTAATGTCTCAAACAGTCTACGCTTTGGTCGTTCCCTGGAAGATCGGGAGTAGTTTCCGATGCACATCTGGTGGCATTCTGTAATCTGTAGACTATCAGAGTGTTGATGAAACACAGAAATTGCATCGGGATTGAATACAACAGTCACCATGCGCAGTTTCCTACATGGGAGTAATGTCAATAACAGTCTACGCTTTGATCGTTCCCTGGAAGACCAGTAGTAGCATCCGATGCACATCTGGATTCTTTCTGTAATCTGTGGACTATCAGAGTGTTGATGAAACACAGAAATCACTTCGGGATTGAATACAACAGTCACCATGCGCACTTTCCTCCATGGGAGTAATGTCTCAAATAATCAACGCTTTGATCGTTCCCTGGAAGACCAGTAGTAGTTTCCGATGCACATCTGGTGGCATTCTGTAATCTGTGGACTATCAGAGTGTTGATGCAACACAGAAATTGCATCGGGATTGAATACAACAGTCACCATGCGCACATTCCTCCATAAAAGTAATGTCTCAAACAGTCTACGCTGTGATCTTTTCCTGGGGGACCTGTAGTAGTTTCCGATGCACATCTGGAGGCATTCTGTAATCTGTGGACTATCAGAGTGTTGATGAAACACTAAAATTGCATCGGGATTGAATACAACAGTCACCATGCGCACTTCCCTCCATGTGTGTAATTCTTAAACAGTCTACGCTTTGATCTTTCCCTGGAAGACCAGTAGTAGTTTCCGATGCACATCTGGTGGCATTCTGTAATCTGTGGACTATCAGAGTGTTGATGTAACACAGATATTGCATCGGGATTGAATACAACAGTCACCATGCGCACTTTCCAAATGGGAGTATTGTCTCTAACAGTCTACGCTTTGATCGTTCCCTGGAAGACCAGTAGTAGTTTCCGATGCACATCTCGAGGCTTTCTGTAATCTGTAGACTATCAGAGTGTTGATGAAACACAGAAATTGCATCGGGATTGAATACAACAGTCACCATGCGCAGTTTCCTACATGGGAGTAATGTCAATAACAGTCTACGCTTTGATCGTTCCCTGGAAGACCAGTAGTAGCATCCGATGCACATCTGGATTCTTTCTGTAATCTGTGGACTATCAGAGTGTTGATGAAACACAGAAATCACTTCGGGATTGAATACAACAGTCACCATGCGCACTTTCCTCCATGGGAGTAATGTCTCAAATAATCTACGCTTTGATCGTTCCCTGGAAGACCAGTAGTAGTTTCCGATGCACATCTGGTGGCATTCTGTAATCTGTGGACTATCAGAGTGTTGATGCAACACAGAAATTGCATCGGGATTGAATACAACAGTCACCATGCGCACATTCCTCCATACAAGTAATGTCTCAAACAGTCTACGCTTTGATCGTTTCCTGGGGGACCTGTAGTAGTTTCCGATGCACATCTGGAGGCATTCTGTAATCTGTGGACTATCAGAGTGTTGATGAAAGACTAAAATTGCATCTGGATTGAATACAACAGTCACCATGCGCACTTCCCTCCATGTGTGTAATTCTTAAACAGTCTACGCTTTGATCTTTCCCTGGAAGACCAGTAGTAGTTTCCGATGCACATCTGGTGGCATTCTGTAATCTGTGGACTATCAGAGTTTTGATGTAACACAGATATTGCATCGGGATTGAATACAACAGTCACCATGCGCACTTTCCTACATGGGAGTATTGTCTCTAACAGTCTACGCTTTGATCGTTCCCTGGAAGACCAGTAGTAGTTTCCGATGCACATCTCGAGGCTTTCTGTAATCTGTAGACTATCAGAGTGTTGATGAAACACAGAAATTGCATCGGGATTGAATACAACAGTCACCATGCGCACTTTCCTACATGGGAGTAATGTCTCTAACAGTCTACGCTTTGATAGTTCCCTGGAAGACCAGTAGTAGTTTCCGATGCACATCTGGAGGCATTCTGTAATCTGTGGACTATCAGAGTGTTGATGAAACACAGAAATTGCATCGGGATTGAATATAACAGTCACCATGCGCACTTTACTCCATGTGAGTAATGTCTCTAACAGTCTGCGCTTGATCGTTCCCTGGAAGACCAGTATTAGTTTCCGATTCACATCTGGATGCATTCAGCAATCTATGGAGTATCAGAGTATTGATAAAACACAGAAATTGCATCGGGATTGAATACAACAGTCACCATGCGCACTTTCCTCCAGGGGAGTAATGTCCCAAACAGTCTACGCTTTGATCGTGATCTGGAAGACCAGTAGTAGTTTCCGATGCACATCTGGAGGCTTTCCGTAATTTTTGGACTATCAGGGTGTTGATGAAACACGGAAATTGCATCGGGATTGAATACAACAGTCACCATGCGAACTTTCCTCCATGGGAGTAATTCTCAAACAGTCTACGCTTTGATCGTTCCCTGGAAGACCAGTAGTAGTTTTCGATGCACATCTGGTGGCATTCTGTAGTGTGTGGACTATCAGAGTGTTGATGAAACAAAGAAATTGCATCGGGATTGAATACAACAGTCACCATGCGCACTTTCCTCCATGGGAGTAAAGTGTCAAGCAGTCTACGCTTTGATCGTTCCCTGGAAGACCAGTAGTAGTTTCCGATGAACATCTGGAGGCATTCTGTAATCTGTGGACTATCAGAGTGTTGATGAAACACAGAAATTGCATCGTGATTGAATACAACAGTCACCATGCGCACTTTCCTCCACGGGAGTAATGTCTCAAATAGTCTACGCTTTGATATTTCCCTGGAAGACCAGTAGTAGTTCCCGATGCACATCTAGAGGCATTCTGATATCTGTGGACTAACTGAGTGTTGATGAAACACAGAAATTGCATCGGGATTGAATACAACAGTCACCATGCGCACTTTCCTCCATGTGTGTAATTCTTAAACAGTCTACGCTTTGACCTTTCCCTGGAAGACCAGTAGTAGTTTCCGATGCACATCTGGTGGCATTCTGTAATCTGTGGACTATCAGAGTGTTGATGAAACACAGAAATTGCATGGGGATTGAATACAACAGTCACCATGCGCACTTTCCTCCACGGGATGTATGTCTCAAACAGTCTACGCTTTGATCGTTCCCTGGAAGACCAGCAGTAGTTTCCGATACACATCTGGTGGCATTCTGTAATCTGTGGACTATCAGAGTGTTGATGCAACACAGAAATTGCATCGGGATTGAATACAACAGTCACCATGCGCACATTCCTCCATAAAAGTAATGTCTCAAACAGTCTACGATTTGATCGTTTCCTGGGGGACCTGTAGTAGTTTCCGATGCACATCTGGAGGCATTCTGTAATCTGTGGACTATCAGAGTGTTGATGAAACACAGAAATTGAATCGGGATTGAATACAACAGTCACCATGCGCACTTTCCTCCATGGGAGCAATGTCTCAAACTGTCTAGGCTTTGATCGTTCCCTGGAAGACCAGTTGTAGTTTCCGATGCACATCTGGAGGCATTCTGTAATCTGTCGACTATCAGAGTGTTGATGAAACACAGATATTGCATCGGGATTGAACACAACAGTCACCATGCGCACTTTCCTCCACGGGAGGTACGACTCAAATAGTCTATGCTTTGATAGTTCCCTGGAAGACCAGTAGTAGTTTCCGATGCACATCTGGTGGCATTCTGTAATCTGTAGACTATCAGAGTGTTGATGAAACACAGAAATTGCATCGGGATTGAATACAACCGTTAACATGCGCACTTTAATCCATGGGAGTAATGTCTCTAACATTCTACGATTTGATCGTTCCCTGGAAGACCAGCAGTAGTTTACGATTTACATCTATAGGCATTCTGTAATCTGTGGACTATCAGAGTGTTGAAGAAACACAGAAATTGCATCGGACTTGAATTAAATGTTCACCATGCGCACTTTCCTCCATGGGAGTAATGTCTCAAACAATCTACGCTGTGATCGTTCCCTGGAAGACCAGCAGTGGTTTCCGATACACATCTGGAGGCATTCTGTAATCTGTGGACTATCAGAGTGTTGATGAAACACAGAAATTGCATCGGGATTTGATACAACAGTCACCATACGCTCTTTCCTCCATGGGAGTAATGTCTCAAACAGTCTACGCTTTGATCGGTCCCTGGAAGACCAGTAGTACTTTTGCGATGCACATCAGGTGGCATTCTGCAATCTGTGGACTATCAGAGTGATGATGAAACACAGAAATTGAATCGGGATTGAATACAACAGTCACCATGCGCACTTTCCTCCATGGGAGCAATGTCTCAAACAGTCTAGGCTTTGATCGTTCCCTGGAAGACCAGTTGTAGTTTCCGATGCACATCTGGAGGCATTCTGTAATCTGTCGACTATCAGAGTGTTGATGAAACACAGAAATTGCATCGGGATTGAATACAACCGTTAACAAGTGCACTTTTCTCCATGGGAGTAATGTCTCTAACAGTCTACGCTCTGATCGTGCCCTGGAAGACCAGCAGTAGTTTACGATTCACATCTATAGGCATTCTGTAATCTGTGGACTATCAGAGTGTTGATGAAACACAGAAAATGCTTTGGGATTGAATACAACAGTCACTATGCGCACTTTCCTCCATGGCAGTAATTCTCAAACAGTCTACGCTTTTATCGTTCCCTGCAAGACCAGTAGTAGTTTCCGATGCACATCTGGATTCCTTCTGTAACCTGTGGAGCTTCAAAGTGTGGATTGAAACACAGAAATTGCCTCGGGTTGAATACAACACTCACCATGCGCACTTTCCTCCATGGGAGTAATGTCTCAAACAGTCTACGCTTTGATCGCTCAATGGAAGACCAGTAGTAGTTTCCGATGCACTTCTGGTATCATTCTGTAATCTGTGGACTCTCAGAGTGTTGATGAAACACAGAAAATGCATCTGGATTGAATACAACAGTCACCATGCGCACTTTCATCCATGGGAGTAATGTCTCAAAGAGTTTACGCTTTGATCGTTCCCTGGAAGATCAGTAGTAGTTTCCGATGCACATGTGGAGGCATTCTGTAATCTGTGGACTATCAGAGTGTTGATGAAACACAGATATTGCATCGGGATTGAATACAACAGTCACCATGCGCACTTTCCTACATGGGAGTATTGTCTCTAACAGTCTACGCTTTGATCGTTCCCTGGAAGACCAGTAGTAGTTTCCGATGCACATCTCGAGGCTTTCTGTAATCTGTAGACTATCAGAGTGTTGATGAAACACAGAAATTGCATCGGGATTGAATACAGCAGTCACCATGCGCACTTTCCTACATGGGAGTAATGTCTCTAACAGTCTACGCTTTGATCGTTCCCTGGAAGACCAGTAGTAGTTTCCGATGCACATCTGGAGGCATTCTGTAATCTGTGGACTATCAGAGTGTTGATGAAACACAGAAATTGCTTCGGGATTGAATACAACAGTCACCATGCGCACTTTCCTCCATGGGAGTAATGTCTCAAATAATCTACGCTTTGATCGTTCCCTGGAAGACCAGTAGTAGTTTCCGATGCACATCTGGAGGCATTCTGTAATGTGTGGGGTATCACAGTGTTGATGAAACACAGAAATTGCATGGGGATTGAATACAACAGTCACCATGCGCACTTTTCTCCATGGGAGTAATGTCTCAAACAGTCTACGCTTTGATCGTTCCCTGTAAGACCAGTAGTAGTTTCCGATGCACATCTGGAGGCATTCTGTAATGTGTGGAGTATCACAGTGTTGATGAAACACAGAAATTGCATGGGGATTGAATACAACAGTCACCATGCGCACTTTCCTCCATGGGAGTAATGTCTCAAACAGTCTAATCTTTGATCGTTCCCTGGAAGACCAGTAGTAGTTTCCGATGCACGTCTGGTGGCATTCTGTAATCTGTGGACTATCAGAGTGTTGATGAAACACAGAAATTGCATCTGGATTGAATACAATAGTCACCATGTGCACATTCCTCCATAAAAGTAATGTCTCAAACTGTCGACGTTTTGATCGTTCCCTGGAAGACCAGTAGTAGTTTCCGATGCACATCTCGAGGCTTTCTGTAATCTGTGGACTATCAGAGTGTTGATGAAACACAGAAGTAGCATCGGTATTGAATACAGCAGTCACCATGCACACTTTCCTCCATGGGAGTAATGTCTCAAACAGTCTACGCTTTGATCGTTCACAGGAAGACCAGTAGTAGTTTCCGATGCACATCTGGAGGCATTTTGTAATCTGTGGAGTTTCAGAGTGTTGATGAAACTAAGAAATTGCATCGGGATTTAATACAACAGTCACCATGCGCACTTTCCTACACGGGAGTAATGTCTCAAACAGTCTACGCTTTGGTCGTTCCCTGGAAGATCGGGAGTAGTTTCCGATGCACATCTGGTGGCATTCTGTAATCTGTAGACTATCAGAGTGTTGATGAAACACAGAAATTGCATCGGGATTGAATACAACAGTCACCATGCGCAGTTTCCTACATGGGAGTAATGTCAACAACAGTCTACGCTTTGATCGTTCCCTGGAAGACCAGTAGTAGCATCCGATGCACATCTGGGTTCTTTCTGTAATCTGTGTTCTATCAGAGTGTTGATGAAACACAGAAATCACTTCGGGATTGAATACAACAGTCACCATGCGCACTTTCCTCCATGGGAGTAATGTCTCAAACATTCTAATCATTGACCGTTCCCTGGAAGACCAATAATTGTTTCCGATGCACATCTGGAGGCATTCTGTAATCGGTGGAGTATCAGAGTGTTGATGAAACCAGAAATTGCATCGGGATTGAACACACCAGTCACCATGCGCACTTTCCTCCATGCGAGTAATGTCTCAAACAGTCTACGCTTTGATCGTTCCCTGGAAGACCAGTAGTAGTTTCCGAAGCACATCTGGAGGCATTCTGTAATCTGTGGAGTATCAGACTGTTGATGAAACACAGAAATTGCATGGGGATTGAATACAACAGTCACCATGCGCACTCTCCTCCACAGTAGTAATGTCTCATACAGTATACGCTTTGATCGTTCCCTGTAAGACCAGTAGTAGTTTCCGATGCACATCTGGAGGTATTCTGTAATCTGTGGAGTATCAGTGTGTTGATGAAACACAGAAATTGCATCGGGATTTAATACAACAGTCACCATGCGCACTTTCCTCCACGGTAGTAATGTCTCAAACAGTATACGGTTTGATCGTTCCCTGTAAGACCAGTAGTAGCTTCCGATGCACATCTGGAGGCATTCTGTAATCTGTGGACTATCAGTGTGTTGATGAAACACAGATAATGCATCGGGATTGAATACAACAGTCAAGATGCGCACACTCCTCCATAAAAGAAATGTCTCAAACAGTCTACGATTTCATCGTTCCCTGGAAGACCAGTAGTAGTTTCCGATGCACGTCTGGTGGCATTCTGTAAACTGTGGACTATCAGAGTGTTGATGAAACACAGAAATTGTCTCGGGATTGAATACAGCAGTCACCATGCGCACTTTCCTCCATGGGAATAATGTCTCAAACAGTCTACGTTTTCATCGTTCCCAGGGAGACCAGTAGTAGTTTCCGATGCACATGTGGAGGCATTCTGTAATCTGTGGAGTATCAGAGTGTTGATGAAACACAGAAATTGCATCGGGATTGAATACAACCGTCACCATGCGCACTTTCCTCCATGGGAGTAATGTCTCAAACATTCTAATCATTGACCGTTCCCTGGAAGACCAATAATTGTTTCCGATGCACATCTGGAGGCATTCTGTAATCGGTGGAGTATCAGAGTGTTGATGAAACCAGAAATTGCATCGGGATTGAACACACCAGTCACCATGCGCACTTTCCTCCATGCGAGTAATGTCTCAAACAGTCTACGCTTTGATCGTTCCCTGGAAGACCAGTAGTAGTTTCCGAAGCACATCTGGAGGCATTCTGTAATCTGTGGAGTATCAGAGTGTTGATGAAACACAGAAAATGCATCGGGATTGAATACAGCAGTCACCATGCACACTTTTCTCCATGGGAGTAATGTCTTAAAGAGTTTACGCATTGATCGTTCCCTGGAATACCAGTAGTAGTTTCCGATGCACATCTGGAGGCATTTTGTAATCTGTGGAGTTTCAGAGTGTTGATGAAACTAAGAAATTGCATCGGGATTTAATACAACAGTCACCATGCGCACTTTCCTCCACGGGAGTAATGTCTCAAACAGTCTACGCTTTGGTCGTTCCCTGGAAGATCGGGAGTAGTTTCCGATGCACATCTGGTGGCATTCTGTAATCTGTAGACTATCAGAGTGTTGATGAAACACAGAAATTGCATCGGGATTGAATACAACAGTCACCATGCGCAGTTTCCTACATGGGAGTAATGTCAATAACAGTCTACGCTTTGATCGTTCCCTGGAAGACCAGAAGTAGCATCCGATGCACATCTGGATTCTTTCTGTAATCTGTGGACTATCAGAGTGTTGATGAAACACAGAAATTGCATCGGGATTGAATACAAAAGTCACCATGCGCACTTTCCTCCATGGGAGTAATGTCTCAAACAGTTCACGCTTTGATCTTTCCCTTGAAGACCAGAAGTAGTTTCCGATGCACATCTGGAGGCATTCTGTAATCTGTGGTCTATCAGAGTGTTGATGAAACACAGAAATCACTTCGGGATTGAATACAACAGTCACCATGCGCACTTTCCTCCATGGGAGTAATGTCTCAAATAATCTACGCTTTGATCGTTCCCTGGAAGACCAGTAGTAGTTTCCGATGCACATCTGGAGGCATTCTGTAATTTGTGGAGTATCAGAGTGTTGATGAAACACAGAAATTGCATCGGGATTGAATACCACAGTCACCATGCGCACATTCCTCCATATAAGTAATGTCTCAAACAGTCTAAGCTTTCATCCTTCCCTGGAAGACCAGTAGTAATTTCCGATGCACATCTGGAGGCATTCTGTAATCTGTGGACTATCAGAGTGTTGATGAAACACAGAAATTGCATCGGGATTGAATACAACAGTCACCATGAGCACCTTCCTCCATGGGAGTAATGTCTCAAACTGTCTAATCTTTCATCGTTCCCTGGAAGACCAGTAGTAGTTTCCGATGCACGTCTGGTGGCATTCTGTAATCTGTGGACTATCAGAGTGTTGATGAAACACAGAAATTGCCTCGGGATTGAATACAGCAGTCACCATGCGCACTTTCCTCCATGGAAATAATGTCTCAAACAGTCTCTGCTTTGATCGTTCCCAGGAAGACCAGTAGTAGGTTCCGATGCACATCTGGAGGCATTCTGTAATCTGTGGACTATCAGACTGTTGATGAAAGACAGAAAATGCATCGGGATTGAATACAACAGTCACGATGCGCCCTTTCCTCCATGGAAGTAATGTCTTAAAGAGTTTACGTTTTGATCGTTCCCTGGAAGAGCAGTAGTAGTTTCCGATGAACATCTGAGGGCATTCTGTAATCTGTGGACTATCAGAGTGTTGATGAAACACAGAAATTGCATCGGGATTGAATACAACACTTACCATGCGCACTTTCCTCCATGGGAGTAATGTCTCAGTCTACGGTTTGATCTTTCAGTGGAAGACCAGTAGTAGTTTCCGATTAACATCTGGAGGCATTCTGTAATCTGTGGACTATCAGAGTGTTGATGAAACACAGAAATTGCATCGGTATTGAATACAACAGTCGTAATGCGCACTTTCCTGGATGGGAGTAATGTCCCAAACAGTCTACGCTTTGATCGTTCCCTGGAAGACCAGTAGTAGTTTCCGATGCACATCTGGAGGCATTCTGTTATCTGTGGACTATCAGAGTGTTGATGATACACAGAAAATGCATCGGGATTGAATACAACAGTCACCATGCGCACATTCCTCAATGGGAGTAATGTCTCAAACAGTATACGCTTTGACCGTTCCTTGGAAGACCAATAATAGTTTCCGATGCACATCTGGAGGCATTTTATAATCTGTGGAGTTTCAGAGTGTTGATAAAACTAAGAAATTGCATCGGGATTTAATACAACAGTCACCATGCGGACTTTCATCCACGGGAGTTATGTCTCAAACAGTCTACGCATTGATCGTTCCCTGGAAGATCGGTAGTTGTTTCCGATGCACATCTGGTGTCATTCTGTAATTTGTAGACTATCAGAGTGTTGATGAAACACAGAAATTGCATCGGGATTGAATACGACAGTCACCATGCGCACTTTCCTACATGGGTGTAATGTCTCTAATAGTCTACGCTTTGATCGCTCCCTGGAAGACCAGTAGCAGCTTCCGATGCACATCTGGATTCTTTCTGTAATCTGTGGACTATCAGAGTGTTGATGAAACACAGAAATTGCATCGGGATTGAATACAACAGTCACCATGCGCACTTTCCTCCATGGGAGTAGTGTCTCGAACAGTCTACGCTTTGATCTTTCCCTGGAAGACCAGTGGTAGTTTCCGATGCACATCTGGAGGCATTCTGTAATCTGTGGACTATCAGAGTGTTGATGAAACACAGAAATTGCTTCGGGATTGAATACAACAGTCACCATGCGCACTTTCCTCCATGGGAGTAAGGTCTCAAACATTCTACGCTTTGATCGTTCCCTGTAAGACCAGTAGTAGTTTCCGATGCACATCTGGAGGCATTCTGTAATCTGTGGAGTATCAGAGTGTTGATGAAACACAGAAATTGCATCGGGATTGAATACAACAGTCACCATGCGCACTTTCCTCCACGGTAGTAATGTCTCAAACAGTATACGCTTTGATCGTTCCCTGTAAGACCAGTAGTAGCTTCCGATGCACATCTGGAGGCATTCTGTAATCTGTGGACTATCAGAGTATTGATCAAACACAGAAATTGCATCGGGATTGAATACAACAGTCACCATGCGCACATTCCTCCATAAAAGTAATGTCTCAAACAGTCTACGCTTTCATCGTTCCCTGGAAGACCAGAAGTAGTTTAAGATGCACTTCTGGAGGCATTCTGTAATCTGTGGACTATCAGAGTGTTGATGAAACACAGAAATTGCATCTGGGATTGAATAAAACAGTCACCATGAGCACTTTCCTCCATGGGAGTAAAGTCTTAAACACTCTACGATCTTATCGTTCCCTGGAAGACCAGTAGTAGTTTCCGATGCACATGTGGAGGCATTCTGTAATCTGTGGAGTATCAGAGTGTTGATGAAACACAGAAATTGCATCGGGATTGAATACACCAGTCACCATGCGCACTTTCCTCCATGGGAGTAATGTCTCAAACAGTCTACGCTTTGATCGTTCCCTGGAAGACCAGTAGTAGTTTCCGATGCACATCTGGAGGCATTCTGTAATCTGTGGAGTATCAGAGTGTTGATGAAACACAGAAATTGCATCGGGATTGAATACAACAGTCACCATGCGCACTTTCCTCCACGGTAGTAATGTCTCAAACAGTATACGCTTTGATCGTTCCCTGTAAGACCAGTAGTAGTTTCCGATGCACATCTGGAGGTATTCTGTAATCTGTGGACTATCAGAGTGTTGATGAAATACAGAAATTGCATCGGGATTGAATACAACAGTCACCATGAGCACTTTCCTCAATGGGAGTAATGTCTCAAACAGTCTACGGTTTGATCGTTCCCTGTAAGACCAGTAGTAGTTTCCGATGCACATCTGGAGGCATTCTGTAATCTGTGGAGTATCAGAGTGTTGATGAAACACAGAAAATGCAACGGGATTGAATACAACAGTCATCATGCGCACTTTCCTCCATGGGAGCAATGTCTCAGAGAATTTACGCTTAGATCGTTCCCTGGAAGACCAGTAGTAGTTTCCGATGCACATCTGGAGGCATTCTGTAATCGGTGGAGTATCAGAGTGTTGATGAAACCAGAAATTGCATCGGGATTGAATACACCAGTCACCATGCGCACTTTCCTCCATGCGAGTAATGTCTCAAACAGTCTACGCTTTGATCGTTCCCTGGAAGACCAGTAGTAGTTTCCGAAGCACATCTGGAGGCATTCTGTAATCTGTGGAGTATCAGAGTGTTGATGAAACACAGAAATTGCATCGGGATTGAATACAGCAGTCACCATGCTCACTTTCCTAAATGGAAATAATGTCTCAAACAGTCTCTGCTTTGATCGTTCCCAGGAAGACCAGTAGTAGGTTCCGATGCACATCTGGAGGCATTCTGTAATCTGTGGACTATCAGACTGTTGATGAAAGACAGAAAATGCATCGGGATTGAATACAACAGTCACGATGCGCCCTTTCCTCCATGGGAGTAATGTCTTAAAGAGTTTACGTTTTGATCGTTCCCTGGAAGAGCAGTAGTAGTTTCCGATGAACATCTGAGGGCATTCTGTAATCTGTGGACTATCAGACTGTTGATGAAAGACAGAAAATGCATCGGGATTGAATACTACACTCACCATGCGCACTTTCCTCCATGGGAGTAATGTCTAAGTCTACGGTTTGATCTTTCCCTGGAAGACCAGTAGTAGTTTCCGATTAACATCTGGAGGCATTCTGTAATCTGTGGACTATCAGAGTGTTGATGAAACACAGAAATTGCATCGGTATTGAATACAACAGTCCCAATGCGCACTTTCCTGGATGGGAGTAATGTCCCAAACAGTCTACGCTTTGATCGTTCCCTGGAAGACCAGTAGTAGTTTCCGATGCACATCTGGAGGCATTCTGTTATCTGTGGACTATCAGAGTGTTGATGATACACAGAATATGCATCGGGATTGAATACAACAGTCACCATGCGCACATTTCTCAATGGGAGTAATGTCTCAAACAGTATACGCTTTGACCGTACCTTGGAAGACAAATAATAGTTTCCGATGCACATCTGGAGGCATTTTATAATCTGTGGAGTTTCAGAGTGTTGATAAAACTAAGAAATTGTATCGGGATTTAATACAACAGTCACCATGCGAACTTTCCTCCACAGGAGTTATGTCTCAAACAGTCTACGCTTTGATCGTTCCCTGGAAGATCGGTAGTTGTTTCCGATGCACATCTGGTGTCATTCTGTAATCTGTAGACTATCAGAGTGTTGATGAAACACAGAAATTGCATCGGGATTGAATACAACAGTCACCATGCGCACTTTCCTACATGGAGGTAATGTCTCTAATAGTATACGCTTTGATCGTTCCCTGGAAGACCAGTAGCAGCTTCCGATGCACATCTGGATTCTTTCTGTAATCTGTGGACTATCAGAGTGTTGATGAAACACAGAAATTGCTTCGGGATTGAATACAACAGTCACCATGCGCACTTTCCTCCATGGGAGTAATGTCTCAAACAATCTACGCTTTGATCGTTCCCTGTAAGACCAGTAGTAGCTTCCGATGCTCATCTGGAGGCATTCTGTAATCTGTGGACTATCAGAGTGTTGATCAAACACAGAAATTGCATCGGGATTGAATACAACAGTCACCATGCGCACATTCCTCCATAAAAGTAATGTCTCAAACAGTCTACGCCTTCATCGTTATCTGGAAGACCAGAAGTAGTTTAAGATGCACTTCTGGAGGCATTCTGTAATCTGTGGACTATCAGAGTGTTGATGAAACACAGAAATTGCATCTGGGATTGAATAAAAGTCACCATGAGCACTTTCCTCCATGGGAGTAAAGTCTTAAACACTCTACGATCTTATCGTTCCCTGGAAGACCAGTAGTAGTTTCCGACGCACATGTGGAGGCATTCTGTAATCTGTGGAGTATCAGAGTGTTGATGAAACACAGAAATTGCATCGGGATTGAATACACCAGTCACCATGCGCACTTTCCTCCATGGGAGTAATGTCTCAAACAGTCTACGCTTTGATCGTTCCCTGGAAGACCAGTAGTAGTTTCCGATGCACATCTGGAGGCATTCTGTAATCTGTGGAGTATCAGAGTGTTGATGAAACACAGAAATTGCATGGGGATTGAATACAACAGTCACCATGCGCACTCTCCTCCACAGTAGTAATGTCTCATAGAGTATACGCTTTGATCGTTCCCTGTAAGACCAGTAGTAGTTTCCGATGCACATCTGGAGGTATTCTGTAATCTGTGGACTATCAGAGTGTTGATGAAATACAGAAATTGCATCGGAATTGAATGCAACAGTCACCATGAGCACTTTCCTCAATGGGAGTAATGTCTCAAACAGTCTACGGTTTGATCGTTCCCTGTAAGACCAGTAGTAGTTTCCGATGCACATCTGGAGGCATTCTGTTATCTGTGGACTATCAGAGTGTTGATGATACACAGAAAATGCATCGGGATTGAATACAACAGTCACCATGCGCACATTCCACAACGGGAGTAATGTCTCAAACAGTATACGCTTTGACCGTTCCTTGGAAGACCAATAATAGTTTCCGATGCACATCTGGAGGCATTTTATAATCTGTGGAGTTGCAGAGTGTTGATAAAACTAAGAAATTGCATCGGGATTTAATACAACAGTCACCATGCGGACTTTCCTCCACGGGAGTTATGTCTCGAACAGTCTACGCTTTGATCGTTCCCTGGAAGATCGGTAGTTGTTTCCGATGCACATCTGGTGTCATTCTGTAATCTGTAGACTATCAGAGTGTTGATGAAACACAGAAATTGCATCGGGATTGAATACAACAGTCACCATGCGCACTTTCCTACATGGAGGTAATGTCTCAAACAGTCTACGCTTTGATCGTTCCCTGGAAGATCGGTAGTTGTTTCCGATGCACATCTGGTGTCATTCTGTAATCTGTAGACTATCAGAGTGTTGATGAAACACAGAAATTACATCGGGATTGAATACAACAGTCACCATGCCCACTTTCCTCCATGGGAGTAGTGTCTCAAACAGTCTACGCTTTGATCTTTCCCTGGAAGACCAGTGGTAGTTTCCGATGCACATCTGGAGGCATTCTGTAATCTGTGGACTATCAGAGTGTTGAAGAAACACAGAAATTGCTTCGGGGTTGAATACAACTGTCACCATGCGCACTTTCCTCCATGGGAGTAATGTCTCAAACAATCTACGTTTTGATCGTTCCCTGGAAGACCAGTAGTAGTTTCCGATGCACATCTGGAGGCATTCTGTAATCTGTGGAGTATCAGAGTGTTGATGAAACACAGAAATTGCATCGGGATTGAATACAACAGTCACCATGGTCACATTCCTCAATGGGAGTAATGTCTCAAACAGTATACGCTTTGACCGTTCCTTGGACGACCAATAATAGTTTCCGATGCACATCTGGAGGCATTTTATAATCTGTGGAGTTTCAGAGTGTTGATAAAACTAAGAAATTGCATCGGGATTTAATACAACAGTCACCATGCGGACTTTCCCCCACGGGAGTTATGTCTCAAACAGTCTACGCTTTGATCGTTCCCTGGAAGATCGGTAGTTGTTTCCGATGCACATCTGGTGTCATTCTGTAATCTGTAGACTATCAGAGTGTTGATGAAACACAGATATTGCATCGGGATTGAATACAACAGTCACCATGCGCACTTTCCTACATGGAGGTAATGTCTCTAATAGTCTACGCTTTGATCGTTCCCTGGAAGACCAGTAGCAGCTTCCGATGCACATCTGGATTCTTTCTGTAATTTGGGGACTATCAGAGTGTTGATGAAACACAGAAATTGCATCGGGATTGAATACAACAGTCACCATGCGCACTTTCCTCCATGGGAGTAGTGTCTCAAACAGTCTACGCTTTGATCTTTCCCTGGAAGACCAGTGGTAGTTACCGATGCACATCTGGAGGCTTTCTGTAATCTGTGGACTATCAGAGTGTTGATGAAACACAGAAATTGCTTCGGGATTGAATACAACAGTCACCATGCGCACTTTCCTCCATGGGAGTAATGTCTCAAACAATCTACGCTTTGATCGTTCCCTGTAAGACCAGTAGTAGCTTCCGATGCACATCTGGAGGCATTCTGTAATCTGTGGACTATCAGAGTGTTGATCAAACACAGAAATTGCATCGGGATTGAATACAACAGTCACCATGCGCACATTCCTCCATAAAAGTAATGTCTCAAACAGTCTACGATTTCATCCTTCCCTGGAAGACCAGTAGTAGTTTCCGATGCACGTCTGGTGGCATTCTGTAAACTGTGGACTATCAGAGTGTTGATGAAACACAGAAATTGTCTCGGGATTGAATACAGCAGTCACCATGCGCACTTTCCTCCATGGGAATAATGTCTCAAACAGTCTACGTTTTCATCGATCCCAGGGAGACCAGTAGTAGTTTCCGATGCACATGTGGAGGCATTCTGTAATCTGTGGAGTATCAGAGTGTTGATGAAACACAGAAATTGCATTGGGATTGAATACAACCGTCACCATGCGCACTTTCCTCCATGGGAGTAATGTCTCAAACATTCTAATCATTGACCGTTCCCTGGAAGACCAATAATAGTTTCCGATGCACATCTGGAGGCATTCTGTAATCGGTGGAGTATCAGAGTGTTGATGAAACCAGAAATTGCATCGGGATTGAATACACCAGTCACCATGCGCACTTTCCTCCATGCGAGTAATGTCTCAAACAGTATACGCTTTGATCGTTCCCTGGAAGACCAGTAGTAGTTTCTGAAGCACATCTGAAGGCATTCTGTAATCTGTGGAGTATCAGAGTGTTGATGAAACATAGAAATTGCATCGGGATTGAATACAGCAGTCACCATGCGCACTTTCCTCCATGGAAATAATGTCTCAAACACTCTCTGCTTTGATCGTTCCCAGGAAGACCAGTAGTAGTTTCCGATGCACATCTGGAGGCATTCTGTAATCTGTGGACTATCAGACTGTTGATGAAAGACAGAAAATGCATCGGGATTGAATTCAACAGTCACGATGCGCCCTTTCCTCCATGGGAGTAATGTCTTAAAGAGTTTACGTTTTAATCGTTCCCTGGAAGAGCAGTAGTAGTTTCCGATGAACATCTGAGGGCATTCTGTAATCTGTGGACTATCAGACTGTTGATGAAAGACAGAAAATGCATCGGGATTGAATACAACACTCATCATGCGCACTTTCCTCCATGGGAGTAATGTCTCAGTCTACGGTTTGATCTTTCCCTGGAAGACCAGTAGTAGTTTCCGATTAACATCTGGAGGCATTCTGTAATCTGTGGACTATCAGAGTGTTGATGAAACACAGAAATTGCATCGGTATTGAATACAACAGTCCCAATGCGCACTTTCCTGGATGGGAGTAATGTCCCAAACAGTCTACGCTTTGATCGTTCCCTGGAAGACCAGTAGTAGTTTCCGATGCACATCTGGAGGCATTCTGTTATCTGTGGACTATGAGAGTGATGATGATACACAGAAAATGCATCGGGATTGAATACAACAGTCACCATGCGCACATTCCTCAATGGGAGTAATGTCTCAAACAGTATACGCTTTGACCGTTCCTTGGAAGACAAATAATAGTTTCCGATGCACATCTGGAGACATTTTATAATCTGTGGAGTTTCAGAGTGTTGATAAAACTAAGAAATTGCATCGGGATTTAATACAACAGTCACCATGCGCACTTTCCTACATGGAGGTAATGTCTCTAATAGTCTACGCTTTGATCGTTCCCTGGAAGACCAGTAGCAGCTTCCGATGCACATCTGGATTCTTTCTGTAATCTGTGGACTATCAGAGTGTTGATGAAACACAGAAATTGCTTCGGGATTGAATACAACAGTCACCATGCGCACTTTCCTCCATGGGAGTAATGTCTCAAACAATCTACGCTTTGATCGTTCCCTGTAAGACCAGTAGTAGCTTCCGATGCACATCTGGAGGCATTCTGTAATCTGTGGACTATCAGAGTGTTGATCAAACACAGAAATTGCATCGGGATTGAATACAACAGTCATCATGCGCACATTCCTCCATTAAAGTAATGTCTCAAACAGTCTACGCTTTTATCGTTATCTGGAAGACCAGAAGTAGTTTTAGATGCACTTCTGGAGGCATTCTGTAATCTGTGGACTATCAGAGTGTTGATGAAACACAGATATTGCATCTGGGATTGAATAAAACAGTCACCATGAGCACTTTCCTCCATGGGTGTAAAGTCTTAAACACTCTACGATCTTATCGTTCCCTGGAAGACCAGTAGTAGTTTCCGATGCACATGTGGAGGCATTCTGTAATCTGTGGAGTATCAGAGTGTTGATGAAACACAGAAATTGCATCGGGATTGAATACACCAGTCACCATGCGCACTTTCCTCCATGGGAGTAATGTCTCAAACAGTCAACGCTTTGATCGTTCCCTGGAAGACCAGTAGTAGTTTCCGATGCACATCTGGAGGCATTCTGTAATCTGTGGAGTATCAGAGTGTTGATGAAACACAGAAATTGCATGGGGATTGAATACAACAGTCACCATGCGCACTCTCCTCCACAGTAGTAATGTCTCATACAGTATACGCTTTGATCGTTCCCTGTAAGACCAGTAGTAGTTTCCGATGCACATCTGGAGGTATTCTGTAATCTGTGGACTATCAGAGTGTTGATGAAATACAGTAATTGCATCGGGATTGAATACAACAGTCACCATGAGCACTTTCCTCAATGGGAGTAATGTCTCAAACAGTCTACGGTTTGATCGTTCCCTGTAAGACCAGTAGTAGTTTCCGATGCACATCTGGAGGCATTCTGTTATCTGTGGACTATCAGAGTGTTGATGATACACAGAAAATGCATCGGGATTGAATACAACAGTCACCATGCGCACATTTAACAATGGGAGTAATGTCTCAAACAGTATACGCTTTGACCGTTCCTTGGAAGACCAATAATAGTTTCAGATGCACATCTGGAGGCATTTTATAATCTGTGGAGTTTCAGAGTGTTGATAAAACTAAGAAATTGCATCTGGATTTAATACAACAGTCACCATGCGGACTTTCCTCCACGGGAGTTATGTCTCAAACAGTCTACGCTTTGATCGTTCCCTGGAAGATCGGTAGTTGTTTCCGATGCACATCTGGTGTCATTCTGTAATCTGTAGACTATCAGAGTGTTGATGAAACACAGAAATTGCATCGGGATTGAATACAACAGTCACCATGCGCACTTTCCTACATGGAGGTAATGTCTCTAATAGTCTACGCTTTGATCGTTCCCTGGAAGACCAGTAGCAGCTTCCGATGCACATCTGGATTCTTTCTGTAATCTGGGGACTATCAGAGTGTTGATGAAACACAGAAATTGCATCGGGATTGAATACAACAGTCACAATGCGCACTTTCCTCCATGGGAGTAGTGTCTCAAACAGTCTACGCTTTGATCTTTCCCTGGAAGACCAGTGGTAGTTTCCGATGCACATCTGGAGGCATTCTGTAATCTGTGGACTAACAGAGTGTTGATGAAACACAGAAATTGCTTCGGGATTGAATACAACAGTCACCATGCGCACTTTCCTCCATGGGAGTAATGTCTCAAACAATCTACGCTTTGATCGTTAACTGTAAGACCAGTAGTAGCTTCCGATGCACATCTGGAGGCATTCTGTAATCTGTGGACTATCAGAGTGTTGATCAAACACAGAAATTGCATCGGGATTGAATACAACAGTCACCATGCGCACATTCCTTCATAAAAGTAATGTCTCAAACAGTCTACGATTTCATCCTTCCCTGGAAGACCAGTAGTAGTTTCCGATGCACGTCTGGTGGCATTCTGTAAACTGTGGACTATCAGAGTGTTGATGAAACACAGAAATTGTCTCGGGATTGAATACAGCAGTCACCATGCGCACTTTCCTCCATGGGAATAATGTCTCAAACAGTCTACGTGTTCATCGTTCCCAGGGAGACCAGTAGTAGTTTCCGATGCACATGTGGAGGCATTCTGTAATCTGTGGAGTATCAGAGTGTTGATGAAACACAGAAATTGCATCGGGATTGAATACAACCGTCACCATGCGCACTTTCCTCCATGGGAGTAATGTCTCAAACATTCTAATCATTGACCGTTCCCTGGAAGACCAATAATTGTTTCCGATGCACATCTGGAGGCAATCTGTTATCTGTGGACTATCAGAGTGTTGATGATACACAGAAAATGCATCGGGATTGAATACAACAGTCACCATGCGCACATTCCTCAATGGGAGTAATGTCTCAAACAGTATACGCTTTGACCGTTCCTTGGAAGACAAATAATAGTTTCCGATGCACATCTGGAGGCATTTTATAATCTGTGGAGTTTCAGAGTGTTGATAAAACTAAGAAATTGCATCGGGATTTAATACAACAGTCACCATGCGCACTTTCCTACATGGAGGTAGTGTCTCTAATAGTCTACGCTTTGATCGTTCCCTGGAAGACCAGTAGCAGCTTCCGATGCACATCTGGATTCTTTCTGTAATCTGTGGACTATCAGAGTGTTGATGAAACACAGAAATTGCTTCGGGATTGAATACAACAGTCACCATGCGCACTTTCCTCCATGGGAGTAATGTCTCAAACAATCTACGCTTTGATCGTTCCCTGTAAGACCAGTAGTAGCTTCCGATGCACATCTGGAGGCATTCTGTAATCTGTGGACTATCAGAGTGTTGATCAAACACAGAAATTGCATCGGGATTGAATACAACAGTCACCATGCGCACATTCCTCCATAAAAGTAATGTCTCAAACAGTCTACGCTTTTATCGTTATCTGGAAGACCAGAAGTAGTTTAAGATGCACTTCTGGAGGCATTCTGTAATCTGTGGACTATCAGAGTGTTGATGAAACACAGAAATTGCATCTGGGATTGAATAAAACAGTCACCATGAGCACTTTCCTCCATGGGAGTAAAGTCTTAAACACTCTACGATCTTATCGTTCCCTGGAAGACCAGTAGTAGTTTCCGATGCACATGTGGAGGCATTCTGTAATCTGTGGAGTATCAGAGTGTTGATGAAACACAGAAATTGCATCGGGATTGAATACACCAGTCACCATGCGCACTTTCCTCCATGGGAGTAATATCTTTAACAGTCTACGCTTTGATCGTTCCCTGGAAGACCAGTAGTAGTTTCCGATGCACATCTGGAGGCATTCTGTAATCTGTGGAGTATCAGAGTGTTGATGAAACACAGAAATTACATCGGGATTGAATACAACAGTCACCATGCCCACTTTCCTCCATGGGAGTAGTGTCTCAAACAGTCTACGCTTTGATCTTTCCCTGGAAGACCAGTGGTAGTTTCCGATGCACATCTGGAGGCATTCTGTAATCTGTGGACTATCAGAGTGTTGAAGAAACACAGAAATTGCTTCGGGGTTGAATACAACTGTCACCATGCGCACTTTCCTCCATGGGAGTAATGTCTCAAACAATCTACGTTTTGATCGTTCCCTGGAAGACCAGTAGTAGTTTCCGATGCACATCTGGAGGCATTCTGTAATCTGTGGAGTATCAGAGTGTTGATGAAACACAGAAATTGCATCGGGATTGAATACAACAGTCACCATAGTCACATTCCTCAATGGGAGTAATGTCTCAAACAGTATACGCTTTGACCGTTCCTTGGAAGACCAATAATAGTTTCCGATGCACATCTGGAGGCATTTTATAATCTGTGGAGTTTCAGAGTGTTGATAAAACTAAGAAATTGCATCGGGATTTAATACAACAGTCACCATGCGGACTTTCCCCCACGGGAGTTATGTCTCAAACAGTCTACGCTTTGATCGTTCCCTGGAAGATCGGTAGTTGTTTCCGATGCACATCTGGTGTCATTCTGTAATCTGTAGACTATCAGAGTGTTGATGAAACACAGATGTTGTATCGGGATTGAATACAACAGTCACCATGCGCAATTTCCTACATGGAGGTAAAGTCTCTAATAGTCTACGCTTTGATCGTTCCCTGGAAGACCAGTAGCAGCTTCCGATGCACATCTGGATTCTTTCTGTAATCTGGGGACTATCAGAGTGTTGATGAAACACAGAAATTGCATCGGGATTGAATACAACAGTCACCATGCGCACTTTCCTCCATGGGAGTAGTGTCTCAAACAGTCTACGCTTTGATCTTTCCCTGGAAGACCAGTGGTAGTTACCGATGCACATCTGGAGGCTTTCTGTAATCTGTGGACTATCAGAGTGTTGATGAAACACAGAAATTGCTTCGGGATTGAATACAACAGTCACCATGCGCACTTTCCTCCATGGGAGTAATGTCTCAAACAATCTACGCTTTGATCGTTCCCTGTAAGACCAGTAGTAGCTTCCGATGCACATCTGGAGGCATTCTGTAATCTGTGGACTATCAGAGTGTTGATCAAACACAGAAATTACATCGGGATTTAATACAACAGTCACCATGCGCACATTCCTCCATAAAAGTAATGTCTCAAACAGTCTACGATTCAATCCTTCCCTGGAAGACCAGTAGTAGTTTCCGATGCACGTCTGGTGGCATTCTGTAAACTGTGGACTATCAGAGTGTTGATGAAACACATAAATTGTCTCGGGATTGAATACAGCAGTCACCATGCGCACTTTCCTCCATGGGAATAATGTCTCAAACAGTCTACGTTTTCATCGTTCCCAGGGAGACCAGTAGTAGTTTCCGATGCACATGTGGAGGCATTCTGTAATCTGTGGAGTATCAGAGTGTTGATGAAACACAGAAATTGCATCGGGATTGAATACAACCGTCACCATGCGCACTTTCCTCCATGGGAGTAATGTCTCAAACATTCTAATCATTGACCGTTCCCTGGAAGACCAATAATAGTTTCCGATGCACATCTGGAGGCATTCTGTAATCAGTGGAGTATCAGAGTGTTGATGAAACCAGAAATTGCATCGGGATTGAATACACCAGTCACCATGCGCACTTTCCTCCATGCGAGTAATGTCTCAAACAGTCTACGCTTTGATCGTTCCCTGGAAGACCAGTAGTAGTTTCTGAAGCACATCTGAAGGCATTCTGTAATCTGTGGAGTATCAGAGTGTTGATGAAACATAGAAATTGCATCGGGATTGAATACAGCAGTCACCATGCGCACTTTCCTCCATGGAAATAATGTCTCAAACAGTCTCTGCTTTGATCGTTCCCAGGAAGACCAGTAGTAGGTTCCGATGCACATCTGGAGGCATTCTGTAATCTGTGGACTATCAGACTGTTGATGAAAGACAGAAAATGCATCGGGATTGAATTCAACAGTCACGATGCGCCCTTTCCTCCATGGGAGTAATGTCTTAAAGAGTTTACGTTTTGATCGTTCCCTGGAAGAGCAGTAGTAGTTTCCGATGAACATCTGAGGGCATTCTGTAATCTGTGGACTATCAGACTGTTGATGAAAGACAGAAAATGCATCGGGATTGAATACAACACTCACCATGCGCACTTTCCTCCATGGGAGTAATGTCTCAGTCTACGGTTTGATCTTTCCCTGGAAGACCAGTAGTAGTTTCCGATTAACATCTGGAGGCATTCTGTAATCTGTGGACTATCAGAGTGTTGATGAAACACAGAAATTGCATCGGTATTGAATACAACAGTCCCAATGCGCACTTTCCTGGATGGGAGTAATGTCCCAAACAGTCTACGCTTTGATCGTTCCCTGGAAGACCAGTAGTAGTTTACGATGCACATCTGGAGGCATTCTGTTATCTGTGGACTATGAGAGTGTTGATGATACACAGAAAATGCATCGGGATTGAATACAACAGTCACCATGCGCACATTCCTCAATGGGAGTAATGTCTCAAACAGTATACGCTTTGACCGTTCCTTGGAAGACAAATAATAGTTTCCGATGCACATCTGGAGGCATTTTATAATCTGTGGAGTTTCAGAGTGTTGATAAAACTAAGAAATTGCATAGGGATTTAATACAACAGTCACCATGCGCACTTTCCTACATGGAGGTAATGTCTCTAATAGTCTACGCTTTGATCGTTCCCTGGAAGACCAGTAGCAGCTTCCGATGCACATCTGGATTCTTTCTGTAATCTGTGGACTATCAGAGTGTTGATGAAACACAGAAATTGCTTCGGGATTGAATACAACAGTCACCATGCGCACTTTCCTCCATGGGAGTAATGTCTCAAACAATCTACGCTTTGATCGTTCCCTGTAAGACCAGTAGTAGCTTCCGATGCACATCTGGAGGCATTCTGTAATCTGTGGACTATCAGAGTGTTGATCAAACACAGAAATTGCATCGGGATTGAATACAACAGTCACCATGCGCACATTCCTCCATAAAAGTAATGTCTCAAACAGTCTACGCTTTTATCGTTATCTGGAAGACCAGAAGTAGTTTAAGATGCACTTCTGGACGCATTCTGTAATCTGTGGACTATCAGAGTGTTGATGAAACACTGAAATTGCATCTGGGATTGAATAAAACAGTCACCATGAGCACTTTCCTCCATGGGAGTAAAGTCTTAAACACTCTACGATCTTATCGTTCCCTGGAAGACCAGTAGTAGTTTCCGATGCACTTGTGGAGGCATTCTGTAATCTGTGGAGTATCAGAGTGTTGATGAAACACAGAAATTGCATCGGGATTGAATACACCAGTCACCATGCGCACTTTCCTCCATGGGAGTAATGTCTCAAACAGTCTACGCTTTGATCGTTCCCTGGAAGACCAGTAGTAGTTTCCGATGCACATCTGGAGGCATTCTGTAATCTGTGGAGTATCAGAGTGTTGATGAAACACAGAAATTGCATGGGGATTGAATACAACAGTCACCATGCGCACTCTCCTCCACAGTAGTAATGTCTCATACAGTATACGCTTTGATCGTTCCCTGTAAGACCAGTAGTAGTTTCCGATGCACATCTGGAGGTATTCTGTAATCTGTGGGCTATCAGAGTGTTGATGAAATACAGAAATTGCATCGGGATTGAATACAACAGTCACCATGAGCACTTTCCTCAATGGGAGTAATGTCTCAAACAGTCTACGGTTTGATCGTTCCCTGTAAGACCAGTAGTAGTTTCCGATGCACATCTGGTGGCATTCTGTTATCTGTGGACTATCAGAGTGTTGATGATACACAGAAAATGCATCGGGATTGAATACAACAGTCACCATGCGCACATTTAACAATGGGAGTAATGTCTCAAACAGTATACGCTTTGACCGTTCCTTGGAAGACCAATAATAGTTTCCGATGCACATCTGGAGTCATTTTATAATCTGTGGAGTTTCAGAGTGTTGATAAAACTAAGAAATTGCATCGGGATTTAATACAACAGTCACCATGCGGACTTTCCTCCACGGGAGTTATGTCTCAAACAGTCTACGCTTTGATCGTTCCCTGGAAGACCAGTAGCAGCTTCCGATGCACATCTGGATTCTTTCTGTAATCTGTGGACTATCAGAGTGTTGATGAAACACAGAAATTGCTTCGGGATTGAATACAACAGTCACCATGCGCACTTTCCTCCATGGGAGTAATGTCTCAAACAATCTACGCTTTGATCGTTCCCTGTAAGACCAGTAGTAGCTTCCGATGCACATCTGGAGGCATTCTGTAATCTGTGGACTATCAGAGTGTTGATCAAACACAGAAATTGCATCGGGATTGAATACAACAGTCACCATGCGCACATTCCTCCATAAAAGTAATGTCTCAAACAGTCTACGCTTTTATCGTTATCTGGAAGACCAGAAGTAGTTTAAGATGCACTTCTGGAGGCATTCTGTAATCTGTGGACTAACAGAGTGTTGATGAAACACAGAAATTGCATCTGGGATTGAATAAAACAGTCACCATGAGCACTTTCCTCCATGGGAGTAAAGTCTTAAACACTCTACGATCTTATCGTTCCCTGGAAGACCAGTAGTAGTTTCCGATAAACATGTGGAGGCATTCTGTAATCTGTGGAGTATCAGAGTGTTGATGAAACACAGAAATTGCATCGGGATTGAATACACCAGTCACCATGCGCACTTTCCTCCATGGGAGTAATGTCTCAAACAGTCTACGCTTTGATCGTTCCCTGGAAGACCAGTAGTAGTTTCCGATGCACATCTGGAGGCATTCTGTAATCTGTGGAGTATCAGAGTGTTGATGAAACACAGAAATTGCAAGGGGATTGAATACAACAGTCACCATGCGCACTCTCCTCCACAGTAGTAATGTCTCATACAGTATACGCTTTGATCGTTCCCTGTAAGACCAGTAGTAGTTTCCGATGCACATCTGGAGGTATTCTGTAATCTGTGGACTATCAGAGTGTTGATGAAACACAGAATTGCATCGTTATTGAATACAACAGTCACCATGCGCACTTTCCTACATGGAGGTAATGTCTCTAATAGTCTACGCTTTGATCGTTCCCTGGAAGACCAGTAGCAGCTTCCGATGCACATCTGGATTCTTTCTGTAATCTGGGGACTATCAGAGTGTTGACGAAACACAGAAATTGCATCGGGATTGAATACAACAGTCACCATGCGCACTTTCCTCCATGGGAGTAGTGTCTCAAACAGTCTACGCTTTGATCTTTCCCTGGAAGACCAGTGGTAGTTTCCGATGCACATCTGGAGGCATTCTGTAATCTGTGGACTAACAGAGTGTTGATGAAACACAGAAATTGCTTCGGGATTGAATACAACAGTCACCATGCGCACTTTCCTCCATGGGAGTAATGTCTCTAACAATCTACGCTTTGATCGTTAACTGTAAGACCAGTAGTAGCTTCCGATGCACATCTGGAGGCATTCTGTAATCTGTGGACTATCAGAGTGTTGATCAAACACAGAAATTGCATCGGGATTGAATACAACAGTCACCATGCGCACATTCCTCCATAAAAGTAATGTCTCAAACAGTCTACGATTTCATCCTTCCCTGGAAGACCAGTAGTAGTTTCCGATGCACGTCTGGTGGCATTCTGTAAACTGTGGACTATCAGAGTGTTGATGAAACACAGAAATTGTCTCGGGATTGAATACAGCAGTCACCATGCGCACTTTCCTCCATGGGAATAATGTCTCAAACAGTCTACGTGTTCATCGTTCCCAGGGAGACCAGTAGTAGTTTCTGATGCACATGTGGAGGCATTCTGTAATCTGTGGAGTATCAGAGCGTTGATGAAACACAGAAATTGCATCGGGATTGAATACAACCGTCACCATGCGCACTTTCCTCCATGGGAGTAATGTCTCAAACATTCTAATCATTGACCGTTCCCTGGAAGACCAATAATAGTTTCCGATGCACATCTGGAGGCATTCTGTAATCGGTGGAGTATCAGAGTGTTGATGAAACCAGAAATTGCATCGGGATTGAATACACCAGTCACCATGCGCACTTTCCTCCATGCGAGTAATGTCTCAAACACTCTGCGCTTTGATCGTTCCCTGGAAGACCAGTAGTAGTTTCCGAAGCACATCTGGAGGCATTCTGTAATCTGTGGAGTATCAGAGTGTTGATGAAACACAGAAATTACATCGGGATTGAATACAGCAGTCACCATGCGCACTTTCCCCCATGGAAATAATGTCTCAAACAGTCTCTGCTTTGATCGTTCCCAGGAAGACCAGTAGTAGGTTCCGATGCACATCTGGAGGCATTCTGTAATCTGTGGACTATCAGACTGTTGATGAAAGACAGAAAATGCATCGGGATTGAATACAATAGTCACGATGCGCCCTTTCCTCCATGGGAGTAATGTCTGAAAGAGTTTACGTTTTGATCGTTCCCTGGAAGAGCAGTAGTAGTTTCCGATGAACATCTGAGGGCATTCTGTAATCTGTGGACTATCAGACTGTTGATGAAAGACAGAAAATGCATCGGGATTGAATACAACACTCACCATGCGCACTTTCCTCCATGGGAGTAATGTCTCATTCTACGGTTTGATCTTTCCCTGGAAGACCAGTAGTAGTTTCCGATTAACATCTGGAGGCATTATGTAATCTGTGGACTATCAGAGTGTTGATGAAACACAGAAATTGCATCGGTATTGAATACAACAGTCCCAATGCGCACTTTCCTGGATGGGGTAATGTCCCAAACAGTCTACGCTTTGATCGTTCCCTGGAAGACCAGTAGTAGTTTCCGATGCACATCTGGAGGCATTCTGTTATCTGTGGACTATCAGAGTGTTGATGATACACAGAAAATGCATCGGGATTGAATACAACAGTCACCAAGCGCACATTCCTCAATGGTAGTAATGTCTCAAACAGTATACGCTTTGACCGTTCCTTGGAAGACAAATAATAGTTTCCGATGCACATCTGGAGGCATTTTATAATCTGTGGAGTTTCAGAGTGTTGATAAAACTAATAAATTGCATCGGGATTTAATACAACAGTCACCATGCGGACTTTCCTCCACAGGAGTTATGTCTCAAACAGTCTACGCTTTGATCGTTCACTGGAAGATCGGTAGTTGTTTCCGATGCACATCTGGTGTCATTCTGTAATCTGTAGACTATCAGAGTGTTGATGAAACACAGAAATTGCATCGGGATTGAATACAACAGTCACCATGCACACTTTCCTACATGGAGGTAATGTCTCTAATAGTCTACGCTTTGATCGTTCCCTGGAAGACCAGTAGCAGCTTCCGATGCACATCTGGATTCTTTCTGTAATCTGTGGACTATCAGAGTGTTGATGAAACACAGAAATTGCTTCGGGATTGAATACAACAGTCACCATGCGCACTTTCCTCCATGGGAGTAATGTCTCAAACAATCTACGCTTTGATCGTTCCCTGTAAGACCAGTAGTAGCTTCCGATGCACATCTGGAGGCATTCTGTAATCTGTGGACTATCAGAGTGTTGATCAAACACAGAAATTGCATCGGGATTGAATACAACAGTCACCATGCGCACATTCCTCCATAAAAGTAATGTCTCAAACAGTCTACGCTTTCATCGTTATCTGGAAGACCAGAAGTAGTTTAAGATCCACTTCTGGAGGCATTCTGTAATCTGTGGACTATCGGAGTGTTGATGAAACACAGAAATTGCATCTGGGATTGAATAAAACAGTCACTATGAGCACTTTCCTCCATGGGAGTAAAGTCTTAAACACTCTACGATCTTATCGTTCCCTGGAAGACCAGTAGTAGTTTCCGATGCACATGTGGAGGCATTCTGTAATCTGTGGTGTATCAGAGTGTTGATGAAACACAGAAATTGCATGGGGATTGAATACAACAGTCACCATGCGCACTCTCCTCCACAGTAGTAATGTCTCATACAGTATACGCTTTGATCGTTCCCTGTAAGACCAGTAGTAGTTTCCGATGCACATCTGGAGGTATTCTGTAATCTGTGGACTATCAGAGTGTTGATGAAATACAGAAATTGCATCGGGATTGAATACAACAGTCACCATGAGCACTTTCCTAAATGGGAGTAATGTCTCAAACAGTCTACGGTTTGGTCGTTCCCTGTAAGACCAGTAGTAGTTTCCGATGCACATCTGGAGGCATTCTGTTATCTGTGGACTATCAGAGTGTTGATGATACACAGAAAATGCATCGGGATTGAATACAACAGTCACCATGCGCACATTCCACAATGGGAGTAATGTCTCAAACAGTATACGCTTTGACCGTTCCTTGGAAGACCAATAATAGTTTCCGATGCACATCTGGAGGCATTTTATAATCTGTGGAGTTTCAGAGTGTTGATAAAACTAAGAAATTGCATCGGGATTTAATACAACAGTCACCATGCGGACTTTCCTCCACGGGAGTTATGTCTCAAACAGTCTACGCTTTGATCGTTCCCTGGAAGATCGGTAGTTGTTTCCGATGCACATCTGGTGTCATTCTGTAATCTGTAGACTATCAGAGTGTTGATGAAACACAGAAATTGCATCGGGATTGAATACAACAGTCACCATGCGCACTTTCCTACATGGAGGTAATGTCTCTAATAGTCTACGCTTTGATCGTTCCCTGGAAGACCAGTAGCAGCTTCCGATGCACATCTGGATTCTTTCTGTAATCTGTGGACTATCACAGTGTTGATGAAACACAGAAATTGCATCGGGATTGAATACAACAGTCACCATGCGCACTTTCCTCCATGGGAGTAGTGTCTCAAACAGTCTACGCTTTGATCTTTCCCTGGAAGACCAGTGGTAGTTTCCGATGCACATCTGGAGGCATTCTGTAATCTGTGGACTATCAGAGTGTTGAAGAAACACAGAAATTGCTTCGGGATTGAATACAACTGACACCATGCGCACTTTCCTCCATGGGAGTAATGTCTCAAACAATCTACGCTTTGATCGTTCCCTGGAAGACCAGTAGTAGTTTCCGATGCACATCTGGAGGCATTCTGTAATCTGTGGAGTATCAGAGTGTTGATGAAACACAGAAATTGCATCGGGATTGAATACAATAGTCACCATGGTCACATTCCTCAATGGGAGTAATGTCTCAAACAGTATACGCTTTGACCGTTCCTTGGAAGACCAATAATAGTTTCCGATGCACATCTGGAGGCATTTTAAAATCTGTGGAGTTTCAGAGTGTTGATAAAACTAAGAAATTGCATCGGGATTTAATACAACAGTCACCATGCGGACTTTCCTCCACGGGAGTTATGTCCCAAACAGTCTACGCTTTGATCGTTCCCTGGAAGATCGGTAGTTGTTTCCGATGCACATCTGGTGTCATTCTGTAATCTGTAGACTATCAGAGTGTTGATGAAACACAGAAATTGCATCGGGATTGAATACAACAGTCACCATGCGCACTTTCCTACATGGAGGTAATGTCTCTAATAGTCTACGCTTTGATCGTTCCCTGGATGACCAGTAGCAGCTTCCGATGCACATCTGGATTCTTTCTGTAATCTGGGGACTATCAGAGTGTTGATGAAACACAGAAATTGCATCGGGATTGAATACAACAGTCACCATGCGCACTTTCCTCCACGGGAGTAGTGTCTCAAACAGTCTACGCTTTGATCTTTCCCTGGAAGATTAGTGGTAGTTTCCGATGCACATCTGGAGGCATTCTGTAATCTGTGGACCAGCAGAGTGTTGATGAAACACAGAAATTGCTTCGGGATTGAATACAACAGTCACCATGCGCACTTTCCTCCATGGGAGTAATGTCTCAAACAATCTACGCTTTGATCGTTCCCTGTAAGACCAGTAGTAGCTTCCGATGCACATCTGGAGGCATTCTGTAATCTGTGGACTATCAGAGTGTTGATCAAACACAGAAATTGCATCGGGATTGAATACAACAGTCACCATGCGCACATTCCTCCATAAAAGTAATGTCTCAAACAGTCTACGCTTTCATCATTATCTGGAAGACCAGAAGTAGTTTAAGATGCACTTCTGGAGGCATTCTGTAATCTGTGGACTATCAGAGTGTTGATGAAACACAGAAATTGCATCTGGGATTGAATAAAACAGTCACCATGAACACTTTCCTCCATGGGAGTAAAGTCTTAAACACTCTACGATCTTATCGTTCCCTGGAAGACCAGTAGTAGTTTCCGATGCACATGTGGAGGCATTCTGTAATCTGTGGAGTATCAGAGTGTTGATGAAACACAGAAATTGCATCGGGATTGAATACACCAGTCACCATGCGCACTTTCCTCCATGGGAGTAATGTCTCAAACAGTCTACGCTTTGATCGTTCCCTGGAAGACCAGTAGTAGTTTCCGATGCACATCTGGAGGCATTCTGTAATCTGTGGAGTATCAGAGTGTTGATGAAACACAGAAATTGCATGGGGATTGAATACAACAGTCGCCATGCGCACTCTCCTCCACAGTAGTAATGTCTCAAACAGTATACGCTTTGATCGTTCCCTGTAAGACCAGTAGTAGTTTCCGATGCACATCTGGAGGTATTCTGTAATCTGTGGACTATCAGAGTGTTGATGAAATACAGAAATTGCATCGGGATTGAATACAACAGTCACCATGAGCACTTTCCTCAATGGGAGTAATGTCTCAAACAGTCTACGGTTTGATCGTTCCCTGTAAGACCAGTAGTAGTTTCCGATGCACATCTGGAGGCATTCTGTTATCTGTGGACTATCAGAGTGTTGATGATACACAGAAAATGCATCGGGATTGAATACAACAGTCACCATGTGCACATTCCTCAATGGGAGTAATGTCTCAAACAGTATACGCTTTGACCGTTCCTTGGAAGACCAATAATAGTTTCCGATGCACATCTGGAGGCATTTTATAATCTGTGGAGTTTCAGAGTGTTGATAAAACTAAGAAATTGAATCGGGATTTAATACAACAGTCACCATGCGGACTTTCCTCCACGGGAGTTATGTCTCAAACAGTCTACGCTTTGATCGTTCCCTGGAAGATCGGTAGTTGTTTCCGATGCACATCTGGTGTCATTCTGTAATCTGTAGACTATCAGAGTGTTGAAAAACACAGAAATTGCATCGGGATTGAATACAACAGTCACCATGCGCACTTTCCTACATGGAGGTAATGTCTCTAATAGTCTACGCTTTGATCGTTCCCTGGAAGACCAGTAGCAGCTTCCGATGCACATCTGGATTCTTTCTGTAATCTGTGGACTATCAGAGTGTTGATGAAACACAGAAATTGCATCGGGATTGAATACAACAGTCACCATGCGCACTTTCCTCCATGGGAGTAGTGTCTCAAACAGTCTACGCTTTGATCTTTCCCTGGAAGACCAGTGGTAGTTTCCGATGCACATCTGGAGGCATTCTGTAATCTGTGGACTATCAGAGTGTTGAAGAAACACAGAAATTGCTTCGGGATTGAATACAACTGTCACCATGCGCACTTTCCTCCATGGGAGTAATGTCTCAAACAATCTACGCTTTGATCGTTCCCTGGAAGACCAGTAGTAGTTTCCGATGCACATCTGGAGGCATTCTGTAATCTGTGGAGTATCAGAGTGTTGATGAAACACAGAAATTGCATCGGGATTGAATACAACAGTCACCATGCGCACTTTCCTCCACGGTAGTAATGTCTCAAACAGTATAAGCTTTGATCGTTCCCTGTAAGACCAGTAGTAGTTTCCGATGGACATCTGGAGGTATTCTGTAATCTGTGGACTATCAGAGTGTTGATGAAATACAGAAATTGCATCGGGATTGAATACAACAGTCACCATGAGCACTTTCCTCAATGGGAGTAATGTCTCAAACAGTCTACGGTTTGATCGTTCCCTGTATGACCAGTAGTAGTTTCCGATGCACATCTGGAGGCATTCTGTTATCTGTGGACTATCAGAGTGTTGATGATACACAGAAAATGCATCGGGATTGAATACAACAGTCACCATGGTCACATTCCTCAATGGGAGTAATGTCTCAAACAGTATACGCTTTGACCGTTCCTTGGAAGTCCAATAATAGTTTCCGATGCACATCTGGAGGCATTTTATAATCTGTGGAGTTTCAGAGAGTTGATAAAACTAAGAAATTGCATCGGGATTTAATACAACAGTCACCATGCGGACTTTCCTCCACGGGAGTTATGTCTCAAACAGTCTACCCTTTGATCGTTCCCTGGAAGATCGGTAGTTGTTTCCGATGCACATCTGGTGTCATTCTGTAATCTGTAGACTATCAGAGTGTTGATGAAACACAGAAATTGCATCGGGATTGAATACAACAGTCACCATGCGCACATTCCTACATGGAGGTAATGTCTCTAATAGTCTACGCTTTGATCGTTCCCTGGAAGACCAGTAGCAGCTTCCGATGCACATCTGGATTCTTTCTGTAATCTGTGGACTATCAGAGTGTTGATGAAACACAGAAATTTCATCGGGATTGAGTACAACAGTCACCATGCGCACTTTCCTCCATTGGAGTAGTGTCTCAAACAGTCTACGCTTTGATCTTTCCCTGGAAGACCAGTGGTAGTTTCCGATGCACATCTGGAGGCATTCTGTAATCTGTGGACTATCAGAGTGTTGATGAAACACAGATATTGCTTCGGGATTGAATACATCTGTCACCATGCGCACTTTCCTCCATGGGAGTAATGTCTCAAACAATCTACGCTTTGATCGTTCCCTGGAAGACCAGTAGTAGTTTCCGATGCACATCTGGAGGCATTCTCTAATCTGTGGAGTATCAGAGTGTTGATAAAACACAGAAATTGCATCGGGTTTGAATACAACAGTCACCATGCGCACTTTCCTCCAAGGTAGTAATGTCTCAAACAGTATACGCTTTGATCGTTCCCTGTAAGACCAGTAGTAGCTTCCGATGCACATCTGGAGGCATTCTGTAATCTGTGGACTATCAGAGTGTTGATCAAACACAGAAATTGCATCGGGATTGAATACAACAGTCACCATGCGCACATTCCTCCATAAAAGTAATGTCTCAAACAGTCTACGCTTTCATCGTTCCCTGGAAGACCAGAAGTAGTTTAAGATGCACTTCTGGAGGCATTCTGTAATCTGTGGACTATCAGAGTGTTGATGAAACACAGAAATTGCATCTGGGATTGAATAAAACAGTCACCATGAGCACTTTCCTCCACGGGAGTAAAGTCTTAAACACTCTACGATCTTATCGTTCCCTGGAAGACCAGTAGTAGTTTCCGATGCACATGTGGAGGCATTCTGTAATGTGTGGAGTATCAGAGTGTTGATGAAACACAGAAATTGCATCGGGATTGAATACACCAGTCACCATGCGCACTTTCCTCCATGGGAGTAATGTCTCAAACAGTCTACGCTTTGATCGTTCCCTGGAAGACCAGTAGTAGTTTCCGATGCACATCTGGAGGCATTCTGTAATCTGTGGACTATCAGAGTGTTGATGAAACATAGAAATTGCATCGGGATTGAATACAACAGTCACCATGCCCACTTTCCTCCACGGTAGAAATGTCTCAAACAGTATACGCTTTGATCGTTCCCTGTAAGACCAGTAGTAGTTTCCGATGCACATCTGGAGGCATTCTGTAATCTGTGGACTATCAGTGTGTTGATGAAACACAGATAATGCATCGGGATTGAATACAACAGTCAACATGCGCACACTCCTCCATAAAAGTAATGTCTCAAACAGTCTACGATTTCATCGTTCCCTGGAAGACCAGTAGTAGTTTGCGATGCACGTCTGGTGGCATTCTGTAAACTGTGGACTATCAGAGTGTTGATGAAACACAGAAATTGTCTCGGGATCGAATACAGCAGTCACCATGCGCACTTTCCTCCATGGGAATAATGTCTCAAACAGTCTACGTTTTCATCGTTCCCAGGGAGACCAGTAGTAGTTTCCGATGCACATGTGGAGGCATTCTGTAATCTGTGGAGTATCAGAGTGTTGATGAAACACAGAAATTGCATCGGGATTGAATACAACCGTCACCATGCGCACTTTCCTCCATGGGAGTAATGTCTCAAACATTCTAATCATTGACCGGTCCCTGGAAGAACAATAATAGTTTCCGATGCACATCTGGAGGCATTCTGTAATCGGTGGAGTATCAGAGTGTTGATGAAACCAGAAATTGCATCGGGATTGAATACACCAGTCACCATGCGCACTTTCCTCCATGCGAGTAATGTCTCAAACAGTCTACGCTTTGATCGTTCCCTGGAAGACCAGTAGTAGTTTCCGAAGCTCATCTGGAGGCATTCTGTAATCTGTGGAGTATCAGAGTGTTGATGAAACACAGAAATTGCATCGGGATTGAATACAGCAGTCACCATGCGCACTTTCCTCCATGGGAATAATGTCTCAAACAGTCTACGCTTTCATCGTTCCCATTGAGACCCGTAGTAGGTTCCGATGCACATCTCGAGATATTCTGTAATCTGTGGACTATGAGATTGTTGATGAAAGACAGAAAATGCATCGGGATTGAATACAACAGTCACGATGCGCACCTTCCTCCATGGGAGTAAAGTCTTAAAGAGTTTACGTTTTGATCGTTCCCTGGAAGACCAGTAGTAGTTTCCGATGAATATCTATAGGCATTCTCTATTCTGTGCACTATCAGAGTGTTGATGAAACACAGAAATTGCATCGGGATTGAATACAACAGTCACCATGCGCACTTTCCTCCATGGGAGTAATGTATCAAACAGTCTAATTTTTGATCGTTCCCTGGAAGACCAGTAGTAGTTTCCGATGCACATCTGGTGGCATTCTATAAACAGTTGACTATCAGAGTGTTGATGAAACACAGAAATTGCTTCGGGATTGAATACAACTGTCACCATGTGCACTTTCCTCCATGGGAGTAATGTCTCAAACAATCTACGCTTTGATCGTTCCCTGGAAGACCAGTAGTAGTTTCCGATGCACATCTGGAGGCATTCTGTAATCTGTGGAGTATCAGAGTGTTGATGAAACACAGAAATTGCATCGGGATTGAATACAACAGACACCATGCGCACTTTCCTCCACGGTAGTAATGTCTCAAACAGTATACGCTTTGATCGTTCCCTGTAAGACCAGTAGTAGTTTCCGATGCACATCTGGAGGCATTCTGTAATGTGTGGAGTATCAGAGTGTTGATGAAACACAGAAATTGCATCGGGATTGAATACAAAAGTCACCATGCGCACTTTCCTCAATGTGAATAATGTCTCAAACAATCTACGCTTTGATCGTTCCCTGGAAGACCAGTAGTAGTTTCCGACGCACATCTGAAGGCATTCTGTAATCTGTGGAGTATCAGAGTGTTGATGAAACACAGAAATTGCATCGGGATTGAATTCAACAGTCACCATGCGCCCTTTCTTCCACGGGAGTAATATCTCAAACAGTCTACGGGTTGATCGTTCCCTGTAAGACCAGTAGTAGTTTCCGATGCACATCTGGAGGCATTCTGTAATCTGTGGACTATCAGAGTGTTGATGAAACACAGAAATTGCATCGGGATTGAATACAACAGTCACCATGCGCACATTCCTCCATAAAAGTAATGTCTCAAACAGTCTACGCTTTCATCGTTCCCTGGAAGACCAGTAGTAGTTTCCGATAAACATCTGTAGGTATTCTGTAATCTGTGGACTATCAGAGTGTTGATGAAACACAGAAATTGCATCGGGATTGAATACAACAGTCACCATGAGCACTTTCCTCCATGGGAGTAATGTCTCAAACAGTCTACGATTTTATCGTTCCCTGGAAGACCACTAGTAGTTTCCGATGCACATGTGGAGGCATTCTGTAATCTGTGGAGTATCAGAGTGCTTATAAAACACAGAAATTGCATCGGGACTGAATACAACCGTCACCATGCGCACTTTCCTCAATGGGAGTAATGTCTCAAACAGTCTAATCTTTGATCGTTCCCTGGAAGACCAGTAGTAGTTTCCGATGCACGTCTTGTGGCATTCTGTAAACTGTGGACTGTCAGAGTGTTGATGAAACACAGAAATTGCCCTGGGATTGAATACAGCAGTCACCATGCACACTTTCCTCCATGGGAATAATGTCTCAAACAGTCTACGCATTGATCGTTCCCAGGGAGACCAGTAGTAGGTTCCGATGCACATCTGGAGCCATACTGTAACCTGTGGACTATCAGAGTGTTGATGAAACACAGAAATTGCATCAGGATTGAATACAACAGTCACCATGAGCACTTTCCTCCATGGGAGTAATGACTCAAACAGTCTACGCTTTTATCGTTCCCTATAAGACCAGTAGTAGTTTCCGATGCACATCTAGAGGCATTCTGTAATCTGTGGACTATCAGAGTGTTGATGATACACAGAAAATGCATCGGGATTGAATACAATAGTCACCATCCGCACTTTCCTCCATGGGAGTAATGTCTCAAACAGTCTAGGCTTTGACCGTTCCCTGGAAGACCAAAATTAGTTTCCGATGCACATCTGGAGGCATTCTGTAATCGATGGAGTATCAGAGTGTTGATAAAACCAGAAATTGCATCGGGATTGAATACACCAGTCACCATGCGCACTTTCGTCCATGGGAGTAATGTCTCAAAGTGTTTACGCTTTTATCGTTCCCTGGAAGATCAGTAGTAGTGTCCGATGCACATCTGGAGGCATTCTGTAATCTGTGGACTATCAGAGTGTTGATGAAACACAGAAATTGCATCGGGATTGAATACAACAGTCACCATGTGCACATTCCTCCATAAAAGTAATGTCTCAAACAGTCTACGCTTTGATCGTTCCCTGGAAGACCAGTAGTAGTTTCCGATGCACATCTCGAGGCTTTCTGTAATCTGTGGACTATCAGACTTTTGATGAAACACAGAAATTGCATCGGAATTGAATACAACAGTCACCATGCGCACTTTCCTCCATGGGAGTAATGTCTCAAACAGTCTACGCTTTGATCGTTCACAGGAAGACCAGTAGTAGTTTCCGATGCACATCTGGAGGCATTTTGTAATCTGTGGAGTTTCAGAGTGTTGATGAAACTAAGAAAATTCATCGGGATTGAATACAACAGTCACCATGCGCACTTTCCTCCGCAGGAGTAATGTCTCAGTCTACGCTTTGATCGTTCCCTGGAAGACCGGTAGTAGTTTCCGATGCACATCTCGAGGCTTTCTGTAATCTGTGGACTATCAGGGTGTTGATGAAACACAGAAATTGCATCGGGATTGAATACAACAGTCACCATGCGCACTTTCCTCCATGGGAGTAATGTCTCAGTCTACGTTTTGATCTTTCCCTGGAAGGCCAGTAGTAGTTTCCGATGCACATCTGGGGCCATACTGTAACCTGTGGACTATCAGAGTGTTGATGATACACAGAAAATGCATCGGGATTGAATACAATAGTCACCATGCGCACTTTCCTCCATGGGAGTAATGTCTCAAACAGTCTAGGATTTGACCGTTCCCTGGAAGACCAATAATAGTTTCCGATGCACATCTGGAGGCATTCTGTAATCGGTGGAGTATCAGAGTGTTGATGAAACCAGAAATTGCATCGGGATTGAATACACCAGTCACCATGCGCACTTTCCTCCATGGGAGTAATGTCTCAAAGTGTTTACGCTTTTATCGTTCCCTGGAAGATCAGTAGTAGTGTCCGCTGCACATCTGGAGGCATTCTGTAATCTGTGGACTATGAGGGTGTTGATGAAACACAGAAATTGCATCGGGATTGAATACAACAGTCACCATGTGCACATTCCTCCATAAAAGTAATGTCTCAAACAGTCTACGCTTTGATCGTTCCCTGGAAGACCAGTAGTAGTTTCCGATGCACATCTCGAGGCTTTCTGTAATCTGTGGACTATCAGAGTTTTGATGAAACACAGAAATTGCATCGGTATTGAATACAACAGTCACCATGCGCACTTTCCTCCATGGGAGTAATGTCTCAAACAGTCTACGCTTTGATCGTTCACAGGAAGACCAGTAGTAGGTTCCGATGCACATCTGGAGCCATACTGTAACCTGTGGAATATCAGAGTGTTGATGAAACACAGAAATTGCATCGGGATTGAATACAACAGTCACCATGAGCACTTTCCTCAAGGGGAGTAATGACTCAAACAGTCTACGCTTTTATCGTTCCCTATAAGACCAGTAGTAGTTTCCGATGCACATCTCGAGGCTTTCTGTAATCTGTGGACTATCAGAGTTTTGATGAAACACAGAAATTGCATCGGTATTGAATACAATAGTCACCATGCGCACTTTCCTCCATGGGAGTAATGTCTCAAACAGTCTAGGCTTTGACCGTTCCCTGGAAGACCAATAATAGTTTCCAATGCACATCTGGAGGCATTCTGTAATCGGTGGAGTATCAGAGTGTTGATGAAACCAGAAATTGAATCGGGATTGAATACACCAGTCACCATGCGCACTTTCCTCCATGGGAGTAATGTCTCAAAGTGTTTACGCTTTTATCGTTCCCTGGAAGATCAGTAGTAGTGTCCGATGCACATCTGGAGGCATTCTGTAATCTGTGGACTATGAGGGTGTTGATGAAACACAGAAATTGCATCGGGATTGAATACAACAGTCACCATGTGCACATTCCTGTATAAAAGTAATGTCTCAAACAGTCTACGCTTTGATCGTTCCCTGGAAGACCAGTAGTAGTTTCCGATGCACATCTCGAGGCTTTCTGTAATCTGCGGACTATCAGAGTTTTGATGAAACACAGAAATTGCATCGGTATTGAATACAACAGTCACCATGCGCACTTACCTCCATGGGAGTAATGTCTCAAACAGTCTACGCTTTGATCGTTCACAGGAAGACCAGTAGTAGTTTCCGATGCACATCTGGAGGCATTTTGTAATCTGTGGAGTTTCAGAGTGTTGATGAAACTAAGAAAATTCATCGGGATTGAATACAACAGCCACCATGCGCACTTTCCTCCACGGGAGTAATGTCTCAAACAGTCTACGCTTTGATCGTTTCCTGGAAGCCCGGTAGCAGTTTCCGATGCACATCTGGTGGCATTCTGTAATCTGTAGACTATCAGAGTGTTGATGAAACACAGAAATTGCATCGGGATTGAATTGACCGGTCACCATGCGCACTTTCCTACATGGGAGTAATGTCTCTAACAGTCTACGCTTTGATCGTTCCCTGGAAGACCAGTAGTAGGTTCCGATGCACATCTGGAGGCATTCAGTAATCTGTGGACTATCAGAGTGTTGATGAAAGACAGAAAATGCATTGGAATTGAATACAACAGTCACGATGCGCACTTTCCTCCCTGGGAGTAATGTCTTAAAGAGTTTACGTTCTGATCGTTCCCTGGAAGACCAGTAGTAGTTTCCGATGCACATCTGGAGGCATTCTGTAATCGGTGGAGTATCAGAGTGTTGATGAAACCAGAAATTGAATCGGGATTGAATACACCTGTCACCATGCGCACTTTCCTCCATGGGAGTAATGTCTCAAAGTGTTTACGCTTTTATCGTTCCCTGGAAGATCAGTAGTAGTGTCCGATGCACATCTGGAGGCATTCTGTAATCTGTGGATTATGAGGGTGTTGATGAAACACAGAAATTGCATCGGGATTGAATACAACAGTCACCATTTGCACATTCCTGTATAAAAGTAATGTCTCAAACAGTCTACGCTTTGATCGTTCCCTGGAAGACCAGTAGTAGTTTCCGATGCACATCTCGAGGCTTTCTGTAATCTGTGGACCATCAGAGTTTTGATGAAACACAGAAATTGCATCGGTATTGAATACAACAGTCACCATGCGCACTTACCTACATGGGAGTAATGTCTCAAACAGTCTACGCTTTGATCGTTCACAGGAAGACCAGTAGTAGTTTCCGATGCACTTCTGGAGGCATTCTGTAATCGGTGGAGTATCAGAGTGTTGATGAAACCAGAAATTGCATCGGGATTGAATACACCAGTCACCATGCGCACTTTCCTCCATGGGAGTAATGTCTCAAACAGTCTACGCTTTGATCGTTCCCTGGAAGACCAGTAGTAGTTTCCGATGCACATCTGGAGGCATTCTGTAATCTGTGGAGTATCAGAGTGTTGATGAAACACAGAAATTGCATCGGGATTGAATACAACAGTCGCCATGCGCACTTTCCTCCACGGTAGTAATGTCTCAAACAGTATACGCTTTGATCGTTCCCTGTAAGACCAGTAGTAGTTTCCGATTCACATCTGGAGGCATTCTGTAATCTGTGGAGTATCAGAGTGTTGGTGAAACACAGAAATTGCATCGGGATTGAATACAACAGTCACCATGCGCACTTTCCTCAATGGGAGTAATGTCTCAAACAGTCTACGCTTTGATCGTTCCCTGGAAGACCAGTAGTAGTTTCCGACGCACATCTGAAGGCATTCTGTAATCTGTGGAGTATCAGAGTGTTGATGAAACACAGAAATTGCATCGAGATTGAATACAACAGTCACCATGCGCACTTTCTTCCACGGGAGTAATGTATGAAACAGTATACGGTTTGATCGTTCCCTGTAAGACCAGTAGTAGTTTCCGATGCACATCTGGAGGCATTCTGTAATCTGTGGACTATCAGAGTGTTGATGAAACACAGAAATTGCATCGGGATTGAATACAACAGTCACCATGCGCACATTCCTCCATAAAAGTAATGTCTCAATCAGTCTACACTTTCATCGTTCCCTGGAAGACCAGTAGTAGTTTCCGATGCACGTCTGGAGGTATTCTGTAATCTGTGGACAATCAGAGTGTTGGTGAAACACAGAAATTGCTTCGGGATTGAATACAACAGTCACCATGAGCACTTTCCTCCATGGGAGTAATGTCTCAAAGAGTTTACGCTTTGATCGTTCCCTGGAAGATCAGTAGTAGTTTCCGATGCACATCTGGAGGCATTCTGTAATCTGTGGACTATGAGAGTGTTGATGAAACACAGAAAATGCATCGGGATTGAATACAACAGTCACCATGTGCACATTCCTCCATAAAAGTAATGTCTCAAACAGTCTACGCTTTGATCGTTCCCTGGAAGACCAGTAGTAGTTTTCGATGCACATCTCGAGGCTTTCTGTAATCTGTGGACTTTTAGAGTATTGATGAAACACAGAAATTGCATCGGTATTGAATACAACAGTCACCATGCTCACTTTCCTCCATGGGAGTAATGGCTCTAAGAGTCTACGGTTTGATCGTTCCCAGGAAGACCAGTAGTTGTTTCCGATGCACATCTGGATGCTTTCTGTAATCTGCGGACTATCAGAGTTATGATGAAACACAGAAATTGCATCGCGATTGAATACAACAGTCTCCATGCGCAGTTTCCTCCATGGGAGTAATGTCTCAAAGAGTCTACGCTTTGATCGTTCCCTGGAAGACCAGTAGTAGTTTCCGATGCACTTCTGGTGGCATTCTGTAATCTGTGGACTATCAGAGTGTTGATGAAACACAGAAAATGCATCGGGATTGAATACAACAGTCACCATGTGCACATTCCTCCATAAAAGTAATGTCTCTAACAGTCTACGATTTGATCGTTCCCTGGAAGACCAGTAGTAGTATCCGATGCACATCTTTATTCTTTCTGTAATCTGTGGACTATCAGAGTGTTGATGAAACACAGATATTGCATCGGGATTGAATATAACAATCACCATGCGCACTTTCCTCCATGGGAGTAATGTCTCATACAGTCTACGCTCTGATCTTTCCCTGGAAGACCAGTAGTAGTTTCCGATGCACATCTGGAGGCATTCCGTAATCTGTGGACTATCAGAGTGTTAATGAAACACAGAAATTGCATCGGGATTGAATACAACAGTCACCATGCAACTTTCCTCCATGGGAGTAATGTCTCAAACAATCAACGCTTTGATCGTTCCCTGGAAGACCAGTAGTAGTTTCCGATGCACATCTGGAGGCATTATGTAATCTGTGGAGTATCAGAGTGTTGATGAAACACAGAAATTGCATCGGGATTGAATACAACAGTCACCATGCGCACTTTCCTATACGGGAGTAATGTCTCAAACAGTCTAATTTTTGATCGTTCCCTGGAAGACCAGTAGTAGTTTCCGATGCACATCTGGTGGCATTCTGTAAACAGTTGACTATCAGAGTGTTGATGAAACACTGAAATTGCCTCGGGATTGAATACAGCAGTCACCATGCGCACTTTCATCCATGGGAATAATGTCTCAAACAGTGTACGTTTTGATCGTTCCCTGGAAGACTAGTAGTAGTTTCCGATGCACATCTGAAGGCATTCTGTAATCTGTGGAGTATCAGAGTGTTGATGAAACACAGAAATTGCATCGGGATTGAATACTACAGTCTCCATTCGCACTTTCCTCCAAGGGAGTAATGTCTCAAACAGTCTACGGTTTGATCGTTCCCTGTAACACCAGTAATAGTTTCCGATGCACATCTGGAGGCATTGTGTAATCTGTGGACTATCAGAGTGTTGATGAAACACAGAAATTGCATCGGGATTGAATACCACAGTCACCATGCGCACATTCCTCCATAAAAGTAATGTCTCAAACAGTCTACGCTTTCATCCTTCCCTGGAAGACCAGTAGTAGTTTCCGATGCATATATGGAGGCATTCTGTAATCTGTGGAGTATCAGAGTGTTGATGAAACACAGAAATTGCATCGGGATTGAATACAACAGTCGCCATGCTCCCTTTCCTTCATGGGAGTAATGTCTCAAACACTTTACGCTTTGATCGTTCCCTGGAAGATCAGTAGTAGTTTCCGATGCACATCTGGAGGCATTCTGTAGTCTGTGGACTATCAGAGTGTTGATGAAACACAGAAATTGCATCGGGATTGAATACAACAGTCACCTCGCGCACTTACCTTCATGGGAGTAATGTCTCTAACAGTCTACACTTTGATCGTTCCCTGGAAGACCAGTTGAGCTTTCCGATGCACATCTGAGGGCTTTCCGTAAATTGTGGACTATCAGAGTGTTGATGAAGCACAGAAATTGCATCGGGATTGAATTCAACAGTCACCATGCGCCCTTTCTTCCACGGGAGTAATATCTCAAACAGTCTACGGGTTGATCGTTCCCTGTAAGACCAGTAGTAGTTTCCGATGCACATCTGGAGGCATTCTGTAATCTGTGGACTATCAGAGTGTTGATGAAACACAGAAATTGCATCGGGATTGAATACAACAGTCACCATGCGCACATTCCTCCATAAAAGTAATGTCTCAAACAGTCTACGCTTTCATCGTTCCCTGGAAGACCAGTAGTAGTTTCCGATGCACATCTGGAGGTATTCTGTAATCTGTGGACTATCAGAGTGTTGATGAAACACAGAAATTGCTTCGGGATTGAATACAACAGTCACCATGAGCACTTTCCTCCATGGGAGTAATGTCTCAAACAGTCTACGATTTTATCGTTCCCTGGAAGACCACTAGTAGTTTCCGATGCACATGTGGAGGCATTCTATAATCTGTGGAGTATCAGAGTGCTTATAAAACACAGAAATTGCATCGGGACTGAATACAACCGTCACCATGCGCACTTTCCTCAATGGGAGTAATGTCTCAAACAGTCTAATCTTTGATCGTTCCCTGGAAGACCAGTAGTAGTTTCCGATGCACGTCTGGTGGCATTCTGTAAACTGTGGACTATCAGAGTGTTGATGAAACACAGAAATTGCCCTGGGATTGAATACAGCAGTCACCATGCGCACTTTCCTCCATGGGAATAATGTCTCAAACAGTCTACGCATTGATCGTTCCCAGGGAGACCAGTAGTAGGTTCCGATGCACATCTGGAGCCATACTGTAACCTGTGGACTATCAGAGTGTTGATGAAACACAGAAATTGCATCGGGATTGAATACAACAGTCACCATGAGCACTTTCCTCCATGGGAGTAATGACTCAAACAGTCTACGCTTTTAACGTTCCCTATAAGACCAGTAGTAGTTTCCGATGCACATCTAGAGGCATTCTGTAATCTGTGGACTATCAGAGTGTTGATGATACACAGAAAATGCATCGGGATTGAATACAATAGTCACCATCCGCACATTCCTCCATGGGAGTAATGTCTCAAACTGTCTAGGCTTTGACCGTTCCCTGGAAGACCAAAATTAGTTTCCGATGCACATCTGGAGGCATTCTCTAATCGGTGGAGTATCAGAGTGTTGATGAAACCAGAAATTGCATCGGGATTGAATACACCAGTCACCATGCGCACTTTCCTCCATGGGAGTAATGTCTCAAAGTGTTTACGCTTTTATCGTTCCCTGGAAGATCAGTAGTAGTGTCCGATGCACATCTGGAGGCATTCTGTAATCTGTGGACTATCAGAGTTTTGATGAAAGACAGAAATTGCATCGGAATTGAATACAACAGTCACCATGCGCACTTTCCTCCATGGGAGTAATGTCTCAAACAGTCTACGCTTTGATCGTTCACAGGAAGACCAGTAGTAGTTTCCGATGCACATCTGGAGGCATTTTGTAATCTGTGGAGTTTCAGAGTGTTGATGAAACTAAGAAAATTCATCGTGATTGAATACAACAGTCACCATGCGCACTTTCCTCCGCAGCAGTAATGTCTCAGTCTACGCTTTGATCGTTCCCTGGAAGACCGGTAGTAGTTTCCGATGCACATCTCGAGGCTTTCTGTAATCTGTGGACTATCAGGGTGTTGATGAAACACAGAAATTGCATCGGGATTGAATACAACAGTCACCATGCGCACTTTCCTCCATGGGAGTAACGTCTCAAACAGTCTAGGCTTTGACCGTTCCGTGGAAGACCAATAATAGTTTCCGATGCACATCTGGAGGCATTCTGTAATCGGTGGAGTATCAGAGTGTTGATGAAACCAGAAATTGCATCGGGATTGAATACACCAGTCACCATGCGCACTTTCCTCCATGGGAGTAATGTCTCAAAGTGTTTACGCTTTTATCGTTCCCTGGAAGATCAGTAGTAGTGTCCGATGCACATCTGGAGGCATTCTGTAATCTGTGGACTATGAGGGTGTTGATGAAACACAGAAATTGCATCGGGATTGAATACAACAGTCTCCATGCACAGTTCCCTCCATGGGAGTAATGTCTCAAGCAGTCTACGCTTTTATCGTTCCCTGGAAGACCAGTAGTAGTTTCCGATGGACATCTGGTGGCATTCTGTAATCTGTGGACTATCAGAGTTTTGATGAAACACAGAAATTGCATCGGTATTGAATACAACAGTCACCATGCGCACTTTCCTCCATGGGAGTAATGTCTCAAACAGTCTACGCTTTGATCGTTCACAGGAAGACCAGTAGTAGGTTCCGATGCACATCTGGAGCCATACTGTAACCTGTGGAATATCAGAGTGTTGATGAAACACAGAAATTGCATCGGGATTGAATACAACAGTCACCATGAGCACTTTCCTCAAGGGGAGTAATGACTCAAACAGTCTACGCTTTTATCGTTCCCTATAAGACCAGTAGTAGTTTCCGATGCACATCTCGAGGCTTTCTGTAATCTGTGGACTATCAGAGTTTTGATGAAACACAGAAATTGCATCGGTATTGAATACAATAGTCACCATGCGCACTTTCCTCCATGGGAGTAATGTCTCAAACAGTCTACGCTTTGACCGTTCCCTGGAAGACCAATAATAGTTTCCGATGCACATCTGGAGGCATTCTGTAATCGGTGGAGTATCAGAGTGTTGATGAAACCAGAAATTGAATCGGGATTGAATACACCAGTCACCATGCGCACTTTCCTCCATGGGAGTAATGTCTCAAAGTGTTTACGCTTTTATCGTTCCCTGGAAGATCAGTAGTAGTGTCCGATGCACATCTCGAGGCATTCTGTAATCTGTGGACTATGAGGGTGTTGATGAAACACAGAAATTGCATCGGGATTGAATACAACTGTCACCATGTGCACATTCCTGTATAAAAGTAAAGTCTCAAACAGTCTACGCTTTGATCGTTCCCTGGAAGACCAGTAGTAGTTTCCGATGCACATCTCGAGGCTTTCTGTAATCTGTAGACTATCAGAGTGTTGATGAAACACAGAAATTGCATCGGGATTGAATTGACCGGTCACCATGCGCACTTTCCTACATGGGAGTAATGTCTCTAACCGTCTACCCTTTGATCGTTCACAGGAAGACCAGTAGTAGTTCCCGATGCACATCTGGAGGCATTCTGTAATCTGTGGAGTATCAGAGTGTTGATGAAACACAGAAATTGGATCGGGATTGAATACAACAGACACCATGCGCACTTTCCTCCACGGTAGTAATGTCCCAAACAGTATACGCTTTGATCGTTCCCTGTAAGACCAGTAGTAGTTTCCGATGCACATCTGGAGGCATTCTGTAATGTGTGGAGTATCAGAGTGTTGATGAAACACAGAAATTGCAACGGGATTGAATACAACAGTCACCATGCGCACTTTCCTCAATGTGAATAATGTCTCAAACAGTCTACGCTTTGATCGTTCCCTGGAAGACCAGTAGTAGTTTCCGACGCACATCTGAAGGCATTCTGTAATCTGTGTAGTATCAGAGTGTTGATGAAACACAGAAATTGCATCGGGATTGAATTCAACAGTCACCATGCGCCCTTTCTTCTACGGGAGTAATATCTCAAACAGTCTACGGGTTGATCGTTCCCTGTAATACCAGTAGTAGTTTCCGATGCACATCTGGAGGCATTCTGTAATCTGTGGACTATCAGAGTGTTGATGAAACACAGAAATTGCATCGGGATTGAATACAACAGTCACCATGCGCACATTCCTCCATAAAAGTAATGTCTCAAACAGTCTACGCTTTCATCGTTCCCTGGAAGACCAGTAGTAGTTTCCGATGCACATCTGGAGGTATTCTGTAATCTGTGGACTATCAGAGTGTTGATGAAACACAGAAATTGCTTCGGGATTGAATACAACAGTCACCATGAGCACTTTCCTCCATGGGAGTAATGTCTCAAACAGTCTACGATTTTATCGTTCCCTGGAAGACCACTAGTAGTTTCCGATGCACATGTGGAGGCATTCTGTAATCTGTGGAGTATCAGAGTGCTTATAAAACACAGAAATTGCATCGGGACTGAATACAACCGTCACCATGTTCACTTTCCTCAATGGGAGTAATGTCTCAAACAGTCTAATCTTTGATCGTTCCCTGGAAGACCAGTAGTAGTTTCCGATGCACGTCTGGTAGCATTCTGTAAACTGTGGACTATCAGAGTGTTGATGAAACACAGAAATTGCCCTGGGATTGAATACAGCAGTCACCATGCGCACTTTCCTCCATGGGAATAATGTCTCAAACAGTCTACGCATTGATCGTTCCCAGGGAGACCAGTAGTAGTTTCCGATGCACATCTGGAGCCATACTGTATCCTGTGGACTATCAGAGTGTTGATGAAACACAGAAATTGCATCGGGATTGAATACAACAGTCACCATGAGCACTTTCCTCCATGGGAGTAATGACTCAAACAGTCTACGCTTTTATCGTTCCCTATAAGACCAGTAGTAGTTTCCGATGCACATCTAGAGGCATTCTGTAATCTGTGGACTATCAGAGTGTTGATGATACACAGAAAATGCATCGGGATTGAATACAATAGTCACCATCCGCACATTCCTCCATGGGAGTAATGTCTCAAACAGTCTAGGCTTTGACCGTTCCCTGGAAGACAAAAATTAGTGTCCGATGCACATCTGGAGGCATTCTGTAATCGGTGGAGTATCAGAGTGTTGATGAAACCAGAAATTGCATCGGGATTGAATACACCAGTCACCATGCGCACTTTCCTCCATGGGAGTAATGTCTCAACGTGTTTACGCTTTTATCGTTCCCTGGAAGATCAGTAGTAGTGTCCGATGCACATCTGGAGGCATTCTGTAATCTGTGGACTATCAGAGTTTTGATGAAACACAGAAATTGCATCGGAATTGAATACAACAGTCACCATGCGCACTTTCCTCCATGGGAGTAATGTCTCAAACAGTCTACGCTTTGATCGTTCACAGGAAGACCAGTAGTAGTTTCCGATGCACATCTGGAGGCATATTGTAATCTGTGGAGTTTCAGAGTGTTGATGAAACTAAGAAAATTCATCGGGATTCAATACAACAGTCACCATGCGCACTTTCCTCCGCAGGAGTAATGTCTCAGTCTACGCTTTGATCGTTCCCTGGAAGACCGGTAGTAGTTTCCGATGCACATCTCGAGGCTTTCTGTAATCTGTGGACTATCAGGGTGTTGATGAAACACAGAAATTGCATCGGGATTGAATACAACAGTCACCATGCGCACTTTCCTCCATGGGAGTAATGTCTCAAACAGTCTACGCTTTGACCGTTCCCTGGAAGACCAATAATAGTTTCCGATGCACATCTGGAGGCATTCTGTAATCGGTGGAGTATCAGAGTGTTGATGAAACCAGAAATTGAATCGGGATTGAATACAACAGTCACCATGCGCACTTTCCTCCATGGGAGTAATGTCTCAAACAGTCTACGCTTTGATCGTTCACAGGAAGACCAGTAGTAGGTTCCGATGCACATCTGGAGCCATACTGTAACCTGTGGAATATCAGAGTGTTGATGAAACACAGAAATTGCATCGGGATTGAATACAACAGTCACCATGAGCACTTTCCTCAAGGGGAGTAATGACTCAAACAGTCTACGCTTTTATCGTTCCCTATAAGACCAGTAGTAGTTTCCGATGCACATCTCGAGGCTTTCTGTAATCTGTGGACTATCAGAGTTTTGATGAAACACAGAAATTGCATCGGTATTAAATACAATAGTCACCATGCGCACTTTCCTCCATGGGAGTAATGTCTCAAACAGTCTAGGCTTTGACCGTTCCCTGGAAGACCAATAATAGTCTCCGATGCACATCTGGAGGCATTCTGTAATCGGTGGAGTATCAGAGTGTTGATGAAACCAGAAATTGAATCGGGATTGAATACACCAGTCACCATGCGCACTTTCCTCCATGGGAGTAATGTCTCAAAGTGTTTACGCTTTTATCGTTCCCTGGAAGATCAGTAGTAGTGTCCGATGCACATCTGGAGGCATTCTGTAATCTGTGGACTATGAGGGTGTTGATGAAACACAGAAATTGCATCGGGATTGAATACAACTGTCACCATGTGCACATTCCTGTATAAAAGTAATGTCTCAAACAGTCTACGCTTTGATCGTTCCCTGGAAGACCAGTAGTAGTTTCCGATGCACATCTCGAGGCTTTCTGTAATCTGTGGACTATCAGAGTTTTGATGAAACACAGAAATTGCATCGGTATTGAATACAACAGTCACCATGCGCACTTACCTCCATGGGAGTAATGTCTCAAACAGTCTACGCTTTGATCGTTCACAGGAAGACCAGTAGTAGTTTCCGATGCACATCTGGAGGCATTTTGTAATCTGTGGAGTTTCAGAGTGTTGATGAAACTAAGAAAATTCATCGGGATTGAATACAACAGTCACCATGCGCACTTTCCTCCACGGGAGTAATGTCTCAAACAGTCTACGCTTTGATCGTTTCCTGGAAGACCGGTAGCAGTTTCCGATGCACATCTGGTGGCATTCTGTAATCTGTAGACTATCAGAGTGTTGATGAAACACAGAAATTGCATCGGGATTGAATTGACCGGTCACCATGCGCACTTTCCTACATGGGAGTAATGTCTCTAACAGTCTACGCTTTGATCGTTCCCTGGAAGACCAGTAGTAGGTTCCGATGCACATCTGGAGGCATTCAGTAATCTGTGGACTATCAGAGTGTTGATGAAAGACAGAAAATGCATTGGAATTAAATACAACAGTCACGATGCGCACTTTCCTCCATGGGAGTAATGTCTTAAAGAGTTTACGTTTTGATCGTTCCCTGGAAGACCAGTAGTAGTTTCCGATGAACATCTGGAGGCAACCAGTAATCTGTGGACTATCAGAGTGTTGATGAAACACAGAAATTGCATCGGGATTGAATACAACATTCACCATGAGCACTTTCCTCCATGGGAGTAATGTCTCAAACAGTCTACGCTTTTATCGTTCCCTGGAAGACCAGTAGTAGTTTCCGATGCACATCTGGAGGCATTCTGTAATCTGTGGACTATCAGAGTGTTGATGATACACAGAAAATGCATCGGGATTGAATACAATAGTCACCATGCGCACTTGCCTCCATGGGAGTAATGTCTCAAACAGTCTAGGCTTTGACCGTTCCCTGGAAGACCAATAATAGTTTCCGATGCACATCTGGAGGCATTCTGTAATCGGTGGAGTATCAGAGTGTTGATGATACACAGAAAATGCATCGGGATTGAATACAATAGTCACCATGCGCACTTTCTTCCATGGGAGTAATGTCTCAAAGAGTTTACGCTTTTATCGTTCCCTGGAAGATCAGTAGTAGTGTCCGATGCACATCTGGAGGCATTCTGTAATCTGTGGACTATGAGGGTGTTGATGAAACACAGATATTGCATCGGGATTGAATACAACAGTCACCATGTGCACATTCCTCCATAAAAGTAATGTCTAAAACAGTCTACGCTATGATCGTTCACAGGAAGACCAGTAGTAGTTTCCGATGCACATCTGGAGGCATTTTGTAATCTGTGGAGTTTCAGAGTGTTGATGAAACTAAGAAAATTCATCGGGATTGAATACAACAGTCACCATGCGCACTTTCCTCCACGGGAGTAATGTCTCAAACAGTCTACGCTTTGATCGTTTCCTGGAAGACCGGTAGCAGTTCCGATGCACATGTGGTGGCATTCTGTAATCTGTAGACTATCAGAGTGTTGATGAAACACAGAAATTTCATTCGGATTGAATTGACCGGTCACCATGCGCACTTTCCTACATGGGAGTAATGTCTCTAACAGTCTACGCTTTGATCGTTCCCTGGAAGACCAGTAGTAGCTTCCGATGCACATCTGGATTCTTTCTGTAATCTGTGGACTATCAGAGTGTTGATGAAACACAGAAATTGCATCGGGATTGAATACAACAGTCACCATGCGCACTTTCCTCCATGGGAGTAGTGTCTCGAACAGTCTACGCTTTGATCTTTCCCTGGAAGACAAGTAGTAGTTTCCGATGCTTATCTGGAGGCATTCTGTAATCTGTGGACTATCAGAGTGTTGATGAAACACAGAAATTGCTTCGGGATTGAATACAACTGTCACCATGCGCACTTTCCTCCACGGTAGTAATGTCTCAAACAGTATACGTTTGATCGTTCCCTGTAAGACCAGTAGTAGTTTCCGATGCACATCTGGAGGCATTCTGTAATGTGTGGAGTATCAGAGTGTTGATGAAACACAGAAATTGCATCGGGATTGAATACAACTGTCACCATGCGCACTTTCCTCAATGGGAGTAATGTCTAAAAACAGTCTACGCTTTGATCGTTCCCTGGAAGACCAGTAGTAGTTTCCGTCGCACATCTGAAGGCATTCTCTAATCTGTGGAGTATCAAAGTGTTGATGGAACACAGAAATTGCATCGGGATTCAATACAACAGTAACCATGCGCACTTTTCCCACGGGAGTAATGTCTCAAACTGTCTACGGTTTGATCGTTCCCTGTAAGACCAGTAGTAGTTTCCGATGCACATCTGGAGGCATTCTGTAATCTGTGAACCATCAGAGTGTTGATGAAACACAGAAATTGCATCGGGATTGAATACAACAGTCACCATGCGCACATTCCTCCATAAAAGTAATGTCTCAAACAGTCTACGCTTTTATCGTTCCCTGGAAGACCAGTAGTAGTTTCCGATGCACATCTGGAGGCATTTTGTAATCTGTGGACTATCAGAGTGTTGATGAAACACAGAAATTGAATCGGGATTGAATACAACAGTCACCATGAGCACTTTCCTCCATGGGAGTAATGTCTCAAACAGTCAACGATTTTATCGTTCCCTGGAAGACCACTAGTAGTTTCCGATGCACATGTGGAGGCATTCTGTAATCTGTGGAGTATCAGAGTGTTGATGAAACACAGAAATTGCATCGGGATTGAATACAACCGTCACCATGCGCACTTTCCTGAATGGGGTGTAATGTCTCAAACAGTCTAATCTTTGATCGTTCCCTGGAAGACCAGTAGTAGTTTCCGATGCACGTCTGGTGGCATTCTGTAAACTGTGGACTATCAGAGTGTTGATGAAACACAGAAAGTGCCTCGGGATTGAATACAGCAGTCACCATGCGCACTTTCCTCCATGGGAATAATGTCTCAAACAGTCTACGCTTTGATCGTTCCCAGGGAGACCAGTAGTAGGTTCCGATGCACATCTGGAGGCATTCTGTAATCTGTGGACTATCAGAGTGTTGATGAAAGACAGAAAATGCATCGGAATTGAATACAACAGTCACGATGCGCACTTTCCTCCATGGGAGTAATGTCTTAAAGAGTTTACGTTTTGATCGTTCCCTGGAAGACCAGTAGTAGTTTCCGATGAACATCTGGAGGCATTCTGTAATCTGTGGACTATCAGAGTGTTGATGAAACACAGAAATTGCATCCGGAATGAATACAACAGTCACCATGCGCACTTTCCTCCATGGGAGTAATGTCTCAGTCTACGCTTTGATCTTTCCCTGGAAGACCAGTAGTAGTTTCCGATTAACATCTGGAGGCATTCTGTAATCTGTGGACTATCAGAGTGTTGATGAAACACAGAAATTGCATCGTGATTGAATACAACAGTCACCATGCGCACTTTCCTCCATGGGAGTAATGTCCCAAACAGTCAATGCTTTGATCGTTCCCTGCAAGACCAGTAGTAGTTTCCGATGCACATCTGGAGGCATTCTGTAATCTGTGGAATATCAATGTGTTGATGAAACACAGATATTGCATCGGGATTAAATACAACAGTCACCATGCGCACATTCCTCCATAAAAGTAATGTCTCAAACAGTCTACGCTTTCATCGTTCCCTGGAAGACCAGTAGTAGTTTCCGATGCACATCTGGAGGCATTCTGTAATCTGTGGACTATCAGAGTGTTGATGAAACACAGAAATTGCATCGGGATTGTATACAACATTCACCATGAACACTATCCTCCATGGGAGTAAAGTCTCAAACAGTCTACGCTTTTATCGTTCCGTGGAAGACCAGTAGTAGTTTCCGATGCACATCTGGAGGCATTCTGTAATCTGTGGACTATCAGAGTGTTGATGATACACAGAAAATGCATCGGGATTGAATGAAATAGTCACCATGCGCACTTTCCTCCATGGGAGTAATGTCTCAAACAGTCTACGCTTTGACCGTTCCCTGGAAGACCAATAATAGCTTCCGATGCACATCTGGAAGCATTCTGTAATCGGTGGAGTATCAGAGTGTTGATGAAACCAGAAATTGCATCGGGATTGAATACACCAGTCACCATGCGCACTTTCCTCCATGGGAGTAATGTCTCAAAGAGTTTACGCTTTTATCGTTCCCTGGAAGATCAGTAGTAGTGTCCGATGCACATCTGGACGCATTCTGTAATCTGTGGACTATGAGGGTGTTGATGAAACACAGAAATTGCATCGGGATTGAATACAACAGTCACCATGTGCACATTCCTCCATAAAAGTAATGTCTCAAACAGTCTACGCTTTGATCGTTCCCTGGAAGACCAGTAGTAGTTTCCGATGCACATCTCGAGGCTTTCTGTAATCTGTGGACTATCAGAGTTTTGATGAAACACAGAAATTGCATCGGTATTGAATACAACAGTCACCATGCGCAATTTCCTCCATGGGAGTAATGTCTCATTCAGTCTACGCTTTGATCGTTCACAGGAAGACCAGTTGTAGTTTCCGATGCACATCTGGAGGCATTTTGTAATCTGTGGAGTTTCAGAGTGTTGATGAAACTAAGAAAATTCATCGGGATTGAATACAACAGTCACCATGCGCACTTTCCTCCACGGGAGTAATGTCTCAAACAGTCTACGCTTTGATCGTTCCCTGGAAGACCGGTAGTAGTTTCCGATGCACATCTGGTGGCATTCTGTAATCTGTAGACTATCAGAGTGTTGATGAAACACAGAAATTGCATCGGGATTGAATACAAGAGTCACCATGCGCACTTTCCTCCATGGGAGTAGTGTCTCGAACAGTATACGCTTTGATCTTTCCCTGGAAGACCAGTAGTAGTTTCCGATGCACATCTGGAGGCATTCTGTAATCTGTGGACTATCAGAGTGTTGATGAAACACAGAAATGGCTTCGGGATTGAATACAACTGTCACCATGCGCACTTTCCTCCATGGGAGTAATGTCTCAAACAATCTACGCTTTGATCGTTCCCTGGAAGACCAGTAGTAGTTTCCGATGCACATCTGGAGGCATTCTGTAATCTGTGGAGTATCAGAGTGTTGATGAAACACAGAAATTGCATCGGGATTGAATACAACAGTCACCATGCGCACTTTCCTCCATGGGAGTAATGTCTCAAAGAGTTTACGCTTTTATCGTTCCCTGGAAGATCAGTAGTAGTGTCCGATGCACATCTGGAGGCATTCTGTAATCTGTGGACTATGAGGGTGTTGATGAAACACAGATATTGCATCGGGATTGAATACAACAGTCACCATGTGCACATTCCTCCATAAAAGTAATGTCTAAAACAGTCTACGCTATGATCGTTCACAGGAAGACCAGTAGTAGTTTCCGATGCACATCTGGAGGCATTTTGTAATCTGTGGAGTTTCAGAGTGTTGATGAAACTAAGAAAATTCATCGGGATTGAATACAACAGTCACCATGCGCACTTTCCTCCACGGGAGTAATGTCTCAAACAGTCTACGCTTTGATCGTTTCCTGGAAGACCGGTAGCAGTTTCCGATGCACATCTGGTGGCATTCTGTAATCTGTAGACTATCAGAGTGTTGATGAAACACAGAAATTTCATTCGGATTGAATTGACCGGTCACCATGCGCACTTTCCTACATGGGAGTAATGTCTCTAACAGTCTACGCTTTGATCGTTCCCTGGAAGACCAGTAGTAGCTTCCGATGCACATCTGGATTCTTTCTGTAATCTGTGGACTATCAGAGTGTTGATGAAACACAGAAATTGCATCGGGATTGAATACAACCGTCACCATGCGCACTTTCCTGAATGGGGTGTAATGTCTCAAACAGTCTAATCTTTGATCGTTCCCTGGAAGACCAGTAGTAGTTTCCGATGCACGTCTTGTGGCATTCTGTAAACTGTGGACTATCAGAGTGTTGATGAAACACAGAAATTGCCTCGGGATTGAATACAGCAGTCACCATGCGCACTTTCCTCCATGGGAATAATGTCTCAAACAGTCTACGCTTTGATCGTTCCCAGGGAGACCAGTAGTAGGTTCCGATGCACATCTGGAGGCATTCTGTAATCTGTGGACTATCAGAGTGTTGATGAAAGACAGAAAATGCATCGGAATTGAATACAACAGTCACGATGCGCACTTTCCTCCATGGGAGTAATGTCTTAAAGAGTTTACGTTTTGATCGTGCCCTGGAAGACAAGTAGTAGTTTCCGATGAACATCTGGAGGCATTCTGTAATCTGTGGACTATCAGAGTGTTGATGAAACACAGAAATTGCATCCGGATTGAATACAACAGTCACCATGCGCACTTTCCTCCATGGGAGTAATGTCTCAGTCTACGCTTTGATCTTTCCCTGGAAGACCAGTAGTAGTTTCCGATTAACATCTGGAGGCATTCTGTAATCTGTGGACTATCAGAGTGTTGATGAAACACAGAAATTGCATCGTGATTGAATACAACAGTCACCATGCGCACTTTCCTCCATGGGAGTAATGTCCCAAACAGTCAATGCTTTGATCGTTCCCTGCAAGACCAGTAGTAGTTTCCGATGCACATCTGGAGGCATTCTGTAATCTGTGGAATATCAATGTGTTGATGAAACACAGATATTGCATCGGGATTAAATACAACAGTCACCATGCGCACATTCCTCCATAAAAGTAATGTCTCAAACAGTCTACGCTTTCATCGTTCCCTGGAAGACCAGTAGTAGTTTCCGATGCACATCTGGAGGCATTCTGTAATCTGTGGACTATCAGAGTGTTGATGAAACACAGAAATTGCATCGGGATTGAATACAACATTCACCATGAACACTATCCTCCATGGGAGTAAAGTCTCAAACAGTCTACGCTTTTATCGTTCCGTGGAAGACCAGTAGTAGTTTCCGATGCACATCTGGAGGCATTCTGTAATCTGTGGACTATCAGAGTGTTGATGATACACAGAAAATGCATCGGGATTGAATAAAATAGTCACCATGCGCACTTTCCTCCATGGGAGTAATGTCTCAAACAGTCTACGCTTTGACCGTTCCCTGGAAGACCAATAATAGTTTCCGATGCACATCTGGAGGCATTCTGTAATCTGTAGACTATCAGAGTGTTGATGAAACACAGAAATTGCATCGGGATTGAATACAAGAGTCACCATGCGCACTTTCCTCCATGGGAGTAGTGTCTCGAACAGTATACGCTTTGATCTTTCCCTGGAAGACCAGTAGTAGTTTCCGATGCACATCTGGAGGCATTCTGTAATCTGTGGACTATCAGAGTGTTGATGAAACACAGAAATGGCTTCGGGATTGAATACAACTGTCACCATGCGCACTTTCCTCCATGGGAGTAATGTCTCAAACAATCTACGCTTTGATCGTTCCCTGGAAGACCAGTAGTAGTTTCCGATGCACATCTGGAGGCATTCTGTAATCTGTGGAGTATCAGAGTGTTGATGAAACACAGAAATTGCATCGGGATTGAATACAACAGTCACCATGCGCAGTTTCCTCCATGGGAGTAATGTCTCAAAGAGTTTACGCTTTTATCGTTCCCTGGAAGATCAGTAGTAGTGTCCGATGCACATCTGGAGGCATTCTGTAATCTGTGGACTATGAGGGTGTTGATGAAACACAGATATTGCATCGGGATTGAATACAACAGTCACCATGTGCACATTCCTCCATAAAAGTAATGTCTAAAACAGTCTACGCTATGATCGTTCACAGGAAGACCAGTAGTAGTTTCCGATGCACATCTGGAGGCATTTTGTAATCTGTGGAGTTTCAGAGTGTTGATGAAACTAAGAAAATTCATCGGGATTGAATACAACAGTCACCATGCGCACTTTCCTCCACGGGAGTAATGTCTCAAACAGTCTACGCTTTGATCGTTTCCTGGAAGACCGGTAGCAGTTTCCGATGCACATCTGGTGGCATTCTGTAATCTGTAGACTATCAGAGTGTTGATGAAACACAGAAATTTCATTCGGATTGAATTGACCGGTCACCATGCGCACTTTCCTACATGGGAGTAATGTCTCTAACAGTCTACGCTTTGATCGTTCCCTGGAAGACCAGTAGTAGCTTCCGATGCACATCTGGATTCTTTCTGTAATCTGTGGACTATCAGAGTGTTGATGAAACACAGAAATTGCATCGGGATTGAATACAACCGTCACCATGCGCACTTTCCTGAATGGGGTGTAATGTCTCAAACAGTCTAATCTTTGATCGTTCCCTGGAAGACCAGTAGTAGTTTCCGATGCACGTCTTGTGGCATTCTGTAAACTGTGGACTATCAGAGTGTTGATGAAACACAGAAATTGCCTCGGGATTGAATACAGCAGTCACCATGCGCACTTTCCTCCATGGGAATAATGTCTCAAACAGTCTACGCTTTGATCGTTCCCAGGGAGACCAGTAGTAGGTTCCGATGCACATCTGGAGGCATTCTGTAATCTGTGGACTATCAGAGTGTTGATGAAAGACAGAAAATGCATCGGAATTGAATACAACAGTCACGATGCGCACTTTCCTCCATGGGAGTAATGTCTTAAAGAGTTTACGTTTTGATCGTGCCCTGGAAGACAAGTAGTAGTTTCCGATGAACATCTGGAGGCATTCTGTAATCTGTGGACTATCAGAGTGTTGATGAAACACAGAAATTGCATCCGGATTGAATACAACAGTCACCATGCGCACTTTCCTCCATGGGAGTAATGTCTCAGTCTACGCTTTGATCTTTCCCTGGAAGACCAGTAGTAGTTTCCGATTAACATCTGGAGGCATTCTGTAATCTGTGGACTATCAGAGTGTTGATGAAACACAGAAATTGCATCGTGATTGAATACAACAGTCACCATGCGCACTTTCCTCCATGGGAGTAATGTCCCAAACAGTCAATGCTTTGATCGTTCCCTGCAAGACCAGTAGTAGTTTCCGATGCACATCTGGAGGCATTCTGTAATCTGTGGAATATCAATGTGTTGATGAAACACAGATATTGCATCGGGATTAAATACAACAGTCACCATGCGCACATTCCTCCATAAAAGTAATGTCTCAAACAGTCTACGCTTTCATCGTTCCCTGGAAGACCAGTAGTAGTTTCCGATGCACATCTGGAGGCATTCTGTAATCTGTGGACTATCAGAGTGTTGATGAAACACAGAAATTGCATCGGGATTGAATACAACATTCACCATGAACACTATCCTCCATGGGAGTAAAGTCTCAAACAGTCTACGCTTTTATCGTTCCGTGGAAGACCAGTAGTAGTTTCCGATGCACATCTGGAGGCATTCTGTAATCTGTGGACTATCAGAGTGTTGATGATACACAGAAAATGCATCGGGATTGAATAAAATAGTCACCATGCGCACTTTCCTCCATGGGAGTAATGTCTCAAACAGTCTACGCTTTGACCGTTCCCTGGAAGACCAATAATAGTTTCCGATGCACATCTGGAGGCATTCTGTAATCGGTGGAGTATCAGAGTGTTGATGAAACCAGAAATTGCATCGGGATTGAATACACCAGTCACCATGCGCACTTTCCTTAATGGGAGTAATGTCTCAAAGAGTTTACGCTTTTATCGTTCCCTGGAAGATCAGTAGTAGTGTCCGATGCACATCTGGACGCATTCTGTAATCTGTGGACTATGAGAGTGTTGATGAAACACAGAAATTGCATCGGGATTGAATACAACAGTCACCATGTGCACATTCCTCCATAAAAGTAATGTCTCAAACAGTCTACGCTTTGATCGTTCCCTGGAAGACCAGTAGTAGTTTCCGATGCACATCTCGAGGCTTTCTGTAATCTGTGGACTATCAGAGTTTTGATGAAACACAGAAATTGCATCGGTATTGAATACAACAGTCACCATGCGCAATTTCCTCCATGGGAGTAATGTCTCAAACAGTCTACGCTTTGATCGTTCACAGGAAGACCAGTTGTAGTTTCCGATGCACATCTGGAGGCATTTTGTAATCTGTGGAGTTTCAGAGTGTTGATGAAACTAAGAAAATTCATCGGGATTGAATACAACAGTCACCATGCGCACTTTCCTCCACGGGAGTAATGTCTCAAACAGTCTACGCTTTGATCGTTCCCTGAAAGACCGGTAGTAGTTTCCGATGCACATCTGGTGGCATTCTGTAATCTGTAGACTATCAGAGTGTTGATGAAACACAGAAATTGCATCGGGATTGAATACAAGAGTCACCATGCGCACTTTCCTCCATGGGAGTAGTGTCTCGAACAGTATACGCTTTGATCTTTCCCTGGAAGACCAGTAGTAGTTTCGATGCACATCTGGAGGCATTCTGTAATCTGTGGACTATCAGAGTGTTGATGAAACACAGAAATCGCTTCGGGATTGAATACAACTGTCACCATGCGCACTTTCCTCCATGGGAGTAATGTCTCAAACAATCTACGCTTTGATCGTTCCCTGGAAAACCAGTAGTAGTTTCCGATGCACATCTGGAGGCATTCTGTAATCTGTGGACTATCAGAGTGTTGATGAAACACAGAAATTGCATCGGGATTGAATACAACAGTCACCATGCGCACTTTCCTCCACGGTAGTAATGTCTCAAACAGTATACGCTTTGATCGTTCCCTGTAAGACCAGTAGTAGTTTCCGATGCACATATGGAGGCATTCTGTAATGTGTGGAGTATCAGAGTGTTGATGAAACACAGAAATTGCATCGGGATTGAATACAACAGTCACCATGCGCACTTTCCTCAATGGGAGTAATGTCTCAAACAGTCTACGCTTTGACCGTTCCCTGGTAGACCAATAATAGTTTCCGATGCACATCTGGAGGCATTCTGTAATCGGTGGAGTATCAGAGTGTTGATGAAACCAGAAATTGCATCGGGTTTGAATACACCAGTCACCATGCGCACTTTCCTCCATGGGAGTAATGTCTCAAAGAGTTTACGCTTTTATCGTTCCCTGGAAGATCAGTAGTAGTGTTTGATGCACATCTGGACGCATTCTGTAATCTGTGGACTATGAGGGTGTTGATGAAACACAGCAATTGCATCGGGATTGAATACAACAGTCACCATGTGCACATTCCTCCATAAAAGTAATGTCTCAAACAGTCTACGCTTTGATCGTTCCCTGGAAGACCAGTAGTAGTTTCCGATGCACATCTCGAGGCTTTCTGTAATCTGTGGACTATCAGAGTTTTGATGAAACACAGAAATTGCATCGGTATTGAATACAACAGTCACCATGCGCAATTTCCTCCATGGGAGTAATGTCTCAAACAGTATACGCTTTGATCGTTCACAGGAAGACCAGTTGTAGTTTCCGACGCACATCTGGAGGCATTTTGTAATCTGTGGAGTTGCAGAGTGTTGATGAAACTAAGAAAATTCATCGGGATTGAATACAACAGTTACCATGCGCACATTCCTCCACGGGAGTAATGTCTCAAACAGTCTACGCTTTGATCGTTCCCTGGAAGACCGGTAGTAGTTTCCGATGCACATCTGGTGGCATTCCGTAATCTGTAGACTATCAGAGTGTTGATGAAACACAGAAATTGCATCGGGATTGAATACAACAGTCACCATGCGCACTTTCCTCCATGGGAGTAGTGTCTCGAACAGTCTACGCTTTGATCTTTCCCTGGAAGACCAGTAGTAGTTTCCGATGCACATCTGGAGGCATTCTGTAATCTGTGGACTATCAGAGTGTTGATGAAACACAGAAATCGCTTCGGGATTGAATACAACTGTCACCATGCGCACTTTCCTCCATGGGAGTAATGTCTCAAACAATCTACGCTTTGATCGTTCATTGGAAGACCAGTAGTAGTTTTCGATGCACATCTGGAGGCATTCTGTAATCTGTGGAGTATCAGAATGTTGATGAAACACAAAAATTGCATCGGGATTGAATACAACTGTCACCATGAGCACTTTCCTCCATGGGAGTAATGTCTCAAACAGTCTACGATTTTATCGTTCCCTGTAAGACCACTAGTAGTTTCCGATGCACATGTGGAGGCATTCTGTAATCTGTGGAGTATCAGAGTGTTGATGAAACACCGAAATTGCATCGGGATTGAATACAACCGTCACCATGCGCACTTTACTCAATGGGAGTAATGTCTCAAACAGTCTAATATTTGATCGTTCCCTGGAAGACCAGTAGTAGTTTCCGGTGCACGTCTGGTGGCATTCTGTAAACTGTGGACTATCAGAGTGTTGATGAAACACAGAAATTGCCTCGGGATTGAATACAGCAGTCACCATGCGCACTTTCCTCCATGGGAATAATGTCTCAAACAGTCTACGCTTTGATCGTTCCCAGGGAGACCAGTAGTAGGTTCCGATGCACATCTGGAGGCATTCTGTAATCTGTGGACTATCAGAGTGTTGATGAAAGACAGAAAATGCATCGGGATTGAATACAACAGTCACGATGCGCACTTTCCTCCATGGGAGTAATGTCTTAAAGAGTTTACGTTTTGATCGTTCCCTGGAAGGCCAGTAGTAGTTTCCGATGAACATCTGGAGTCATTCTGTAATCTGTGGACTATCAGAGTGTTGATGAAACACAGAAATTGCATCGGGATTGAATACAACAGTCACCATGCGCACTTTCCTCCATGGGAGTAATGTCTCAGTCTACGCTTTGATCTTTCCCTGGAACACCAGTAGTAGTTTCCGATTAACATCTGGGGGCATTCTGTAATCTGTGGACCATCAGAGTGTTGATGAAACACAGAAATTGCATCGTGATTGAATACAACAGTCACCATGAGCACTTTCTTCCATGGGAGTAATGTCCCAAACAGTCTACGCTTTGATCGTTCCCTGCAAGACCAGTAGTAGTTTCCGATGCACATCTGGAGGCATTCTGTTAGCTGTGGACTATCAGTGCGTTGATGAAAAACAGAAATTGCATCGGGATTGAATACAACAGTCACCATGCGCACATTCCTCCATAAAAGTAATATCTCAAACAGTCTACGCTTTCATCGTTCCCTGGAAGACCAGTTGTAGTTTCCGATGCTCATCTGGAGTCATTCTGTAATCTGTGGACTATCAGGGTGTTGATGAAACACAGAAATTGCATCGGGATTGAATACAACAGTCACCATGAGCACTTTCCTCCATGGGAGTAATGTCTCAAACAGTCTACGCTTTTATCGTTCCCTGGAAGACCAGTAGTAGTTTCCGATGCACATCTGGAGGCATTCTGTAATCTGTGGACTATCAGGGTGTTGATGCTACACAGAAAATGCATGGGGATTGAATACAATAGTCACCATGCGCACATTCCTCCATGGGAGTAATGTCTCAAACAGTCTACGCTTTGACCGTTCCCTGGAAGACCAATAATAGTTTCCGATGCACATCTGGAGGCATTCTTTAATCGGTGGAGTATCAGAGTGTTGATGAAACCAGAAATTGCATCGGGATTGAATACACCAGTCACCATGCGCACTTTCCTCCATGGGAGTAATGTCTCAAAGAGTTTACGCTTTTATCGTTCCCTGGAAGATCAGTAGTAGTGTCCGATGCACATATGGAGGCATTCTGTAATCTGTGGTCTATGAGGGTGTCGATGAAACACAGAAATTGCATCGGGATTGAATACAACAGTCACCATGTGCACATTCCTCCATAAAAGTAATGTCTCAAAGAGTCTACGCTTTGATCGTTCCCTGGAAGACCAGTAGTAGTTTCCGATGCACATCTCGAGGCTTTCTGTAATCTGTGGACTATCAGAGTTTTGATGAAACACAGAAATTGCATCGGTATTGAATACAACAGTCACCATGCGCACTTTCCTCCATGGGAGTAATGTCTCAAAGAGTCTACGCTTTGATCGTTCACAGGAAGACCAGTAGTAGTTTCCGATGCACATCTGGATTCTTTCTGTAATCTGTGGACTATCAGGGTGTTGATGAAACACAGAAATTTCATCGGGATTGAATACAACAGTCACCATGCGCACTTTCCTCCATGGGAGCAGTGTCTCAAACAGTCTACGCTTTGATCTTTCCCTGGAAGACCAGTAGTAGTTTCCGATGCACATCTGGAGGCATTCTGTAATCTGTGGACTATCAGAGTGTTGATGAAACACAGAAATTGCCTCGGGATTGAATACAACTGTCACCATGCGCACTTTCCTCCATGGGAGTAATGTCTCAAACAGTCTACGATTTTATCGTTCCCTGTAAGACCACTAGTAGTTTCCGATGCACATCTGGAGGCATTCTGTAATCTATGGAGTATCAGAGTGTTGATGAAACACAGAAATTACATCGGGATTGAATACAACATCCACCATGCGCACTTTCCTCCACGGTAGTAATGTCTCAAACAGTATACGCTTTGATCGTTCCCTGTAAGACCAGTTGTAGTTTCCGATGCACATCTGGAGGCATTCTGTAATCTGTGGAGTATCAGAGTGTTGATGAAACACAAAAATTTCATCGGGATTGAATACAACAGTCACCATGCGCACTTTCCTCCATGGGAGTAATGTCTCATACAGTCTACGCTTTGATCGTTCCCTGGAAGACCAATAGTAGTGTCCGCCGCACATCTGAAGGCATTCTGTAATCTGTGGAGTATCAGAGTGTTGATGAAACACAGATATTGCATCGGGATTGAATACAACAGTCACCATGCGCACTTTCCTCCATGGGAGTAATGTCCCAAACAGTCTACGCTCTGATCGTTTCCTGGAAGACCAGTAGTAGTTTCCGATGCACATCTGGATTCTTTCTGTAATCTGTGGACTATCAGAGTGTTGATGAAACACAGAGATTGCACTGGGATTGAATACAACAGTCACCATGCGCACATTCCTCCATAAAAGTAATGTCTCAAAAGGTCTAATCTTTGATCGTTCCCTGGAAGACCAGTAGTAGTTTCCGATGCACGTCTGGTTGCATTCTGTAAACTGTGGACTATCAGAGTGTTGATGAAACACAGAAATTGCCTCGGGATTTAATACAGCAGTCACCATGCGCACTTTCCTACATGGGAATAATGTCTCAAACAGTCTACGCTTTGATCGTTCCCAGGGAGACCAGTAGTAGGTTCCGATGCACATCTGGAGGCATTCTGTAATCTGTGGACTATAAGAGTGTTGATGAAAGACAGAAAATGCATCGGGATTGAATACAACCGCCACCATGCGCACTTTCCTCCATGGGAGTAATGTCTCAAACAGTCTAATCTTTGATCGTTCCCTGGAAGATCAGTAGTAGTTTGCGATGCACGTCTGGTGGCATTCTGTAAACTGTGTACTATGAGAGAGTTGATGATACACAGAAATTGCCTCGGGATTGAATACAGCAGTCACCATGCGCACTTTCCTCCATGGGAATAATATCACAAACAGTCTACGCTTTGATCGTTCCCTGGAAGACCAGTAGTAGTTTCCGATGCACATCTGGAGGCATTCTGTAATCCGTGGACTATCAGAGTGTTGATGATACACAGAAAATGCATCGGGATTGAATACAACAGTCACCATGCGCACATTCCTCCATGGGAGTAATGTCTCAAACAGTCACGCTTTCACCGTTCCCTGGAAGACAAATAATAGTTTCCGATGCACATCTGGAGGCATTCTGTAATCGGTGGAGTATCACAGTGTTGATGAAACCAGAAATTGCATCGGGATTGAATACACCAGTCACCATGCGCACTTTCCTCCATGGGAGTAATGTTTTAAAGAGTTTACGCTTTGATCATTCCCTGGAAGACCAGTAGTAGTTTCCGATGCACATCTGGTGGCATTCTGTAATCTATGGAGTATCAGAGTGTTGATGAAACGCAGAAATTACATCGGGATTGAATACAACAGTCACCATGCGCACTTTCCTCCACGGTAGTAATGTCTCAAACAGTATACGCTTTGATCGTTCCCTGTAAGACCAGTTGTAGTTTCCGATGCACATCTGGAGGCATTCTGTAATCTGTGGAGTATCAGAGTGTTGATGAAACACAGAAATTGCATCGGGATTGAATACAACAGTCACCATGCGCACTTTCCTCCATGGGAGTAATGTCTCATACAGTCTACGCTTTGATCGTTCCCTGGAAGACCAGTAGTAGTGTCCGCCGCACATCTGAAGGCATTCTGTAATCTGTGGAGTATCAGAGTGTTGATGAAACACAGATATTGCATCGGAATTGAATACAACAGTCACCATGCGCACTATCTTCCACGGGATAAAAGTCTCAAACAGTCTACGGTTTGATGGTTCCCTGTAAGACCAGTAGTAGTTTCCGATGCACATCTGGAGGCATTCTGTAATCTGTGGAGTATCAGAGTGTTGATGAAACACAGAAATTGCATCGGGATTGAATACAACAGTCACCATGCGCACTTTCCTCCATGGGAGTAATGTCTCATACAGTCTACGGTTTGATCGTTCCCTGTAAGACCAGTAGTAGTTTCCGATGCACATCTGGAGGCATTCTGTAATCTGTGGACTATCAGAGTGTTGATGAAACACAGAAATTGCACTGGGATTGAATACAACAGTCACCATGCGCACATTCCTCCATAAAAGTAATGTCTCAAAAGGTCTAATCATTGATCGTTCCCTGGAAGACCAGTAGTAGTTTCCGATGCACGTCTGGTGGCATTCTGTAAACTGTGGACTATCAGAGTGTTGATGAAACACAGAAATTGCCTCGGGAATGAATACAGCAGTCACCATGCCCACTTTCCTACATGGGAATAATGTCTCAAACAGTCTAGGCTTTGATCGTTCCCAGGGAGACCAGTAGTAGGTTCCGATGAACATCTGGAGTCATTCTGTAATCTGTGGACTATAAGAGTGTTGATGAAAGACAGAAAATGCATCGGGATTGAATACAACCGTCACCATGCGCACTTTCCTCCATGGGAGTAATGTCTCAAACAGTCTAATCTTTGATCGTTCCCCGGAAGACCAGTAGTAGTTTGCGATGCACGTCTGGTGGCATTCTGTAAACTGTGGACTATCAGAGTGTGGATGATACACAGAAATTGCCTCGGGATTGAATACAGCAGTCACCATGCGCACTTTCCTCCATGGGAGTAATGTCTCAAACAGTCAATGCTTTGACCGTTCCCTGGAAGACCAATAATAGTTTCCGATGCACATCTGGAGGCATTCTGTAATTGGTGGAGTATCACAGTGTTGATGAAACCAGAAATTGCATCGGGATTGAATACACCAGTCACCATGCGCACTTTCCTCCATGGGAGTAATGTCTGAAAGAGTTTACGCTTTGATCATTCCCTGGAAGACCAGTAGTAGTTTCCGATGCACATCTGGTGGCATTCTGTAACCTGTAGGCTATCAGAGTGTTGATGAAACACAGAAATTGCATCGGGATTGAACACAACAGTTACCATGCGCACTTTCCTCCATGGGAGTAATGTCTCTTACAGTCTTCGCTTTGATCGTTCCCTGGAAGACCAGTAGTAGTTTCGATGCCCTTCTGGAGGCTTTCTGTAATCTGTGGACTATCAGAATGTTGATGAAACACAGAGATTGCATCGGGATATAATACTACAGTGACCATGCGCACTTTCCTCCATGGGAGAAATGTCTCAAACAGTCTACGCTTTGATCGCTCCCTGGAAGACCAGTAGTAGTTTCCGATGCACATCTGGTGGCATTCTGTAATCTGTGGACTATCAGAGTGTTGATGAAACACAGAAATTCCATCGGGATTGAATACAACAGTCACCATGTGCACTTTTCTCCACGGGAGGTATGTCTCAAACAGTCTAAACTTTGATCGTTCCCTGGAAGACCAGTAGTAGTTTCCGATGCACATCTGGTGGCATTCTGTAATCTGTGGACTATCAGAGTGTTGATGAAACACAGAAATAGCATTGGGATTGAATACTACAGTCACCATCCGCACTTTCCTCCGTGGGAGTAATGTCTCAAAGAGTTTACACTTTGATCGTTCCATGGAAGACCAGTGGCAGTTTACGATGCACATCTGGAGGCATTCCGTAATCTGTGGACTATCAGAGTGTTGATGAAACACAGAAATTGCATCGGGATTGAATACAACAGTCACCATGCGCTCATTCCTCCATAAAAGTAATTTCTCAAACAGGCTACGCTTTGATCGTTCCCTGGAAGACCAGTAGTAGTTTCCGATGCACATCTGGAGGCATTCTGTAATCTGTGGAGTATCAGAGTGTTGATGAGACACAGAAATTGCATCGGGATTGAATACAACAGTCACCATGCGCACTTTCCTCCACGGGAGTAATGTCTCAAACAATCTACGATTTGATCGTTCTCTGGAAGAGCAGTAGTAGTTTCCGATGCACATCTGGAGGCTTTCTGTAACCTCTGGACTATCAGAATGTTGATTAAACACAGAAATTGCATCGGGATTGAATACAACAGTCACCATGCGCACTTTCCTCCATGGGAGTAATGTCTCAAACAGTCTACGCTTTCATTGATCCCTGAAAGACCAGTAGTAGTTTCCGATGCACATCTGGTGGCATTCTGTAATCTGTAGACTATCAGAGTGTTGATGAAACACAGAAATTCCATCGGGATTGAATACAACAGTCACCATGCGCACTTTCCTCCATGGGAGTAATGTCCCAAACAGTCTACGCTCTGATCGCTCCCTGGAAGACCAGTAGTAGTTTCCGATGCACATCTGGATTCTTTCTGTAATCTGTGGAGTATCAGAGTGTTGATGAAACACAGAAATTGCATCGGGATTGAATACAGCAGTCACCATGCGCACTTTCCTCCATGGGAATAATGTCTCAAACCTTCTCTGCTTTGATCGTTCCCTGGAAGACCAGTAGTAGGTTCCGATGCACATCTGGAGGCATTCTGTAATCTGTGGACTATCAGAGTGTTGATGAAACACAGAAATTGCATCGGGATTGAATACAACACTCACCATGCGCACTTTCCTCTATGGGAGTAATGTCTCAGTCTACGCTTTCATCTTTCCCTTGAAGACCAGTAGTAGTTTCCCATGCACATCTCTAGGCTTTCTGTAATCTGTAAACTATCAGAGTGTTGATGAAACACAGAAATTGCATCGGGATTGAATACAACAGTCACCATGCGCACTTTCCTCCATGGGAGTAATGTCTCAAAGAGTTTACGCTTTGATCGTTCCCTGTAAGATCAGTAGTAGTTTCCGATGCACATCTGGAGGCATTCTGTAATCTGTGTACTATCAGAGTGTTGATGAAACACAGAAATTGCATCGGGATTGAATACAACAGTCACCATGCGCACTTTCCTCCATGGGAGTAATGTCCCAAACAGTCTACGCTCTGATCGTTCCCTGGAAGACCAGTAGTAGTTTCCGATGCACATCTGGATTCTTTCTGTAATCTGTGGACTATCAGAGTGTTGATGAAACACAGAAATTGCATCGGGATTGAATACAACAGTCACCATGCGCTCTTTCCACCATGGGAGTAGTGTCTCAAACAGTCTACGATTTGATCTTTCCCTGGAAGACCAGTAGTAGTTTCCGATGCACATCTGGAGGCATTCTGTAATCTGTGGACTATCAGAGTGTTGATGAAACACAGAAATTGCATCGGGATTGAATACAACAGTCACCATGCGCACTTTCCTCCATGAGTGTAATGTCCCAAACAGTCTACGCTTTGATCGTTCCCTGGAAGACCAGTAGTAGTTTCCGATGCACATCTGGAGGCATTCTGTAATCTGTGGACTATCAGAGTGTTGATGATACACAGAAAATGCATCGGGATTGAATACAACAGTCATCATGCGAACTTTCCTCCATGAGAGTAGTGTCTCAAACAGTCTACGCTTTGATCGTTAACTGGAAGACCAGAAGTAGTTTCCGATGCACATCTGGAGGCATTCAGAAACCTGTGGACTAACTGAGTGTTGATGGAACACTGAAGTTGCACCGGGATTGAATACAACAGTCACCATGCGCACTTTCCTCCATGGGAGTAATGTCTCAAACAGTCTACGCTTTCATCGATCCCTGGAAGACCAGTAGTAGTTTCCGATGCACATCTGGTGGCATTCTGTAAGCTATGGACTATCAGAGTGTTGATGAAACACAGAAATTGCCTCGGGATTGAATACAGCAGTCACCATGCGCACTTTCCTCCATGGGAATAATGTCTCAAACCTTCTCTGCTTTGATCGTTCCCAGGAAGACCAGTAGTAGGTTCCGATGCACATCTGGAGGCATTCTGTAATCTGTGGACTATCAGAGTGTTGATGAAACAATGAAATTGCATCGGGATTGAATACAACACTCACCATGCGCACTTTCCTCTATGGGAGTAATGTCTCTGTCTACGCTTTGATCTTTCCCTGGAAGACCAGTAGTAGTTTCCGATGCACATCTGGATTCTTTCTGTAATCTGTGGAGTATCAGAGTGTTGATGAAACACAGAAATTGCATCGGGATTGAATACAGCAGTCACCATGCGCACTTTCCTCCATGGGAATAATGTCTCAAACCTTCTCTGCATTGATCGTTCCCTGGAAGACCAGTAGTAGGTTCCGATGCACATCTGGAGGCATTCTGTAATCTGTGGACTATCAGAGTGTTGATGAAACACAGAAATTGCATCGGGATTGAATACAACACTCACCATGCGCACTTTCCTCTATGGGAGTAATGTCTCAGTCTACGCTTTGATCTTTCCCTTGAAGACCAGTAGTAGTTTCCCATGCACATCTCTAGGCTTTCTGTAATCTGTGGACTATCAGAGTGTTGATGAAACACAGAAATTGCATCGGGATTGAATACAACAGTCACCATGCGCACTTTCCTCCATGGGAGTAATGTCTCAAAGAGTTTACGCTTTGATCGTTCCCTGTAAGATCAGTAGTAGTTTCCGATGCACATCTGGAGGCATTCTGTAATCTGTGTACTATCAGAGTGTTGATGAAACACAGAAATTGCATCGGGATTGAATACAACAGTCACCATGCGCACTTTCCTCCATGGGAGTAATGTCCCAAACAGTCTACGCTCTGATCGTTTCCTGGAAGACCAGTAGTAGTTTCCGATGCACATCTGGATTCTTTCTGTAATCTGTGGACTATCAGAGTGTTGATGAAACACAGAAATTGCATCGGGTTTGAATACAACAGTCACCATGCGCTCTTTCCACCATGGGAGTAGTGTCTCAAACAGTCTACGATTTGATCTTTCCCTGGAAGACCAGTAGTAGTTTCCGATGCACATCTGGAGGCATTCTGTAATCTGTGGACTATCAGAGTGTTGATGAAACAATGAAATTGCATCGGGATTGAATACAACACTCACCATGCGCACTTTCCTCTATGGGAGTAATGTCTCTGTCTACGCTTTGATCTTTCCTGGAAGACCAGTAGTAGTTTCCGATGCACATCTCGAGGCTTTCTGTAATCTGTGGACTATCAGAGTGTTGATGAAACACAGAAATTGCATTTGGATTGAATACAACAGTCACCATACGCACTTTCCTCCATGGGAGTAATCTCTCAAACAGTCTACGTTTTGACCGTTCCCTGGAAGACCAATAATAGTTTCCGATGCTCATCTGGAGGTATTCTGTAATCGGTGGAGTATCAGAGTGTTGATGAAACCAGAAATTGCATCGGGATTGAAAACACCAGTCACCATGCGCACTTTCCTCCATGGGAGTAATGTCTCTAACAGTCTTCGCTTTGATCGTTCCCAGGAAGACCAGTAGTAGTTTCCGATGCCCTTCTGGAGGATTTCTGTAATCTGTGGACTATCAGAATGTTGATGAAACACAGAAATTGCATCGGGATTTAATACAACAGCCACATTGCGTACTTTCCTCCATGGGAGTAATGTCTCAAACAGTCTACGCTTTGATCGCTCCCTGGAAGACCAGTAGTAGTTTCCGATGCTCATCTGGTGGCATTCTGTAATCTGTGGACTTTCAGAGTGTTGATGAAACACAGAAATGGCATCGGGATTGAATACAACAATCACCATCCGCACTTTCCTCCATGGGAGAAATGTCTGAAACTGTCTACGCTTTGATCGTTCCCTGGAAGACCAGTAGTAGTTTCCGATGCACATCTGGAGGCATTCTGTAATCTGTGGACTATCAGAGTGTTGATGAAAGACAGAAAATGCATCGGGATTGAATACAACAGTCACGATGCGCCCTTTTCTCCATGGGAGTAACGGTTTAAAGAGTTTACGTTTTGATCGTTCCCTGGAAGATCAGTAGTAGTTTCCGATGCACATCTGGAGGCATTCTGTAATCTGTGGATTATCAGAGTGTTGATGAAACACAGAAATTGCATCGGGATTGAATACAACAGTCACCATGCGCACTTTCCTCCATGAGAGTAATGTCCCAAACAGTCTACGCTTTGATCGTTCCCTGGAAGACCAGTAGTAGTTTCCGATGCACATCTGGAGGCATTCTGTAATCTGTGGACTATCAGAGTGTTCATGATACACAGAAAATGCATCGGGATTGAATACAACAGTCATCATGCGAACTTTCCTCCATGAGAGTAGTGTCTCAAACAGTCTACGCTTTGATCGTTAACTGGAAGACCAGAAGTAGTTTCCGATGCACATCTGGAGGCATTCTGAAATCTGTGGACTAACTGAGTGTTGATGGAACACTGAAGTTGCACCGGGATTGAATACAACAGTCACCATGCGCACTTTCCTCCATGGGAGTAATGTCTCAAACAGTCTACGCTTTCATCGATCCCTGGAAGACCAGTAGTAGTTTCCGATGCACATCTGGTGGCATTCTGTAAGCTGTGGACTATCAGAGTGTTGATGAAACACAGAAATTGCCTCGGGATTGAATACAGCAGTCACCATGCGCACTTTCCGCCATGGGAATAATGTCTCAAACCTTCTCTGCTTTGATCGTTCCCTGTAAGACCAGTAGTAGTTTCCGATGCACATCTGGAGGCATTCTGTAATCTGTGGAGTATCAGAGTGTTGATGAAACACAGAAATTGCATCGGGATTGAATACAACAGTCACCATGCGCACTTTCCTCCATGGGAGTAATGTCTCATACAGTCTACGGTTTGATCGTTCCCTGTAAGACCAGTAGTAGTTTCCGATGCACATCTGGAGGCATTCTGTAATCTGTGGACTATCAGAGTGTTGATGAAACAATGAAATTGCATCGGGATTGAATACAACACTCACCATGCGCACTTTCCTCTATGGGAGTAATGTCTCTGTCTACGCTTTGATCTTTCCTGGAAGACCAGTAGTAGTTTCCGATGCACATCTCGAGGCTTTCTGTAATCTGTGGACTATCAGAGTGTTGATGAAACACAGAAATTGCATTTGGATTGAATACAACAGTCACCATACGCACTTTCCTCCATGGGAGTAATCTCTCAAACAGTCTACGTTTTGACCGTTCCCTGGAAGACCAATAATAGTTTCCGATGCTCATCTGGAGGTATTCTGTAATCGGTGGAGTATCAGAGTGTTGATGAAACCAGAAATTGCATCGGGATTGAAAACACCAGTCACCATGCGCACTTTCCTCCATGGGAGTAATGTCTCTAACAGTCTTCGCTTTGATCGTTCCCAGGAAGACCAGTAGTAGTTTCCGATGCCCTTCTGGAGGATTTCTGTAATCTGTGGACTATCAGAATGTTGATGAAACACAGAAATTGCATCGGGATTTAATACAACAGCCACATTGCGTACTTTCCTCCATGGGAGTAATGTCTCAAACAGTCTACGCTTTGATCGCTCCCTGGAAGACCAGTAGTAGTTTCCGATGCTCATCTGGTGGCATTCTGTAATCTGTGGACTTTCAGAGTGTTGATGAAACACAGAAATGGCATCGGGATTGAATACAACAATCACCATCCGCACTTTCCTCCATGGGAGAAATGTCTGAAACTGTCTACGCTTTGATCGTTCCCTGGAAGACCAGTAGTAGTTTCCGATGCACATCTGGAGGCATTCTGTAATCTGTGGACTATCAGAGTGTTGATGAAAGACAGAAAATGCATCGGGATTGAATACAACAGTCACGATGCGCCCTTTTCTCCATGGGAGTAACGGTTTAAAGAGTTTACGTTTTGATCGTTCCCTGGAAGATCAGTAGTAGTTTCCGATGCACATCTGGAGGCATTCTGTAATCTGTGGATTATCAGAGTGTTGATGAAACACAGAAATTGCATCGGGATTGAATACAACAGTCACCATGCGCACTTTCCTCCATGAGAGTAATGTCCCAAACAGTCTACGCTTTGATCGTTCCCTGGAAGACCAGTAGTAGTTTCCGATGCACATCTGGAGGCATTCTGTAATCTGTGGACTATCAGAGTGTTCATGATACACAGAAAATGCATCGGGATTGAATACAACAGTCATCATGCGAACTTTCCTCCATGAGAGTAGTGTCTCAAACAGTCTACGCTTTGATCGTTAACTGGAAGACCAGAAGTAGTTTCCGATGCACATCTGGAGGCATTCTGAAATCTGTGGACTAACTGAGTGTTGATGGAACACTGAAGTTGCACCGGGATTGAATACAACAGTCACCATGCGCACTTTCCTCCATGGGAGTAATGTCTCAAACAGTCTACGCTTTCATCGATCCCTGGAAGACCAGTAGTAGTTTCCGATGCACATCTGGTGGCATTCTGTAAGCTGTGGACTATCAGAGTGTTGATGAAACACAGAAATTGCCTCGGGATTGAATACAGCAGTCACCATGCGCACTTTCCGCCATGGGAATAATGTCTCAAACCTTCTCTGCTTTGATCGTTCCCTGTAAGACCAGTAGTAGTTTCCGATGCACATCTGGAGGCATTCTGTAATCTGTGGAGTATCAGAGTGTTGATGAAACACAGAAATTGCATCGGGATTGAATACAACAGTCACCATGCGCACTTTCCTCCATGGGAGTAATGTCTCATACAGTCTACGGTTTGATCGTTCCCTGTAAGACCAGTAGTAGTTTCCGATGCACATCTGGAGGCATTCTGTAATCTGTGGACTATCAGAGTGTTGATGAAACACAGAAATTGCACTGGGATTGAATACAACAGTCACCATGCGCACATTCCTCCATAAAAGTAATGTCTCAAAAGGTCTAATCATTGATCGTTCCCTGGAAGACCAGTAGTAGTTTCCGATGCACATCTGGAGGCATTCTGAAATCTGTGGACTAACTGAGTGTTGATGGAACACTGAAGTTGCACCGGGATTGAATACAACAGTCACCATGCGCACTTTCCTCCATGGGAGTAATGTCTCAAACAGTCTACGCTTTCATCGATCCCTGGAAGACCAGTAGTAGTTTCCGATGCACATCTGGTGGCATTCTGTAAGCTGTGGACTATCAGAGTGTTGATGAAACACAGAAATTGCCTCGGGATTGAATACAGCAGTCACCATGCGCACTTTCCTCCATGGGAATAATGTCTCAAACCTTCTCTGCTTTGATCGTTCCCAGGAAGACCAGTAGTAGGTTCCGATGCACATCTGGAGGCATTCTGTAATCTGTGGACTATCAGAGTGTTGATGAAACAATGAAATTGCATCGGGATTGAATACAACACTCACCATGCGCACTTTCCTCTATGGGAGTAATGTCTATGTCTACGCTTTGATCTTTCCCTGGAAGACCAGTAGTAGTTTCCGATGCACATCTCGAGGCTTTCTGTAATCTGTGGACTATCAGAGTGTTGATGAAACACAGAAATTGCATTTGGATTGAATACAACAGTCACCATACGCACTTTCCTCCATGGGAGTAATCTCTCAAACAGTCTACGTTTTGACCGTTCCCTGGAAGACCAATAATAGTTTCCGATGCTCATCTGGAATTATTCTGTAATCGGTGGAGTATCAGAGTGTTGATGAAACCAGAAATTGCATCGGGATTGAAAACACCAGTCACCATGCGCACTTTCCTCCATGGGAGTAATGTCTCTAACAGTCTTCGCTTTGATCGTTCCCAGGAAGACCAGTAGTAGTTTCCGATGCCCTTCTGGAGGATTTCTGTAATCTGTGGACTATCAGAATGTTGATGAAACACAGAAATTGCATCGGGATTTAATACAACAGCCACATTGCGTACTTTCCTCCATGGGAGTAATGTCTCAAACAGTCTACGCTTTGATCGCTCCCTGGAAGACCAGTAGTAGTTTCCGATGCTCATCTGGTGGCATTCTGTAATCTGTGGACTATCAGAGTGTTGATGAAACACAGAAATGGCATCGGGATTGAATACAACAATCACCATCCGCACTTTCCTCCATGGGAGAAATGTCTGAAACTGTCTACGCTTTGATCGTTCCCTGGAAGACCAGTAGTAGTTTCCGATGCACATCTGGAGGCATTCTGTAATCTGTGGACTATCAGAGTGTTGATGAAAGACAGAAAATGCATCGGGATTGAATACAACAGTCACGATGCGCCCTTTTCTCCATGGGAGTAACGGTTTAAAGAGTTTACGTTTTGATCGTTCCCTGGAAGACCAGTAGTAGTTTCCGATGCACATCTGGAGGCATTCTGTAATCTGTGGATTATCAGAGTGTTGATGAAACACAGAAATTGCATCGGGATTGAATACAACAGTCACCATGCGCACTTTCCTCCATGAGAGTAATGTCCCAAACAGTCTACGCTTTGATCGTTCCCTGGAAGACCAGTAGTAGTTTCCGATGCACATCTGGAGGCATTCTGTAATCTGTGGACTATCAGAGTGTTCATGATACACAGAAAATGCATCGGGATTGAATACAACAGTCATCATGCGAACTTTCCTCCATGAGAGTAGTGTCTCAAACAGTCTACGCTTTGATCGTTAACTGGAAGACCAGAAGTAGTTTCCGATGCACATCTGGAGGCATTCTGAAATCTGTGGACTAACTGAGTGTTGATGGAACACTGAAGTTGCACCGGGATTGAATACAACAGTCACCATGCGCACTTTCCTCCATGGGAGTAATGTCTCAAACAGTCTACGCTTTCATCGATCCCTGGAAGACCAGTAGTAGTTTCCGATGCACATCTGGTGGCATTCTGTAAGCTGTGGACTATCAGAGTGTTGATGAAACACAGAAATTGCCTCGGGATTGAATACAGCAGTCACCATGCGCACTTTCCGCCATGGGAATAATGTCTCAAACCTTCTCTGCTTTGATCGTTCCCTGTAAGACCAGTAGTAGTTTCCGATGCACATCTGGAGGCATTCTGTAATCTGTGGAGTATCAGAGTGTTGATGAAACACAGAAATTGCATCGGGATTGAATACAACAGTCACCATGCGCACTTTCCTCCATGGGAGTAATGTCTCATACAGTCTACGGTTTGATCGTTCCCTGTAAGACCAGTAGTAGTTTTCGATGCACATCTGGAGGCATTCTGTAATCTGTGGACTATCAGAGTGTTGATGAAACACAGAAATTGCACTGGGATTGAATACAACAGTCACCATGCGCACATTCCTCCATAAAAGTAATGTCTCAAAAGGTCTAATCATTGATCGTTCCCTGGAAGACCAGTAGTAGTTTCCGATGCACGTCTGGTGGCATTCTGTAAACTGTGGACTATCAGAGTGTTGATGAAACACAGAAATTGCCTCGGGATTGAATACAGCAGTCACCATGCCCACTTTCCTACATGGGAATAATGTCTCAAACAGTCTACGCTTTGATCGTTCCCAGGGAGACCAGTAGTAGGTTCCGATGAACATCTGGAGTCATTCTGTAATCTGTGGACTATAAGAGTGTTGATGAAAGACAGAAAATGCATCGGGATTGAATACAACCGTCACCATGCGCACTTTCCTCCATGGGAGTAATGTCTCAAACAGTCTAATCTTTGATCGTTCCCCGGAAGACCAGTAGTAGTTTGCGATGCACGTCTGGTGGCATTCTGTAAACTGTGGACTATCAGAGTGTTGATGATACACAGAAATTGCCTCGGGATTGAATACAGCAGTCACCATGCGCACTTTCCTCCATGGGAGTAATGTCTCAAACAGTCAATGCTTTGACCGTTCCCTGGAAGACCAATAATAGTTTCCGATGCACATCTGGAGGCATTCTGTAATTGGTGGAGTATCACAGTGTTGATGAAACCAGAAATTGCATCGGGATTGAATACACCAGTCACCATGCGCACTTTCCTCCATGGGAGTAATGTCTCTTACAGTCTTCGCTTTGATCGTTCCCTGGAAGACCAGTAGTAGTTTCGATGCCCTTCTGGAGGCTTTCTGTAATCTGTGGACTATCAGAATGTTGATGAAACACAGAGATTGCATCGGGATATAATACTACAGTGACCATGCGCACTTTCCTCCATGGGAGTAATGTCTCAAACAGTCTACGCTTTGATCGCTCCCTGGAAGACCAGTAGTAGTTTCCGATGCACATCTGGTGGCATTCTGTAATCTGTGGACTATCAGAGTGTTGATGAAAGACAGAAATTCCATCGGGATTGAATACAACAGTCACCATGTGCACTTTTCTCCACGGGAGGTATGTCTCAAACAGTCTAAACTTTGATCGTTCCCTGGAAGACCAGTAGTAGTTTCCGATGCACATCTGGTGGCATTCTGTAATCTGTGGACTATCAGAGTGTTGATGAAACACAGAAATAGCATTGGGATTGAATACTACAGTCACCATCCGCACTTTCCTCCGTGGGAGTAATGTCTCAAAGAGTTTACACTTTGATCGTTCCATGGAAGACCAGTGGCAGTTTACGATGCACATCTGGAGGCATTCCGTAATCTGTGGACTATCAGAGTGTTGATGAAACACAGAAATTGCATCGGGATTGAATACAACAGTCATTATGCGCTCATTCCTCCATAAAAGTAATTTCTCAAACAGGCTACGCTTTGATCGTTCCCTGGAAGACCAGTAGTAGTTTCCGATGCACATCTGGAGGCATTCTGTAATCTGTGGAGTATCAGAGTGTTGATGAAACACAGAAATTGCATCGGGATTGAATACAACAGTCACCATGCGCACTTTCCTCCACGGGAGTAATGTCTCAAACAATCTACGATTTGATCGTTCTCTGGAAGACCAGTAGTAGTTTCCGATGCACATCTGGAGGCTTTCTGTAACCTCTGGACTATCAGAATGTTGATTAAACACAGAAATTGCATCGGGATTGAATACAACAGTCACCATGCGCACTTTCCTCCATGGGAGTAATGTCTCAAACAGTCTACGCTTTCATCGATCCCTGAAAGACCAGTAGTAGTTTCCGATGCACATCTGGTGGCATTCTGTAATCTGTAGACTATCAGAGTGTTGATGAAACACAGAAATTGCATCGGGATTGAATACAACAGTCACCATGCGCACTTTCCTCCATGGGAGTAATGTCCCAAACAGTCTACGCTCTGATCGTTCCCTGGAAGACCAGTAGTAGTTTCCGATGCACATCTGGATTCTTTCTGTAATCTGTGGACTATCAGAGTGTTGATGAAACACAGAAATTGCATCGGGATTGAATACAACAGTCACCATGCGCTCTTTCCACCATGGGAGTAGTGTCTCAAACAGTCTACGATTTGATCTTTCCCTGGAAGACCAGTAGTAGTTTCCGATGCACATCTGGAGGCATTCTGTAATCTGTGGACTATCAGAGTGTTGATGAAACACAGAAATTGCATCGGGATTGAATACAACAGTCACCATGCGCACTTTCCTCCACGGGAGTAATGTCTCAAACAATCTACGATTTGATCGTTCTCTGGAAGAGCAGTAGTAGTTTCCGATGCACATCTGGAGGCTTTCTGTAACCTCTGGACTATCAGAATGTTGATTAAACACAGAAATTGCATCGGGATTGAATACAACAGTCACCATGCGCACTGTCCTCCATGGGAGTAATGTCTCAAACAGTCTACGCTTTCATCGATCCCTGAAAGACCAGTAGTAGTTTCCGATGCACATCTGGTGGCATTCTGTAATCTGTAGACTATCAGAGTGTTGATGAAACACAGAAATTGCATCGGGATTGAATACAACAGTCACCATGCGCACTTTCCTCCATGGGAGTAATGTCCCAAACAGTCTACGCTCTAATCGCTCCCTGGAAGACCGGTAGTAGTTTCCGATGCACATCTGGATTCTTTCTGTAATCTGTGGAGTATCAGAGTGTTGATGAAACACAGAAATTGCATCGGGATTGAATACAGCAGTCACCATGCGCACTTTCCTCCATGGGAATAATGTCTCAAACCTTCTCTGCTTTGATCGTTCCCTGGAAGACCAGTAGTAGGTTCCGATGCACATCTGGAGGCATTCTGTAATCTGTGGACTATCAGAGTGTTGATGAAACACAGAAATTGCATCGGGATTGAATACAACACTCACCATGCGCACTTTCCTCTATGGGAGTAATGTCTCAGTCTATGCTTTGATCTTTCCCTTGAAGACCAGTAGTAGTTTCCCATGCACATCTCTAGGCTTTCTGTAATCTGTGGACTATGAGAGTGTTGATGAAACACAGAAATTGCATCGGGATTGAATACAACAGTCACCATGCGCACTTTCCTCCATGGGAGTAATGTCTCAAAGAGTTTACGCTTTGATCGTTCCCTGTAAGATCAGTAGTAGTTTCCGATGCACATCTGGAGGCATTCTGTAATCTGTGTACTATCAGAGTGTTGATGAAACACAGAAATTGCATCGGGATTGAATACAACAGTCACCATGCGCACTTTCCTCCATGGGAGTAATGTCCCAAACAGTCTACGCTCTGATCGTTCCCTGGAAGACCAGTAGTAGTTTCCGATGCACATCTGGATTCTTTCTGTAATCTGTGGACTATCAGAGTGTTGATGAAACACAGAAATTGCATCGGGATTGAATACAACAGTCACCATGCGCACTTTCCACCATGGGAGTAGTGTCTCAAACAGTCTACGACTTGATCTTTCCCTGGAAGACCAGTAGTAGTTTCCGATGCACATCTGGAGGCATTCTGTAATCTGTGGACTATCAGAGTGTTGATGAAACACAGAAATTGCATCGGGATTGAATACAACAGTCACCATGCGCACTTTCCTCCATGAGTGTAATGTCCCAAACAGTCTACGCTTTGATCGTTCCCTGGAAGACCAGTAGTAGTTTCCGATGCACATCTGGAGGCATTCTGTAATCTGTGGACTATCAGAGTGTTGATGATACACAGAAAATGCATCGGGATTGAATACAACAGTCATCATGCGAACTTTCCTCCATGAGAGTAGTGTCTCAAACAGTCTACGCTTTGATCGTTAACTGGAAGACCAGAAGTAGTTTCCGATGCACATCTGGAGGCATTCTGAAATCTGTGGACTAACTGAGTGTTGATGGAACACTGAAGTTGCACCGGGATTGAATACAACAGTCACCATGCGCACTTTCCTCCATGGGAGTAATGTCTCAAACAGTCTACGCTTTCATCGATCCCTGGAAGACCAGTAGTAGTTTCCGATGCACATCTGGTGGCATTCTGTAAGCTGTGGACTATCAGAGTGTTGATGAAACACAGAAATTGCCTCGGGATTGAATACAGCAGTCACCATGCGCACTTTCCTCCATGGGAATAATGTCTCAAACCTTCTCTGCTTTGATCGTTCCCAGGAAGACCAGTAGTAGGTTCCGATGCACATCTGGAGGCATTCTGTAATCTGTGGACTATCAGAGTGTTGATGAAACAATGAAATTGCATCGGGATTGAATACAACACTCACCATGCGCACTTTCCTCTATGGGAGTAATGCCTCTGTCTACGCTTTGATCTTTCCCTGGAAGACCAGTAGTAGTTTCCGATGCACATCTCGAGGCTTTCTGTAATCTGTGGACTATCAGAGTGTTGATGAAACACAGAAATTGCATTTGGATTGAATACAACAGTCACCATACGCACTTTCCTCCATGTTAGTAATCTCTCAAACAGTCTACGTTTTGACCGTTCCCTGGAAGACCAATAATAGTTTCCGATGCTCATCTGGAGGTATTCTGTAATCGGTGGAGTATCAGAGTGTTGATGAAACCAGAAATTGCATCGGGATTGAAAACACCAGTCACCATGCGCACTTTCCTCCATGGGAGTAATGTCTCTAACAGTCTTCGCTTTGATCGTTCCCAGGAAGACCAGTAGTAGTTTCCGATGCCCTTCTGGAGGATTTCTGTAATCTGTGGACTATCAGAATGTTGATGAAACACAGAAATTGCATCGGGATTTAATACAACAGCCACATTGCGTACTTTCCTCCATGGGAGTAATGTCTCAAACAGTCTACGCTTTGATCGCTCCCTGGAAGACCAGTAGTAGTTTCCGATGCTCATCTGGTGGCATTCTGTAATCTGTGGACTATCAGAGTGTTGATGAAACACAGAAATGGCATCGGGATTGAATACAACAATCACCATCCGCACTTTCCTCCATGGGAGAAATGTCTGAAACTGTCTACGCTTTGATCGTTCCCTGGAAGACCAGTAGTAGTTTCCGATGCACATCTGGAGGCATTCTGTAATCTGTGGACTATCAGAGTGTTGATGAAAGACAGAAAATGCATCGGGATTGAATACAACAGTCACGATGCGCCCTTTTCTCCATGGGAGTAACGGTTTAAAGAGTTTACGTTTTGATCGTTCCCTGGAAGACCAGTAGTAGTTTCCGATGCACATCTGGAGGCATTCTGTAATCTGTGGATTATCAGAGTGTTGATGAAACACAGAAATTGCATCGGGATTGAATACAACAGTCACCATGCGCACTTTCCTCCATGAGAGTAATGTCCCAAACAGTCTACGCTTTGATCGTTCCCTGGAAGACCAGTAGTAGTTTCCGATGCACATCTGGAGGCATTCTGTAATCTGTGGACTATCAGAGTGTTCATGATACACAGAAAATGCATCGGGATTGAATACAACAGTCATCATGCGAACTTTCCTCCATGAGAGTAGTGTCTCAAACAGTCTACGCTTTGATCGTTAACTGGAAGACCAGAAGTAGTTTCCGATGCACATCTGGAGGCATTCTGAAATCTGTGGACTAACTGAGTGTTGATGGAACACTGAAGTTGCACCGGGATTGAATACAACAGTCACCATGCGCACTTTCCTCCATGGGAGTAATGTCTCAAACAGTCTACGCTTTCATCGATCCCTGGAAGACCAGTAGTAGTTTCCGATGCACATCTGGTGGCATTCTGTAAGCTGTGGACTATCAGAGTGTTGATGATACACAGAAATTGCCTCGGGATTGAATACAGCAGTCACCATGCGCACTTTCCGCCATGGGAATAATGTCTCAAACCTTCTCTGCTTTGATCGTTCCCTGTAAGACCAGTAGTAGTTTCCGATGCACATCTGGAGGCATTCTGTAATCTGTGGAGTATCAGAGTGTTGATGAAACACAGAAATTGCATCGGGATTGAATACAACAGTCACCATGCGCACTTTCCTCCATGGGAGTAATGTCTCATACAGTCTACGGTTTGATCGTTCCCTGTAAGACCAGTAGTAGTTTCCGATGCACATCTGGAGGCATTCTGTAATCTGTGGACTATCAGAGTGTTGATGAAACACAGAAATTGCACTGGGATTGAATACAACAGTCACCATGCGCACATTCCTCCATAAAAGTAATGTCTCAAAAGGTCTAATCATTGATCGTTCCCTGGAAGACCAGTAGTAGTTTCCGATGCACGTCTGGTGGCATTCTGTAAACTGTGGACTATCAGAGTGTTGATGAAACACAGAAATTGCCTCGGGATTGAATACAGCAGTCACCATGCCCAGTTTCCTACATGGGAATAATGTCTCAAACAGTCTACGCTTTGATCGTTCCCAGGGAGACCAGTAGTAGGTTCCGATGAACATCTGGAGTCATTCTGTAATCTGTGGACTATAAGAGTGTTGATGAAAGACAGAAAATGCATCGGGATTGAATACAACCGTCACCATGCGCACTTTCCTCCATGGGAGTAATGTCTCAAACAGTCTAATCTTTGATCGTTCCCCGGAAGACCAGTAGTAGTTTGCGATGCACGTCTGGTGGCATTCTGTAAACTGTGGACTATCAGAGTGTTGATGATACACAGAAATTGCCTCGGGATTGAATACAGCAGTCACCATGCGCACTTTCCTCCATGGGAGTAATGTCTCAAACAGTCAATGCTTTGACCGTTCCCTGGAAGACCAATAATAGTTTCCGATGCACATCTGGAGGCATTCTGTAATTGGTGGAGTATCACAGTGTTGATGAAACCAGAAATTGCATCGGGATTGAATACACCAGTCACCATGCGCACTTTCCTCCATGGGAGTAATGTCTCTTACAGTCTTCGCTTTGATCGTTCCCTGGAAGACCACTAGTACTTTCGATGCCCTTCTGGAGGCTTTCTGTAATCTGTGGACTATCAGAATGTTGATGAAACACAGAGATTGCATCGGGATATAATACTACAGTGACCATGCGCACTTACCTCCATGGGAGTAATGTCACAAACAGTCTACGCTTTGATCGCTCCCTGGAAGACCAGTAGTAGTTTCCGATGCACATCTGGTGGCATTCTGTAATCTGTGGACTATCAGAGTGTTGATGAAACACAGAAATTCCATCGGGATTGAATACAACAGTCACCATGTGCACTTTCCTCCACGGGAGGTATGTCTCAAACAGTCTAAACTTTGATCGTTCCCTGGAAGACCAATAGTAGTTTCCGATGCACATCTGGTGGCATTCTGTAATCTGTGGACTATCAGAGTGTTGATGAAACACAGAAATAGCATTGGGATTGAATACTACAGTCACCATCCGCACTTTCCTCCGTGGGAGTAATGTCTCAAAGAGTTTACACTTTGATCGTTCCATGGAAGACCAGTGGCAGTTTACGATGCACATCTGGAGGCATTCCGTAATCTGTGGACTATCAGAGTGTTGATGAAACACAGAAATTGCATCGGGATTGAATACAACAGTCACCATGCGCTCATTCCTCCATAAAAGTAATTTCTCAAACAGGCTACGCTTTGATCGTTCCCTGGAAGACCAGTAGTAGTTTCCGATGCACATCTGGAGGCATTCTGTAATCTGTGGAGTATCAGAGTGTTGATGAAACACAGAAATTGCATCGGGATTGAATACAACAGTCACCATGCGCACTTTCCTCCACGGGAGTAATGTCTCAAACAATCTACGATTTGATCGTTCTCTGGAAGACCAGTAGTAGTTTCCGATGCACATCTGGAGGCTTTCTGTAACCTCTGGACTATCAGAATGTTGATTAAACACAGAAATTGCATCGGGATTGAATACACCAGTCACCATGCGCACTTTCCTCCATGGGAGTAATGTCTCAAACAGTCTACGCTTTCATCGATCCCTGAAAGACCAGTAGTAGTTTCCGATGCACATCTGGTGGCATTCTGTAATCTGTAGACTATCAGAGTGTTGATGAAACACAGAAATTGCATCGGGATTGAATACAACAGTCACCATGCGCACTTTCCTCCATGGGAGTAATGTCCCAAACAGTCTACGCTCTGATCGCTCCCTGGAAGACCGGTAGTAGTTTCCGATGCACATCTGGATTCTTTCTGTAATCTGTGGAGTATCAGAGTGTTGATGAAACACAGAAATTGCATCGGGATTGAATACAACACTCACCATGCGCACTTTCCTCTATGGGAGTAATGTCTCAGTCTACGCTTTGATCTTTCCCTTGAAGACCAGTAGTAGTTTCCCATGCACATCTCTAGGCTTTCTGTAATCTGTGGACTATCAGAGTGTTGATGAAACACAGAAATTGCATCGGGATTGAATACAACAGTCACCATGCGCACTTTCCTCCATGGGAGTAATGTCTCAAAGAGTTTACGCTTTGATCGTTCCCTGTAAGATCAGTAGTAGTTTCCGATGCACATCTGGAGGCATTCTGTAATCTGTGTACTATCAGAGTGTTGATGAAACACAGAAATTGCATCGGGATTGAATACAACAGTCACCATGCGCACTTTCCTCCATGGGAGTAATGTCCCAAACAGTCTACGCTCTGATCGTTCCCTGGAAGACCAGTAGTAGTTTCCGATGCACATCTGGATTCTTTCTGTAATCTGTGGACTATCAGAGTGTTGATGAAACACAGAAATTGCATCGGGATTGAATACAACAGTCACCATGCGCTCTTTCCACCATGGGAGTAGTGTCTCAAACAGTCTACGATTTGATCTTTCCCTGGAAGACCAGTAATAGTTTCCGATGCACATCTGGAGGCATTCTGTAATCTGTGGACTATCAGAGTGTTGATGAAACACAGAAATTGCATCGGGATTGAATACAACAGTCACCATGCGCACTTTCCTCCATGAGTGTAATGTCCCAAACAGTCTACGCTTTGATCGTTCCCTGGAAGACCAGTAGTAGTTTCCGATGCACATCTGGAGGCATTCTGTAATCTGTGGACTATCAGAGTGTTGATGATACACAGAAAATGCATCGGGATTGAATACAACAGTCATCATGCGAACTTTCCTCCATGAGAGTAGTGTCTCAAACAGTCTACGCTTTGATCGTTAACTGGAAGACCAGAAGTAGTTTCCGATGCACATCTGGAGGCATTCTGAAATCTGTGGACTAACTGAGTGTTGATGGAACACTGAAGTTGCACCGGGATTGAATACAACAGTCACCATGCGCACTTTCCTCCATGGGAGTAATGTCTCAAACAGTCTACGCTTTCATCGATCCCTGGAAGACCAGTAGTAGTTTCCGATGCACATCTGGTGGCATTCTGTAAGCTGTGGACTATCAGAGTGTTGATGAAACACAGAAATTGCCTCGGGATTGAATACAGCAGTCACCATGCGCACTTTCCTCCATCTGAATAATGTCTCAAACCTTCTCTGCTTTGATCGTTCCCAGGAAGACCAGTAGTAGGTTCCGATGCACATCTGGAGGCATTCTGTAATCTGTGGACTATCAGAGTGTTGATGAAACAATGAAATTGCATCGGGATTGAATACAACACTCACCATGCGCACTTTCCTCTATGGGAGTAATATCTCTGTCTAGGCTTTGATCTTTCCCTGGAAGACCAGTAGTAGTTTCCGATGCACATCTCGAGGCTTTCTGTAATCTGTGGACTATCAGAGTGTTGATGAAACACAGAAATTGCATTTGGATTGAATACAACAGTCACCATACGCACTTTCCTCCATGGGAGTAATCTCTCAAACAGTCTACGTTTTGACCGTTCCCTGGAAGACCAATAATAGTTTCCGATGCTCATCTGGAGGTATTCTGTAATCGGTGGAGTATCAGAGTGTTGATGAAACCAGAAATTGCATCGGGATTGAAAACACCAGTCACCATGCGCACTTTCCTCCATGGGAGTAATGTCTCTAACAGTCTTCGCTTTGATCGTTCCCAGGAAGACCAGTAGTAGTTTCCGATGCCCTTCTGGAGGATTTCTGTAATCTGTGGACTATCAGAATGTTGATGAAACACAGAAATTGCATCGGGATTTAATACAACAGCCACATTGCGTACTTTCCTCCATGGGAGTAATGTCTCAAACAGTCTACGCTTTGATCGCTCCCTGGAAGACCAGTAGTAGTTTCCGATGCACATCTGGTGGCATTCTGTAATCTGTGGACTATCAGAGTGTTGATGAAACACAGAAATGGCATCGGGATTGAATACAACAATCACCATCCGCACTTTCCTCCATGGGAGAAATGTCTGAAACTGTCTACGCTTTGATCGTTCCCTGGAAGACCAGTAGTAGTTTCCGATGCACATCTGGAGGCATTCTGTAATCTGTGGACTATCAGAGTGTTGATGAAAGACAGAAATTGCATCGGGATTGAATACAACAGTCACCATGCGCCCTTTTCTCCATGGGAGTAACGGTTTAAAGAGTTTACGTTTTGATCGTTCCCTGGAAGACCAGTAGTAGTTTCCGATGCACATCTGGAGGCATTCTGTTATCTGTGGATTATCAGAGTGTTGATGAAACACAGAAATTGCATCGGGATTGAATACAACAGTCACCATGCGCACTTTCCTCCATGAGAGTAATGTCCCAAACAGTCTACGCTTTGATCGTTCCCTGGAAGACCAGTAGTAGTTTCCGATGCACATCTGGAGGCATTCTGTAATCTGTGGACTATCAGAGTGTTCTTGATACACAGAAAATGCATCGGGATTGAATACAACAGTCATCATGCGAACTTTCCTCCATGAGAGTAGTGTCTCAAACAGTCTACGCTTTGATCGTTAACTGGAAGACCAGAAGTAGTTTCCGATGCACATCTGGAGGCATTCTGAAATCTGTGGACTAACTGAGTGTTGATGGAACACTGAAGTTGCACCGGGATTGAATACAACAGTCACCATGCGCACTTTCCTCCATGGGAGTAATGTCTCAAACAGTCTACGCTTTCATCGATCCCTGGAAGACCAGTAGTAGTTTCCGATGCACATCTGGTGGCATTCTGTAAGCTGTGGACTATCAGAGTGTTGATGATACACAGAAATTGCCTCGGGATTGAATACAGCAGTCACCATGCGCACTTTCCGCCATGGGAATAATGTCTCAAACCTTCTCTGCTTTGATCGTTCCCTGTAAGACCAGTAGTAGTTTCCGATGCACATCTGGAGGCATTCTGTAATCTGTGGAGTATCAGAGTGTTGATGAAACACAGAAATTGCATCGGGATTGAATACAACAGTCACCATGCGCACTTTCCTCCATTGGAGTAATGTCTCATACAGTCTACGGTTTGATCGTTCCCTGTAAGACCAGTAGTAGTTTCCGATGCACATCTGGAGGCATTCTGTAATCTGTGGACTATCAGAGTGTTGATGAAACACAGAAATTGCACTGGGATTGAATACAACAGTCACTATGCGCACATTCCTCCATAAAAGTAATGTCTCAAAAGGTCTAATCATTGATCGTTCCCTGGAAGACCAGTAGTAGTTTCCGATGCACGTCTGGTGGCATTCTGTAAACTGTGGACTATCAGAGTGTTGATGAAACACAGAAATTGCCTCGGGATTGAATACAGCAGTCACCATGCCCACTTTCCTACATGGGAATAATGTCTCAAACAGTCTACGCTTTGATCGTTCCCAGGGAGACCAGTAGTAGGTTCCGATGAACATCTGGAGTCATTCTGTAATCTGTGGACTATAAGAGTGTTGATGAAAGACAGAAAATGCATCGGGATTGAATACAACCGTCACCATGCGCACTTTCCTCCATGGGAGTAATGTCTCAAACAGTCTAATCTTTGATCGTTCCCCGGAAGACCAGTAGTAGTTTGCGATGCACGTCTGGTGGCATTCTGTAAACTGTGGACTATCAGAGTGTTGATGATACACAGAAATTGCCTCGGGATTGAATACAGCAGTCACCATGCGCACTTTCCTCCATGGGAGTAATGTCTCAAACAGTCAATGCTTTGACCGTTCCCTGGAAGACCAATAATAGTTTCCGATGCACATCTGGAGGCATTCTGTAATTGGTGGAGTATCACAGTGTTGATGAAACCAGAAATTGCATCGGGATTGAATACACCAGTCACCATGCGCACTTTCCTCCATGGGAGTAATGTCTCTTACAGTCTTCGCTTTGATCGTTCCCTGGAAGACCAGTAGTACTTTCGATGCCCTTCTGGAGGCTTTCTGTAATCTGTGGACTATCAGAATGTTGATGAAACACAGAGATTGCATCGGGATATAATACTACAGTGACCATGCGCACTTTCCTCCATGGGAGTAATGTCTCAAACAGTCTACGCTTTGATCGCTCCCTGGAAGACCAGTAGTAGTTTCCGATGCACATCTGGTGGCATTCTGTAATCTGTGGACTATCAGAGTGTTGATGAAACACAGAAATTCCATCGGGATTGAATACAACAGTCACCATGTGCACTTTTCTCCACGGGAGGTATGTCTCAAACAGTCTAAACTTTGATCGTTCCCTGGAAGACCAATAGTAGTTTCCGATGCACATCTGGTGGCATTCTGTAATCTGTGGACTATCAGAGTGTTGATGAAACACAGAAATAGCATTGGGATTGAATACTACAGTCACCATCCGCACTTTCCTCCGTGGGAGTAATGTCTCAAAGAGTTTACACTTTGATCGTTCCATGGAAGACCAGTGGCAGTTTACGATGCACATCTGGAGGCATTCCGTAATCTGTGGACTATCAGAGTGTTGATGAAACACAGAAATTGCATCGGGATTGAATACAACAGTCACCATGCGCTCATTCCTCCATAAAAGTAATTTCTCAAACAGGCTACGCTTTGATCGTTCCCTGGAAGACCAGTAGTAGTTTCCGATGCACATCTGGAGGCATTCTGTAATCTGTGGAGTATCAGAGTGTTGATGAAACACAGAAATTGCATCGGGATTGAATACAACAGTCACCATGCGCACTTTCCTCCACGGGAGTAATGTCTCAAACAATCTACGATTTGATCGTTCTCTGGAAGACCAGTAGTAGTTTCCGATGCACATCTGGAGGCTTTCTGTAACCTCTGGACTATCAGAATGTTGATTAAACACAGAAATTGCATCGGGATTGAATACACCAGTCACCATGCGCACTTTCCTCCATGGGAGTAATGTCTCAAACAGTCTACGCTTTCATCGATCCCTGAAAGACCAGTAGTAGTTTCCGATGCACATCTGGTGGCATTCTGTAATCTGTAGACTATCAGAGTGTTGATGAAACACAGAAATTGCATCGGGATTGAATACAACAGTCACCATGCGCACTTTCCTCCATGGGAGTAATGTCCCAAACAGTCTACGCTCTGATCGCTCCCTGGAAGACCAGTAGTAGTTTCCGATGCACATCTGGATTCTTTCTGTAATCTGTGGAGTATCAGAGTGTTGATGAAACACAGAAATTGCATCGGGATTGAATACAGCAGTCACCATGCGCACTTTCCTCCATGGGAATAATGTCTCAAACCTTCTCTGCTTTGATCGTTCCCTGGAAGACCAGTAGTAGGTTCCGATGCACATCTGGAGGCATTCTGTAATCTGTGGACTATCAGAGTGTTGATGAAACACAGAAATTGCATCGGGATTGAATACAACACTCACCATGCGCACTTTCCTCTATGGGAGTAATGTCTCAGTCTACGCTTTGATCTTTCCCTTGAAGACCAGTAGTAGTTTCCCATGCACATCTCTAGGCTTTCTGTAATCTGTGGACTATCAGAGTGTTGATGAAACACAGAAATTGCATCGGGATTGAATACAACAGTCACCATGCGCACTTTCCTCCATGGGAGTAATGTCTCAAAGAGTTTACGCTTTGATCGTTCCCTGTAAGATCAGTAGTAGTTTCCGATGCACATCTGGAGGCATTCTGTAATCTGTGTACTATCAGAGTGTTGATGAAACACAGAAATTGCATCGGGATTGAATACAACAGTCACCATGCGCACTTTCCTCCATGGGAGTAATGTCCCAAACAGTCTACGCTCTGATCGTTCCCTGGAAGACCAGTAGTAGTTTCCGATGCACATCTGGATTCTTTCTGTAATCTGTGGACTATCAGAGTGTTGATGAAACACAGAAATTGCATCGGGATTGAATACAACAGTCACCATGCGCTCTTTCCACCATGGGAGTAGTGTCTCAAACAGTCTACGATTTGATCTTTCCCTGGAAGACCAGTAATAGTTTCCGATGCACATCTGGAGGCATTCTGTAATCTGTGGACTATCAGAGTGTTGATGAAACACAGAAATTGCATCGGGATTGAATACAACAGTCACCATGCGCACTTTCCTCCATGAGTGTAATGTCCCAAACAGTCTACGCTTTGATCGTTCCCTGGAAGACCAGTAGTAGTTTCCGATGCACATCTGGAGGCATTCTGTAATCTGTGGACTATCAGAGTGTTGATGATACACAGAAAATGCATCGGGATTGAATACAACAGTCATCATGCGAACTTTCCTCCATGAGAGTAGTGTCTCAAACAGTCTACGCTTTGATCGTTAACTGGAAGACCAGAAGTAGTTTCCGATGCACATCTGGAGGCATTCTGAAATCTGTGGACTAACTGAGTGTTGATGGAACACTGAAGTTGCACCGGGATTGAATACAACAGTCACCATGCGCACTTTCCTCCATGGGAGTAATGTCTCAAACAGTCTACGCTTTCATCGATCCCTGGAAGACCAGTAGTAGTTTCCGATGCACATCTGGTGGCATTCTGTAAGCTGTGGACTATCAGAGTGTTGATGAAACACAGAAATTGCCTCGGGATTGAATACAGCAGTCACCATGCGCACTTTCCTCCATGGGAATAATGTCTCAAACCTTCTCTGCTTTGATCGTTCCCAGGAAGACCAGTAGTAGGTTCCGATGCACATCTGGAGGCATTCTGTAATCTGTGGACTATCAGAGTGTTGATGAAACAATGAAATTGCATCGGGATTGAATACAACACTCACCATGCGCACTTTCCTCTATGGGAGTAATGTCTCTGTCTAGGCTTTGATCTTTCCCTGGAAGACCAGTAGTAGTTTCCGATGCACATCTCGAGGCTTTCTGTAATCTGTGGACTATCAGAGTGTTGATGAAACACAGAAATTGCATTTGGATTGAATACAACAGTCACCATACGCACTTTCCTCCATGGGAGTAATCTCTCAAACAGTCTACGTTTTGACCGTTCCCTGGAAGACCAATAATAGTTTCCGATGCTCATCTGGAGGTATTCTGTAATCGGTGGAGTATCAGAGTGTTGATGAAACCAGAAATTGCATCGGGATTGAAAACACCAGTCACCATGCGCACTTTCCTCCATGGGAGTAATGTCTCTAACAGTCTTCGCTTTGATCGTTCCCAGGAAGACCAGTAGTAGTTTCCGATGCCCTTCTGGAGGATTTCTGTAATCTGTGGACTATCAGAATGTTGATGAAACACAGAAATTGCATCGGGATTTAATACAACAGCCACATTGCGTACTTTCCTCCATGGGAGTAATGTCTCAAACAGTCTACGCTTTGATCGCTCCCTGGAAGACCAGTAGTAGTTTCCGATGCACATCTGGTGGCATTCTGTAATCTGTGGACTATCAGAGTGTTGATGAAACACAGAAATGGCATCGGGATTGAATACAACAATCACCATCCGCACTTTCCTCCATGGGAGAAATGTCTGAAACTGTCTACGCTTTGATCGTTCCCTGGAAGACCAGTAGTAGTTTCCGATGCACATCTGGAGGCATTCTGTAATCTGTGGACTATCAGAGTGTTGATGAAAGACAGAAATTGCATCGGGATTGAATACAACAGTCACCATGCGCCCTTTTCTCCATGGGAGTAACGGTTTAAAGAGTTTACGTTTTGATCGTTCCCTGGAAGACCAGTAGTAGTTTCCGATGCACATCTGGAGGCATTCTGTTATCTGTGGATTATCAGAGTGTTGATGAAACACAGAAATTGCATCGGGATTGAATACAACAGTCACCATGCGCACTTTCCTCCATGAGAGTAATGTCCCAAACAGTCTACGCTTTGATCGTTCCCTGGAAGACCAGTAGTAGTTTCCGATGCACATCTGGAGGCATTCTGTAATCTGTGGACTATCAGAGTGTTCTTGATACACAGAAAATGCATCGGGATTGAATACAACAGTCATCATGCGAACTTTCCTCCATGAGAGTAGTGTCTCAAACAGTCTACGCTTTGATCGTTAACTGGAAGACCAGAAGTAGTTTCCGATGCACATCTGGAGGCATTCTGAAATCTGTGGACTAACTGAGTGTTGATGGAACACTGAAGTTGCACCGGGATTGAATACAACAGTCACCATGCGCACTTTCCTCCATGGGAGTAATGTCTCAAACAGTCTACGATTTCATCGATCCCTGGAAGACCAGTAGTAGTTTCCGATGCACATCTGGTGGCATTCTGTAAGCTGTGGACTATCAGAGTGTTGATGAAACACAGAAATTGCCTCGGGATTGAATACAGCAGTCACCATGCGCACTTTCCTCCATGGGAATAATGTCTCAAACCTTCTCTGCTTTGATCGTTCCCAGGAAGACCAGTAGTAGGTTCCGATGCACATCTGGAGGCATTCTGTAATCTGTGGACTATCAGAGTGTTGATGAAACAATGAAATTGCATCGGGATTGAATACAACACTCACCATGCGCACTTTCCTCTATGGGAGTAATGTCTCTGTCTACGGTTTGATCTTTCCCTGGAAGACCAGTAGTAGTTTCCGATGCACATCTCGAGGCTTTCTGTAATCTGTGGACTATCAGAGTGTTGATGGAACACAGAAATTGCATTTGGATTGAATACAACAGTCACCATACGCACTTTCCTCCATGGGAGTAATGTCTCAAACAGTCTACGTTTTGACAGTTCCCTGGAAGACCAATAATAGTTTCCGATGCTCATCTGGAGGTATTCTGTAATCGGTGAGTATCAGAGTGTTGATGAAACCAGAAATTGCATCGGGATTGAATACACCAGTCACCATGCGCACTTTCCTCCATGGGAGTAGTGTCTCTAACAGTCTTCGCTTTGATCGTTCCCAGGAAGACCAGTAGTAGTTTCCGATGCACATCTGGAGGCTTTCTGTAATCTGTGGACTATCAGAGTGTTGATGATACACAGAAAATGCATCGGGATTGAATACAACAGTCACCATGCGAACTTTCCGCCTTAGGAGTAATGTCTCAAACAGTCTACGCTTTGACCGTTCCCTTTAAGACCAATAATAGTTTCCGATGCACATCTGGAGGCATTCTGTAACCGGTGGAGTATCAGAGTGTTGATGAAACCAGAAATTGCATCGGGATTGATTACACCAGTCACCATGCGCACCTTCCTCCATGGGAGTAATGTCTCAAAGAGTTTACGCTTTGATCATTCCCTGGACGACCAGTAGTAGTTTCCGATGCACATCTGGTGGCATTCTGTAACCTGTAGACTATCAGAGTGTTGATAAAACACAGAAATCGCATCGGCATTGAATACAACAGTTACCATGCGCACTTTCCTCCATGGGAGTAATGTCTCTAACAGTCTTCGCTTTGATCGTTCCCAGGAAGACCAGTAGTAGTTTCCGATGCCCTTCTGGAGGCTTTCTGTAATCTGTGGACTATCAAAATGTTGATGAAACACAGAAATTGCATCGGGATTTAATACAACAGCCACATTGCGTACTTTCCTCCATGGGAGTAATGTCTCAAACAGTCTACGCTTTGATCGCTCCCTGGAAGACCAGTAGTAGTTTCCGATGCACATCTGGTGGCATTCTGTAATCTGTGGACTATCAGAGTGTTGATGAAACACAGAAATTCCATCGGGATTGAATACAAAATTCACCATGCGCACTTTTCTCCACAGGAGGTATTTCTCATACAGTCTACACTTTGATCGTTCGCTGGAAGACCAGTAGTAGTTTCCGATGCACATCTGGAGGCATTCTGTAATCTGTGGACTATCAGAGTGTTGATGAAACATAGAAATTGCATTGGGATTGAATACTACAGTCACCATCCGCACATTCCTCTATGGGAGTAATGTCTGAAACAGTCTACACTTTGATCGATCCCCGGAAGACAAGTAGTAGTTTCCGATGCAGATCTGGAGGCATTCTGTAATCTGTGGAGTATCAGAGTGTTGATGAAACACAGAAATGGCATCGGGATTGAATACAACAGCCACCATGCGCAATTTCCTTCCACGGGAGTAATGTCTTAAAGAGTTTACGTTTTGATCGTTCCCTGGAAGACCAGTAGTAGTTTCCGATGCACATCTGGAGGCATTCTGTAATCTGTGGACTATCAGAGTGTTGATGAAACACAGAAATGGCATCGGGAGTGAATACAACAGCCACCATGCGCAATTTCCTTCCACAGGAGTAATGTCTTAAAGAGTTTACGTTTTGATCGTTCACTGGAAGACCAGTAGTAGTTTCCGATGCACATCTGGAGGCATTCTGTAATCTGTGGACTATCAGAGTGTTGATGAAACACAGAAATTGCATCGGGATTGAATACAACAGTCACCATGCGCACTTTCCTCCATGGGAGTAATGTCTCAGTCTACGCTTTGATCTTTCCCTGGAAGACCAGTAGTAGTTTCCGATTAACATCTGGAGGGATTCTGTAATCTGTGCACTATCAGAGTGTTGATGAAACACAGAAATTGCATCGGGCTTGAATACAACAGTCACCATGCGCACTTTCCTCCATGGGAGTAATGTCCCAAACAGTCTACGCTTTGATCGTTCCCTGGAAGACCAGTAGTAGTTTCCGATGCACATCTGGAGGCATTCTGTAATCTGTGGACTATCAGAGTGTTGATGGTACACTGAAAATGCATCGGGATTGAATACAACAGTCACCATGCGCACTTTCCTCCATTGGAGTAATGTCTCTAACAGTCTTCGCTTTGATCGTTCCCTGGAAGACCAGTAGTAGTTTCTGATGCCCTTCTGGAGGCTTTCTGTAATCTGTGGACTGTCAGAATGTTGATGAAACACAAAAAATTGCATCGGGATTTAATACAACAGTCACCATGCGCACTTTCCTCCATGGGAGTAATGTCTCAAACAGTCTACGCTTTGATCGCTCCCTGGAAGACCAGTAGCAGTTTCCGATGCACATCTGGTTTCATTCTGTAATCTGTGGACTATCAGAGTGTTGATGAAACACAGAAAATGCATCGTGATTGAATACAACAGTCACCATGCGCACTTTCCTCCACGGGAGGTATGTCTCAAACAGTCTACACATTCATCGTTCCCTGGATGACCAGTAGTAGATTCCGATGCACATCTGGTGGCACTCTGTAATCTGTTCACTATCAGAGTGTTGATGAAACACAGAAATTGCATTGGGATTGAATACTACAGTCACCATCCGCACTTTCCTCCATGGGAGTAATGTCTGAAACAGTCTACGCTTTGATCGTTCCCTGGAAGACCAGTAGTAGTTTCCGATGCACATCTCGGGGCATTCTGTAATCTGTGGACTATCAGAGTTTTGATGAAACACAGAAATTGCATCGGGGTTGAATACACCAGTCACCATGTGCACTTTCCTCCATGGGAGTAATGTCTCAAAGAGTTTACGCTTTGATCATTCCCTGGAAGACCAGTAGTAGTTTCCGATGCACATCTGGTGGCTTTCTGTAACCTGTAGACTATCAGAGTGTTGATAAAACACAAAAATTGCATCGGGATTGAATACAACAGTTACCATGCGCACTTTCCTCCGTGGGAGGAATGTCTCTAACAGTCTTCGCTTTGATCGTTCCCTGGAAGACCAGTAGTAGTTTCTGATGCCCTTCTGGAGGCTTTCTGTAATCTGTGGACTATCAGAATGTTGATGAAACACAAAAAATTGCATCGGGATTTAATACAACAGTCACCATGCGCACTTTCCTCCATGGGAGTAATGTCTCAAACAGTCTACGCTTTGATCACTCCCTGGAAGACCAGTAGTAGTTTCCGATGCACATCTGGTTTCATTCTGTAATCTGTGGACTATCAGAGTGTTGATGAAACACAGAAAATGCATCGGGATTGAATACAACAGTCACCATGCGCACTTTCCTCCATGGGAGCAATGTCTCAAAGAATTTACGCTTATATCGTTCCATGGAAGACCAGTAGCAGTTTCCGATGCACATCTGGAGACATTCTGTAATCTGTGGACTATCAGAATGTTGATGAAACACAGAAATTGCATCGGGATTGAATACAACAGTCACCATTCTCTCATTCCTCCATAAAAGTAATTTCTCAAACAGGCTACGCTTTGATCGTTCCCTGGAAGACCAGTAGTAGTTTCCGATGCACATCTGGAGGCATTCCGTAATCTGTGGACTATCAGAGTGTTGATGAAACACAGAAACTGCATCGGGATTGAGTACAACAGTCACCATGCGCACTTTCCTCCATGGGAGTAATGTCTCAAACAGTCTACGCTTTGATCGTTCCCTGGAAGACCAGTAGTAGTTCCCGATGCACATCTGGAGGCATTCTGTAATTTGTGGAGTATCAGAGTGTTGATGAAACACAGAAATTGCATCGGGATTGAATACAACAGTCACCATGCGCACTTTCCTCCATGGGAGTAATGTCTCAAACAGTCTACGCTTTGATCGATCCCTGGAAGACCAGTAGTAGTTTCCGATGCACATCTGGTGGCATTCAGTAATCTGTAGACTATCAGAGTGTGGATGAAACACAGAAATTGCATCGGGATTGAATACAACAGTCACCATGAGCACTTTCCTCCATGGGAGTAATGTCTCTAAGGGTCTACGCTTTGATCGTTCCCTGGAAGACGAGTATTAGTTTCCGATTAACATCTGGAGGCATTCTGTAATCTGTGGACTATCAGAGTGTTGATGAACCACAAAAATTGCATCGGGATTTGATACAACAGTCACCATGAGCACTTTCCTCCATGGGAGTAATGTCTCAAACAGTCTACGCTTTGATCGCTCCCTGGAAGACCAGTAGTAGTTTCCGATGACATCTGGTTTCATTCTGTAATCTGTGGACTATCAGAGTGTTGATAAAACACAGAAATTCCATCGGGATTGAATACATAATTCACCATGCGCACTTTCCTCCATGGGAGGTATTTCTCATACAGTCTACAATTTAATCGTTCGCTGGAAGACCAGTAGTAGTTTCCGATGCAAATCTGGTGGCATTCTGTAATCTGTGGACTATCAGAGTGTTGATGAAACACAGAAATTGCATCGGGATTGAATACAACAGTCACCATGCGCTCATTCCTCCATAAAAGTAATTTCTCAAACAGGCTACGATTTGATCGTTCCCTGGAAGACCAGTAGTAGTTTCCCATTAACATCTGGAGGCATTCTGTAATCTGTGGACTGTCAGAGTGTTGATGAAACACAGAAATTGCATCGGGATTGAATACAACACTCACCAAGCGCACTTTCCTCCACGGGAGGTATGTCTCAAACAGTCTACACTTTGATCGTTCCCTGGAAGACCAGTAGTAGTTTCCGATGCACATCTGGTGGCATTCTGTAAACTGTGGACTATCAGAGTGTTGATGAAACATAGAAATTGCATTGGGATTAAATACTACAGTCACCATCCGCACATTCCTCCATGGGAGTAATGTCTGAAACAGTCTACACTTTGATCGTTCCCTATAAGACAAGTAGTAGTTTCCGATGCAGATCTGGAGGCATTCTGTAATCTGTGGACTATCAGAGTGTTGATGAAACACAAAAACTGCATCGGGATTGAGTACAACAGTCACCATGCGCAGTTTTCTCCATGGGAGTAATGTCTCAAACAGTCTACGCTTTGATCGTTCCCTGGAAGACCAGTAGTAGTTTCCGATGCAGATCTGGAGGCATTCTGTAATCTGTGGAGTATCAGAGTGTTGACGAAACACAGAAATGGCATCGGGATTCAATACAACAGCCACCATGCGCAATTTCCTTCCACGGGAGTAATGTCTTAAAGAGTTTACGTTTTGATCGTTCCCTGGAAGACCAGTAGTAGTTTCCGATGCACATCTGGAGGCATTCTGTAATCTGTGGACTATCAGAGTGTTGATGAAACACAGAAATGGCATCGGGATTGAATACAACAGCCACCATGCGCAATTTCCTTCCACAGGAGTAATGTCTTAAAGAGTTTACGTTTTGATCGTTCCCTGGAAGACCAGTAGTAGTTTCCGATGAACATCTGGAGGCATTCTGTAATCTGTGGACTATCAGAGTGTTGATGAAACACAGAAATTGCATCGGGATTGAATACAACAGTCACCATGCGCACTTTCCTCCATGGGAGTAATGTCTCAGTCTACGCTTTGATCTTTCCCTGGAAGACCAGTAGTAGTTTCCGATTAACATCTGGAGGGATTCTGTAATCTGTGCACTATCAGAGTGTTGATGAAACACAGAAATTGCATCGGGCTTGAATACAACAGTCACCATGCGCACTTTCCTCCATGGGAGTAATGTCCCAAACAGTCTACGCTTTGATCGTTCCCTGGAAGACCAGTAGTAGTTTCCGATGCACATCTGGAGGCATTCTGTAATCTGTGGACTATCAGAGTGTTGATGATACACAGAAAATGCATCGGGATTGAATACAACAGTCACCATGCGCACTTTCCTCCATAGGAGTAATGTCTCTAACAGTCTTCGCTTTGATCGTTCCCTGGAAGACCAGTAGTAGTTTCTGATGCCCTTCTGGAGGCTTTCTGTAATCTGTGGACTATCAGAATGTTGATGAAACACAAAAAATTGCATCGGGATTTAATACAACAGTCACCATGCGCACTTTCCTCCATGGGAGTAATGTCTCAAACATTCTACGCTTTGATCACTCCCTGGAAGACCAGTAGTAGTTTCCGATGCACATCTGGTTTCATTCTGTAATCTGTGGACTATCAGAGTGTTGATGAAACACAGAAAATGCATCGGGATTGAATACAACAGTCACCATGCGCACTTTCCTCCACGGGAGGTATGTCTCCAACAGTCTACACTTTCATCGTTCCCTGGAAGACCAGTAGTAGTTTCCGATGCACATCTGGTGGCATTCTGTAATCTGTTCACTATCAGAGTGTTGATGAAACTCAGAAATTGCATTGGGATTGAATACTATAGCCACCATCTTCACTTTCCTCCATGGGAGTAATGTCTGAAACACTCTACGCTTTGATCGTTCCCTGGAAGACCAGTAGTAGTTTCCGATGCACATCTCGGGGCATTCTGTAATCTGTGGACTATCAGAGTGTTAATGAAACACAGAAAATGCAACGGGATTGAATACAACAGTCATCATGCGCACTTTCCTCCATGGGAGCAATGTCTCAGAGAATTTACGCTTAGATCGTTCCCTGGAAGACCAGTAGTAGTTTCCGATGCACATCTGGAGGCATTCCGTAATCTGTGGACTATCAGAGTGTTGATGAAACACAGAAACTGCATCGGGATTGAGTACAACAGTCACCATGCGCACTTTCCTCCATGGGAGTAATGTTTCAAAGAGTCTACGCTTTGATCGTTCCCTGGAAGACCAGTAGTAGTTCCCGATGCACATCTGGAGGCATTCTGTAATCTGTGGAGTATCAGAGTGTTGATGAAACACAGAAATTGCATCGGGATTGAATACAACAGTCACCATGCGCACTTTCCTCCATGGGAGTAATGTCTCAAACAGTTTACGCTTTGATCGATCCCTGGAAGACCAGTAGTAGTTTCCCATGCACATCTGGTGGCATTCAGTAATCTGTAGACTATCAGAGTGTGGATGAAACACAGAAATTGCATCGGGATTGAATACAACAGTCACCATGAGCACTTTCCTCCATGGGAGTAATGTCTCTAAGGGTCTACGCTTTGATCGTTCCCTGGAAGACGAGTATTAGTTTCCGATTAACATCTGGAGGCATTCTGTAATCTGTGGACTATCAGAGTGTTGATGAACCACAGAAATTGCATCGGGATTGAATACAACAGTCACCATGCGCACTTTCCTCCATGGGAGTAATGTCCCAAACAGTCTACGCTTTGATCGTTCCCTGGAAGACCAGTAGTAGTTTCCGATGCACATCTGGAGGCATTCTGTAATCTGTGGACTATCAGAGTGTTGATGATACACAGAAAATGCATCGGGATTAAATACAACAGTCAAGATGCGCACTTTCCTCCATGGGAGTATTGTCTCAAACAGTCTACGCTTTGACCGTTCCCTGGAAGACCAATAATAGTTTCCGATGCACATCTGGAGGCATTCTGTAATCGGTGGAGTATCAGAGTGTTGATGAAACCAGAAATTGCATCGGGATTGAATACACCAGTCACCATGCGCACTTTCCTCCATGGGAGTAATGTCTCAAAGAGTTTACGCTTTGATCATTCCCTGGAAGACCAGTAGTAGTTTCCGATGCACATCTGGTGGCATTCTATAACCTGTAGACTATCAGAGTGTTGATAAAACACAAAAATTGCATCGGGATTGAATACAACAGTTACCATGCGCACTTTCCTCCATGGGAATAATGTCTCTAACAGTCTTCGCTTTGATCGTTCCCTGTAAGACCAGTAGTAGTTTCCGATGCCCTTCTGGAGGCTTTCTGTAATCTGTGGACTATCAGAATGTTGATGAAACACAGAAATTGCATCGGGATTTGATACAACAGTCACCATGAGCACTTTCCTCCATGGGAGTAATGTCTCAAACAGTCTACGCTTTGATCGCTCCCTGGAAGACCAGTAGTAGTTTCCGATGACATCTGGTTTCATTCTGTAATCTGTGGACTATCAGAGTGTTGATGAAACACAGAAATTCCATCGGGATTGAATACAAAATTCACCATGCGCACTTTCCTCCACGGGAGGTATTTCTCATACAGTCTACACTTTGATCGTTCGCTGGAAGACCAGTAGTCGTTTCCGATGCACATCTCGGGGCATTCTGTAATCTGTGGACTATCAAAGTTTTGATGAAACACAGAAATTGCATCGGGGTTGAATACACCAGTCACCATGCGCACTTTCCTCCATGGGAGTAATGTCTCAAAGAGTTTACGCTTTGATCATTCCCTGGAAGACCAGTAGTAGTTTCCGATGCACATCTGGTGGCTTTCTGTAACCTGTAGACTATTAGAGTGTTGATAAAACACAGAAATTGCATCGGGATTGAATACAACAGTTACCATGCGCACTTTCCTCCGTGGGAGGAATGTCCCTAACAGTCTTCGCTTTGATCGTTCCCTGGAAGACCAGTAGTAGTTTCCGATGCACATCTGGTGGCATTCAGTAATCTGTAGACTATCAGAGTGTGGATGAAACACAGAAATGGCATCGAGGATTGAATACAACAGTCACCATGAGCACTTTCCTCCATGGGAGTAATGTCTCTAAGAGTCTACGCTTTGATCGTTCCCTGGAAGACGAGTATTAGTTTCCGATGCACATCATTATGCTTTCTGTAATCTGTGGACTATCAGAGTGTTGATGAAACACAGAAATTGCATCGGGATTGATACAACACTCTCCATGCCCCGTTTCCTCCATGGGAGTAATGTCTCAAACAGTCTACGCTTTTATCGTTCCCTGGAAGACCAGTAGTAGTATCCAATGCACATCTGGTGGCATTCTGTAATCTGTGGACTATCAGAGTGTTGATGAAACACAGAAATTGCTTCGGGATTCAATACAACAGTCACCATGCGCACTTCCCTCCATGGGAGTAATGTCTCAAACAGTCTACGATTTGATCGTTCCCTGGAAGACCAGTAGTAGTTTCCGACGCACATCTGAAGGCATTCTGTAATCTGTGGAGTATCAGAGTGTTGATGAAACACAGAAATTGCATCGGGATTGAATACAACAGTCACCATGTGCACTTTCCTCCACGGGAGTAATGTCTCAAACAGTCTACGGTTTGATCGTTCCCTGTAAGACCAGTAGTAGTTTCCGATGCACATCTGGAGGCATTCTGTAATCTGTGGAGTATCAGGGTGTTGATGAAACACAGAAATAGCATCTGTATTGAATAGAACAGTCACCATGCGCACTTTCCTCCATGGGAGTAATGTCTCAAACAGTCTAATCTTTGATCGTTCCCTGGAAGACCAGTAGTAGTTTCCGATGCACGTCTGGTGGCATTCTGTAAACTGTGGACAATCAGAGTGTTGATGAAACACAGAAATTGCTACGGGATTGAATACAGCAGTCACCATGCGCACTGTCCTCCATGGGAATAATGTCTCAAAAAGTCTACGTTTGATGGTTCCCAGGAAGATCAGTAGTATGTTCCGATGCACATCTGGAGGTATTCAGTAATCTGTGGACTATCAGAGTGTTGATGAAAGACTGAAAATGCATCGGGATTGAATACAACAGTCACGATGCGCACTTTCCTCCATGGGAGTAATGTCTTAAAGAGTTTACGTTTTGATCGTTCCCTGGAAGACCAGTAGTAGTTTCCGATGAACATCTGGAGGCATTCTGTAATCTGTGGACTATCAGAGTGTTGATGAAACACAGAAATTGCATCGGGATTGAATACAAGAGTCACCATGCGCACTTTCCTCCATGGGAGTAATGTCTCAAACAGTCTAATCTTTGATCGTTCCCTGGAAGACCAGTAGTAGTTTTCGATGCACGTCTGGTGGCATTCTGTAATCTGTGGACTATCAGAGTGTTGATGAAACATAGATATTGCATTGGGATTGAATACTACAGTCACCATCCGCACTTTCCTCCATGGGAGTAATGTCTGAAACAGTCCACGCTTTGATCGTTCCCTGGAAGACCAGTAGAAGTTTCTGATGCACATCTCGTGGCATTCTATTATCTGTGGACTATCAGAGTGTTGATGAAACACAGAAAATGCATCGGTATTGAATACAACAGTCATCATGCGCACTTTCCTCCATGGGAGCGATGTCTCAGAGAGTTTACGCTTTGATCGTTCCATGGAAGACTAGTACCAGTTTCCGATGCACATCTGGAGGCATTCTGTAATCTGTGGACTATCAGAGTGTTGATGAAACACAGATATTCCATTGGGATTGAGTACAACAGTCACCATGCGCACATTCCTCCATAAAAGTAATGTCTCAAACAGGCTACGCTTTGATCGTTGACTGGAAGACCAGTAGTAGTTTCCGATGCACATCTGGAGGCATTCTGTAATCTGTGGACTATCAGAGTGTTGATGAAACACAGAAACTGCATCGGGATTGAGTACAACAGTCACCATGCGCACTTTCCTCCATGGGAGTAATGTCTCAAACAGTCTACGCTTTGATCGTTCCCTGGAAGACCAGTAGTAGTTTCCGGTGCAGATCTGGAGGGATTCTGTAATCTGTGGAGTATCAGAGTGTTGATGAAACACAGAAATTGCATCGGGATTGTATACAACAGCCACCATGCGCAATTTCCTTCCACAGGAGTAATGTCTCAAACAGTCTACGATTTGATCGTTCTCTGGAAGACCAGTAGTAGTTTCCGATGCACATCTGGTGGCATTCTGTAATCTGTAGACTATCAGAGTGTTGATGAAACAATGAAATTGCATCGGGATTGAATACAGCAGTTACCATGCACACTTTCCTCCATGGGAGTAATGTCTCTAACAGTCTACGCTTTGATCGTTCCCAGGAAGACCAGTAGTAGTTTGCGATGCACATCTGGAGGCTTTCTGTAATCTGTGGACTATCAGAATGTTGATGAAACACAGAAATTGCATCGGGATTGTATACAACAGTCACCATGCGCACTTTCCTCCATGGGAGTAATGTCTCAATCAGTCTACGCTTTGATCGATCCCTGGAAGACCAGTAGTAGTTTCCGATGCACATCTGGTGGCATTCTGGAATCTGTGGACTATCAGAGTGTTGATGAAACACAGAAAATGCATCGGGATTGAATACAACAGTCACCATGCGCACTTTCCTCCATGGGAGTAATGTCTCAATGAATTTACGCTTTGATCGTTCCCTGGAAGATCAGTAGTAGTTTCCGATGCACATCTGGAGGCATTCTGTAATCTGTGGACTATCAGAGTGTTGATGGAACACACAAATTGCATCGGGATTGAATACAACCGTCAACCATGCGCACATTCCTCCATAAAATAATGTCTCAAACAGTCTACGCTTTGATCGTTCCCTGGAAGACCAGTAGTAGTTTCCGATGCACATCTGGTGGCATTCTGTAACCTGTAGAATATCAGAGTGTTGATAAAACACAGTAATTGCATCGGGATTGAATACAACAGTTACCATGCGCGCTTTCCTCCATGGGAGTTATGTCTCTAACAGTCTTCGCTTTGATCGTTCCCTGGAAGACCAGTAGTAGTTTCCGATGCCCTTCTGGAGGCTTTCTGTAATCTGTGGACTATCAGAATGTTGATGAAACACAGAAATTGCATCGGGATTTAATACAACAACCACCATGCGTACTTTCCTCCATGGGAGTAATGTCTCAAACAGTCTACGCTTTGATCGCTCCCTGGAAGACCAGTAGTAGTTTCCGATGCACATCTGGTGGCATTCTGTTATCTGTGGACTATCAGAGTGTTGATGAAACACAGAAATTGCATCGGGATTGAATACAACAGTCACCATGCGCACTTTCCTTCACAGGAGGTATGTCTCAAACAGTCTACACTTTGATCGTTCCCTGGAAGACCAGTAGTACTTTCCGATGCACATCTGGTGGCATTCTGTAATCTGTGGACTATCAGAGTGTTGATGAAACACAGAAATTGCATTGGGATTGAATACTACAGTCACCATCCGCACTTTCCTCCATGGGAGTAATGTATGAAACAGTCTACGCTTTGATCGTTCCCTGGAAGACCAGTAGTAGTTTTCGATGCACATCTGGAGGCATACTGTAATCTGTGGACTATCAGAGTGTTGATGAAAGACAGAAAATGCATCGGGATTGAATACAACAGTCACGATGCGCCCTTTTCTCCATGGGAGTAACGTCTTATAGAGTTTACATTTTGATCGTTCCCTGGAAGACCAGTAGTAGTTTCCGATGAACATCTGGTGGCATTCTGTAATCTGTGGACTATCAGAGTGTTGATGAAACACAGAAATTGCATCGGTACTGAATACAACAGTCACCATGCGCACTTTCCTCCATGGGAGTAATATCCCAAACAGTCTACGCTTTGATCGTTCCCTGGAAGACCAGTAGTAGTTTCCGATGCACATCTGGAGGCATTCTGTAATCTGTGGACTATCAGAGTGTTGATGATACACAGAAAATGCATCGGGATTGAATACAACAGTCACCATGCTCACTTTCCTCCATGGGAGTAATGTCTCAAACAGTCTACGCTTTGACCGTTCCCTGGAAGACCAGTAATAGTTTCCGATGAACATCTGGAGGCATTCTGTAATCTGTGGACAATGAGAGTGTTGATGAAACACAGAAATTGCATCGGGATTGAATATAACAGTCACCATGGGCACTTCCCTCCATGGGAGTAATGTCTCAAACAGTCTTCGCTTTGATCGTTCCCTGGAATATCAGTAGTAGTTTCCGATGCACATCTGGACGCATTTTGTAATTCGTGGGGTTTCAGTGTGTTGATGAAACCAGAAATTGCATCGGGATTGAATACAAGAGTCACCATGCCCACTTTCCTCCACGGGAGTAATGTCTCAAACAGTCTACGATTTGATCGTTCCCTGGAAGACCGGTAGTAGTTTCCGATGCACATCTGGTGGCATTCTGTAATCTGTAGACTATCAGAGAGTTGATGAAACACAGAAATGGCATCGGGATTGAATACAACAGTCACCATGCGCACTTTCCTCCATGGGAGTAATGTCTCAATTAGTCTACGCATTGATCGTTCCCTGGAAGACCAGTAGTAGTTTCCGATGCAGATCTGGAGGCATTCTGTAATCTGTGGAGCATCAGAGTGTTGATGAAACACAGAAATGGCATCGGGATTGAATTCAACAGCCACCATGCGCAATTTCCTTCCACGGGAGTAATGTCTTAAAGAGTTTACGTTTTGATCTTTCCCTGGAAGACCAGTAGTAGTTTCCGATTAACATCTGGAGGCATTCTGTAATCTGTGGACTATCAGAGTGTTGATGAAACACAGAAATTGCAACGGGATTGAATACGACAGTCACCATGCGCTCTTTCCTCCATGGGAGTAATGTCCCAAACAGTCTACGCTTTGATCGTTCCCTGGAAGACCAGAAGTAGTTTCCGATGCACATCTGGTGGCATTCTGTAAACTGTGGACTATCAGAGTGTTGATGAAACAGAGAAATTGCATTGGGATTGAATACTACAGTCACCATCCGCACATTCCTCCATGGGAGTAATGTCTGAAACAGTCTACACTTTGATCGTTCCCTGGAAGACCAGTAGTAGTTTCCGATGCAAATCTGGAGGCATTCTGTAATCAGTGGACTATCAGAGTGTTGATGAAACACAGAAACTGCATCGGGATTGAGTACAACAGACACCATGCGCACTTTCCTCCAAGGGAGTAATGTCTGAAACAGTCTACGCTTTGATCGTTCCCTGGAAGACCAGTAGTAGTTTCCGATGCACATCTGGAGGCATTCTGTAATCTGTGGACTATCAGAGTGTTGATGATACACTGAAAATGCATCATGATTGAATACAACAGTCACCATGCGCACTTTCCTCCATGGGAGTAATGTCTCAAACAGTCTACGCTTTGATCGTTCCCTGGCAGACCAGTAGTAGTTTCCGATGCACATCTGGAGGCATTCTGTAATCTGTGGACTATCAGAGTGTTGATGAAACACAGAAACTGCATCGGGATTGAGTACAACAGTCACCATGCGCACTTTCCTCCTTTGGAGTAATGTCTCAAACAGTCTACGCTTTGATCGTTCCCTGGAAGACCAGTAGTAGTTTCCGATGCAGATCTGGAGGCAATCTGTAATCTGTGGAGTATCAGAGTGTTGATGAAACACAGAAATGGCATCGGGATTGAATACAACAGGCACCATGCGCAATTTCCTTCCACGGGAGTAATGTCTTAAAGAGTTTACGTTTTGATCGTTCCCTGGAAGACCAGTAGTGGTTTCCGATGAACATCTGGAGGCATTCTGTAATCTGTGGACTATCAGAGTGTTGATGAAACACAGAAATTGCATCGGGATTGAATACAACATTCACCATGCGCACTTTCCTCCGTGGGAGGAATGTCTCTAACAGTCTTCGCTTTGATCGTTCCCTGGAAGACCAGTAGTAGTTTCTGATGCCCTTCTGGAGGCTTTCTGTAATCTGTGGACTATCAGAATGTTGATGAAACACAAAAAATTGTATCGGGATTTAATACAACATTCGCCATGCGCACTTTCCTCCATGGGAGTAATGTCTCAAACAGTCTACGCTTTGATCGTTCCCTGGAAGACCAGTAGTAGTTTCCGATGCACATCTGGTGGCATTCTGTAATCTGTAGACTATCAGAGTGTTGATGAAACACAGAAATTGCATCGGGATTGAATACAACAGTCACCATGCGCACTTTCCTCCACGGGAGTAATGTCTCAAACTGTCTACGATTTGATCGTTCCCTGGAAGACCGGTAGTAGTTTCCGATGCACATCAGGTGGCATTCTGTAATCTGTAGACTATCAGAGTGTTGATGAAACACAGAAATTGCATCGGGATTGAATACAACAGTCACCATGCGCATTTTCCTCCATGGGAGTAATGTCTCAATTAGTCTACGCATTGATCGTTCCCTGGAAGACCAGTAGTAGTTTCCGACGCACATCTGAAGGCATTCTGTAATCTGTGGAGTATCAGAGTGTTGATGAAACACAGAAATTGCATCGGGATTGAATACAACAGTCAACATGCGCTCTTTCTTCCACAGGAGTAATGTCTCAAACAGTCTACGGTTTGATCTCTCCCTGTAAGACCAGTAGTAGTTTCCGATGCACATCTGGAGGCATTCTGTAATCTGTGGACTATCAGAGTGTTGATGAAACACAGAAATTGCATCGGGATTGAATACAACAGTCACCATGCGCACATTCCTCCATAAAAGTAATGTCTCAAACAGTCTACGTTTTCATCGTTACCTGGAAGACCAGTAGTAGTTTCCGATGCACATCTGGAGGCATTCTGTATTCTGCGGACTATCAGAGTGTTGATGAAACACAGAAATTGCATCGGGATTGAATACAACAGTCACCATGCGCACTTTCCTCCATGGGAGTAATGTCTCAGTCTACGCTTTGATCATTCCCTGGAAGACCAGTAGTAGTTTCCGATTAACATCTGGAGGCATTCTGTAATCTGTGGACTATCAGAGTGTTGATGATACACAGAGATTGCATCGGGATTGAATACAACAGTCACCATGCGCACTTTCCTCCATGGGAGTAATGTCTCTAACAGTCTTCGCTTTGATCGTTCACTGGAAGACCAGTAGTAGTTTCCGATGCCCTTCTGGAGGCTTTCTGTAATCTGTGGAGTATCAGAATGTTGATGAAACACAGAAATTGCATCGGGATTTGATACAACAGTCACGATGAGCACTTTCCTCCATGGGAGTAATGTCTCAAACTGTCTACGCTTTGATCGCTCCCTGGAAGACCAGTAGTAGTTTCCGATGCACATCTGGTTTCATTCTGTAATCTGTGGACTATCAGAGTGTTGATGAAACACAGAAATTCCATCGTGATTGAATACAAAATTCACCATGCGCACTTTCCTCCACGGGAGGTATTTCTCAAACAGTCTACACTTTGATCGTTCGCTGGAAGACCAGTAGTAGTTTCCGATGCACATCTGGTGGCATTCTGTAATCTGTGGACTATCAGAGTGTTGATGAAACACAGAAATTGCATCGGGATTGAATACAACAGTCACCATGCGCTCATTCCTCCATAATAGTAATTTCTCAAACAGGCTACGATTTGATCGTTCCCTGGAAGACCAGTAGTAGTTTCCGATGCACGTCTGGTTTTATTCTGTAAACTGTGGACAATCAGAGTGTTGATGAAACACAGAAATTGCTACGGGATTGAATACAGCAGACACCATGCGCACTTTCCTCCACGGGAGGTATGTCTCAAACAGTCTACACTTTGATCGTTCCCTGGAAGACCAGTAGTAGTTTCCGATGCACATCTGGTGGCATTCTGTAAACTGTGGACTATCAGACTGTTGATGAAACATAGAAATTGCATTGGGATAGAATACTACGGTCACCATCCGCACATTCCTCCATGGGAGTAATGTCTGAAAGAGTCTACAATTTGATCGTTCCCTGGAAGACCAGTAGTAGTTTCCGATGCAGATCTGGAGGCATTCTGTAATCTGTGGACTATCAGAGTGTTGATGAAACACAGAAACTGCATCGGGATTGAGTACAACAGTCACCATGCGCACTTTCCTCCATGGGAGTAATGTCTCAAACAGTCTACGTTTTGATCGTTCCCTGGAAGACCAGTAGTAGTTTCCGATGCAGATCTGGAGGCATTCTGTAATCTGTGGAGTATCAGAGTGTTGATGAAACACAGAAATGGCATCGGGATTGAATACAACAGCCACCATGCGCAATTTCCTTCCACGGGAGTAATGTCTTAAAGAGTTTACGTTTTGATCGTTCCCTGGAAGACCAGTAGTAGTTTCCGATGCACATCTGGAGGCATTCTGTAATCTGTGGACTATCAGAGTGTTGATGATACACAGAAAATGCATTATGATTGAATACAACAGTCACCATGCGTACTTTCCTCCATGGGAGTAATGTCTCAAACAGTCTATGCTTTGATCGTTCCCTGGAAGACCAGTAGTAGTTTCCGATGCACATCTGGAGGCATTCTGTAATCTGTGGACTATCAGAGTGTTGATGAAACACAGAAACTGCATTGGGATTGAGTACAACAGTCACCATGCGCACTTTCCTCCATTGGAGTAATGTCTCAAACAGTCTACGCTTTGATCGTTCCCTGGAAGACCAGTAGTAGTTTCCGATGCAGATCTGGAGGCATTCTGTAATCTGTGGAGCATCAGAGTGTTGATGAAACACAGAAATGGCATCGGGATTGAATACAACAGCCACCATGCGCAATTTCCTTCCACGGGAGTAATGTCTTAAAGAGTTTACGTTTTGATCTTTCCCTGGAAGACCAGTAGTAGTTTCCGATGAACATCTGGAGGCATTCTGTAATCTGTGGACTATCAGAGTGTTGATGAAACACAGAAATTGCATCGGGATTGAATACAACAGTCACCATGCGCACTTCCCTCCATGAGAGTAATGTCTCAGTCTACGCTTTGATCTTTCCCTGGAAAACCAGTAGTAGTTTCCGATTAACATCTGGAGGCATTCTGTAATCTGTGGACTATCAGAGTGTTGATGAAACACAGAAACTGCATCGGGATTGAATACAACAGTCACCATGCGCACTTTCCTCCATGGGAGTAATGTCCCAAACAGTCTACGCTTTGATCGTTCCCTGGAAGACCAGTAGTAGTTTCCGATGCACATCTGGTGGCATTCTGTAAACTGTGCACTATCAGAGTGTTGATGAAACATAGATATTGCATTGGGATTGAATACTACAGTCACCATCCGCACATTCCTCCATGGGAGTAATGTCTGAAACACTCTACACTTCGATCGTTCCCTGGAAGACCAGTAGTAGTTTCCGATGCAGATCTGGAGGCATTCTGTAATCTGTGGACTATAAGAGTGTTGATGAAACACAGAAACTGCATCGGGATTGAGTACAACAGTCACCATGCGCACTTTCCTCCATGGGAGTAATGTCTCAAACAGTCTACGCTTTGATCGTTCCCTGGAAGACCAGTAGTAGTTTCCGATGCAGATCTGGAGGCATTCTGCAATCTGTGGAGTATCAGAGTGTTGATGAAACACAGAAATGGTGTCGGGATTGAATACAACAGCCACCATGCGCAATTTCCTTCCACGGGAGTAATGACTTAAAGAGTTTACGTTTTGATCGTTCCCTGGAAGACCAGTAGTAGTTTCCGATGCACATCTGGAGGCATTCTGTAATCTGTGGACTATCAGAGTGTTGATGATACACAGAAAATGCATCATGATTGAATACAACAGTCACCATGCGCACTTTCCTCCATGGGAGTAATGTCTCAAACAGTCTATGCTTTGATCGTTCCCTGGAAGACCAGTAGTAGTTTCCGATGCACATCTGGAGGCATTCTGTAATCTGTGGACTATCAGAGTGTTGATGAAACACAGAAACTGCATCGGGATTGAGTACAACAGTCACCATGCGCACTTTCCTCCATTGGAGTAATGTCTCAAACAGTCTACGCTTTGATCGTTCCCTGGAAGACCAGTCGTAGTTTCCGATGCACATCTGGTGGCATTCTGTAATCTGTGGACTATCAGAGTGTTGATGAAACACAGAAATTGCATCGGGATTGAATACAACAGTCACCATGCGCACTTTCCTCCATGGGAGTAATGTCTCAGTATACGCTTTGATCATTCCCTGGAAGCCCAGTAGTAGTTTCCGATTAACATCTGGAGGCATTCTGTAATCTGTGGACTATCAGAGTGTTGATGAAACACAGAAATTGCATCGGGATTGAATACAACAGTCACCATGCGCACTTTCCTCCATGGGAGTAATGTCTCAGTCTACGCTTTGATCTTTCCCTGGAAGACCAGTAGTAGTTTCCGATTAACATCTGGAGGCATTCTGTAATCTGTGGACTATCAGAGTGTTGATGAAACACAGAAATTGCAACGGGATTGAATACAACAGTCACCATGCGCTCTTTCCTCCATGGGAGTAATGTCCCAAACAGTCTACGCTTTGATCGTTCCCTGGAAGACCAGAAGTAGTTTCCGATGCACATCTGGTGGCATTCTGTAAACTGTGGACTATCAGAGTGTTGATGAAACAGAGAAATTGCATGTGGATGGAATACTACAGTCACCATCCGCACATTCCTCCATGGGAGTAATGTCTGAAACAGTCTACACTTTGATCGTTCCCTGGAAGACCAGTAGTAGTTTCCGATGCAAATCTGGAGGCATTCTGTAATCTGTGGACTATCAGAGTGTTGATGAAACACAGAAACTGCATCGGGATTGAGTACAACAGACACCATGCGCACTTTCCTCCATGGGAGTAATGTCTGAAACAGTCTACGCTTTGATCGTTCCCTGGAAGACCAGTAGTAGTTTCCGATGCAGATCTGGAGGCATTCTGCAATCTGTGGAGTATCAGTGTGTTGATGAAACACAGAAATGGCATCGGGATTGAATACAACAGCCACCATGCGCAATTTCCTTCCACGGGAGTAATGTCTTAAAGAGTTTACGTTTTGATCGTTCCCTGGAAGACCAGTAGTAGTTTCCGATGCACATCTGGAGGCATTCTGTAATCTGTGGACTATCAGAGTGTTGATGATACACAGAAAATGCATCATGATTGAATACAACAGTCACCATGCGCACTTTCCTCCATGGGAGTAATGTCTCAAACAGTCTACGCTTTGATCGTTCCCTGGCAGACCAGTAGTAGTTTTCGATGCACATCTGGAGGCATTCTGTAATCTGTGGACTATCAGAGTGTTGATGAAACACAGAAATTGCATCGGGATTGAATACAACATTCACCATGCGCACTTTCCTCCGTGGGAGGAATGTCTCTAACAGTCTTCGCTTTGATCGTTCCCTGGAAGACCAGTAGTAGTTTCTGATGCCCTTCTGGAGGCTTTCTGTAATCTGTGGACTATCAGAATGTTGATGAAATACAAAAAATTGTATCGGGATTTAATACAACATTCGCCATGCGCACTTTCCTCCATGGGAGTAATGTCTCGAACAGTCTACGCTTTGATCGCTCCCTGGAAGACCAGTAGTAGTTTCCGATGCACATCTGGTGGCATTCTGTAATCTGTAGACTATCAGAGTGTTGATGAAACACAGAAATTGCATCGGGATTGAATACAACAGTCACCATGCGCACTTTCCTCCACGGGAGTAATGTCTCAAACAGTCTACGATTTGATCGTTCCCTGGAAGACCGGTAGTAGTTTCCGATGCACATCTGGTGGCATTCTGTAATCTGTAGACTATCAGAGTGTTGATGAAACACAGAAATTGCATCGGGATTGAATACAACAGTCACCATGCGCACTTTCCTCCATGGGAGTAATGTCTCAATTAGTCTACGCATTGATCGTTCCCTGGAAGACCAGTAGTAGTTTCCGACGCACATCTGAAGGCATTCTGTAATCTGTGGAGTATCAGAGTGTTGATGAAACACAGAAATTGCATCGGGATTGAATACAACAGTCAACATGCGCTCTTTCTTCCACAGGAGTAATGTCTCAAACAGTCTACGGTTTGATCTCTCCCTGTAAGACCAGTAGTAGTTTCCGATGCACATCTGGAGGCATTCTGTAATCTGTGGACTATCAGAGTGTTGATGAAACACAGAAATTGCATCGGGATTGAATACAACAGTCACCATGCGCACATTCCTCCATAAAAGTAATGTCTCAAACAGTCTACGTTTTCATCGTTACCTGGAAGACCAGTAGTAGTTTCCGATGCACATCTGGAGGCATTCTGTATTCTGCGGACTATCAGAGTGTTGATGAAACACAGAAATTGCATCGGGATTGAATACAACAGTCACCATGAGCACTTTCCTCCATGGGAGTAATGTCTCAAACAGTCTACGCTTTGATCGTTCCCTGGAAGACCAGTATTAGTTTTCGATGCACATCTGGTGGCATTCTGTAACCTGTAGACTATCAGAGTGTTGATAAAACACAGAAATTGCATCGGGATTGAATACAGCAGTCACCATGCGCACTTTCCTCCATGGGAATAATGTCTCAAACAGTCTACGCTTTGATCGTTCCCAGGAAGACCAGTAGTAGGTTCCGATGCACATCTGGAGGCATTCTGTAATCTGTGGACTATCAGAGTGTTGATGAAACACAGAAATTGCATCGGGATTGAATACAACAGTCACCATGAGCACTTTCCTCCATGGGAGTAATTTCCCAAACAGTCTACGCTTTGATCGTTCCCTGGAAGACCAGTAGTAGTTTCCGATGCACATCTGGAGGCATTCTGTAATCTGTGGACTATCAGAGTGTTGATGATACACAGAAAATGCATCGGGATTAAATACAGCAGTCGAGATGCGCACTTTCCTCCATGGGAGTAATGTCTCAAACAGTCTACGCTTTGACCGTTCCCTGGAAGACCAATAATAGTTTCCGATGCACATCTGGAGGCATTCTGTAATCGGTGGATTATCAGAGTGTTGATGAAACCAGAAATTGCATCGGGATAGAATACACTAGTCACCATTTCCACTTTCCTCCATGGGAGTAATGTCTCAAGGACTTTACGCTTTGATCATTCCCCGGAAGACCAGTAGTAGTTTCCGATGCACATCTGGTGGCATTCTGTAACCTGTAGACTATCAGAGTGTTGATAAAACACAGAAATTGCATCGGGATTGAATACAACAGTTACCTTGCGCACTTTCCTCCATGGGAGTAATGTCTCTAACAGTCTTCGCTTTGATCGTTCCCTGGAAGACCAGTAGTAGTTTCCGATGCGCTTCTGGAGGCTTTCTGTAATCTGTGGACTATCAGAATGTTGATGAAACACAGAAATTGCATCGGGATTTGATTCAACAGTCACCATGAGCACTTTCCTTCATGGGAGTAATGTCTCAAACAGTCTACGCTTTGATCGCTCCCTGGAAGACCAGTAGTAGTTTCCGATGCACATCTGGTTTCAATCTGTAATCTGTGGACTATCAGAGTGTTGATGAAACACAGAAATTCCATCGGGATGGAATACAAAATTCACCATGCGCACTTTCCTCCACGGGAGGTATTTCTCAAACAGTCTTCACTTTGATCGTTTGCTGGAAGACCAGTAGTAGTTTCCGATGCACATCTGGTGGCATTCTGTAATCTGTGGACTATCAGAGTGTTGATGAAACACAGAAATTGCATCGGGATTGAATACAACAGTCACCATGCGCTCATTCCTCCATGGGAGTAATGTCTGAAACAGTCTACAGTTTGATCGTTCCCTGGAAGACCAGTAGTAGTTTCCGATGCAAATCTGGAGGCATTCTGTAATCTGTGGACTATCAGAGTGTTGATGAAACACAGAAACTGCATCGGGATTGAGTACAACAGACACCATGCGCACTTTCCTCCATGGGAGTAATGTCTGAAACAGTCTACGCTTTGATCGTTCCCTGGAAGACCAGTAGTAGTTTCCGATGCAGATCTGGAGGCATTCTGCAATCTGTGGAGTATCAGAGTGTTGATGAAACACAGAAATGGCATCGGGATTGAATACAACAGCCACCATGCGCAATTTCCTTCCACGGGAGTAATGTCTTAAAGAGTTTACGTTTTGATCGTTCCCTGGAAGACCAGTAGTAGTTTCCGATGCACATCTGGAGGCATTCTGTAATCTGTGGACTATCAGAGTGTTGATGATACACAGAAAATGCATTATGATTGAATACAACAGTCACCATGCGCACTTTCCTCCATGGGAGGAATGTCTCTAACAGTCTTCGCTTTGATCGTTCCCTGGAAGACCAGTAGTAGTTTCTGATGCCCTTCTGGAGGCTTTCTGTAATCTGTGGACTATCAGAATGTTGATGAAACACAAAAAATTGTATCGGGATTTAATACAACATTCGCCATGCGCACTTTCCTCCATGGGAGTAATGTCTCGAACAGTCTACGCTTTGATCGCTCCCTGGAAGACCAGTAGTAGTTTCCGATGCACATCTGGTGGCATTCTGTAATCTGTAGACTATCAGAGTGTTGATGAAACACAGAAATTGCATCGGGATTGAATACAACAGTCACCATGCGCACTTTCCTCCACGGGAGTAATGTCTCAAACAGTCTACGATTTGATCGTTCCCTGGAAGACCGGTAGTAGTTTCCGATGCACATCTGGTGGCATTCTGTAATCTGTAGACTATCAGAGTGTTGATGAAACACAGAAATTGCATCGGGATTGAATACAACAGTCACCATGCGCACTTTCCTCCATGGGAGTAATGTCTCAATTAGTCTACGCATTGATCGTTCCCTGGAAGACCAGTAGTAGTTTCCGACGCACATCTGAAGGCATTCTGTAATCTGTGGAGTATCAGAGTGTTGATGAAACACAGAAATTGCATCGGGATTGAATACAACAGTCAACATGCGCTCTTTCTTCCACAGGAGTAATGTCTCAAACAGTCTACGGTTTGATCTCTCCCTGTAAGACCAGTAGTAGTTTCCGATGCACATCTGGAGGCATTCTGTAATCTGTGGACTATCAGAGTGTTGATGAAACACAGAAATTGCATCGGGATTGAATACAACAGTCACCATGCGCACATTCCTCCATAAAAGTAATGTCTCAAACAGTCTACGTTTTCATCGTTACCTGGAAGACCAGTAGTAGTTTCCGATGCACATCTGGAGGCATTCTGTATTCTGCGGACTATCAGAGTGTTGATGAAACACAGAAATTGCATCGGGATTGAATACAACAGTCACCATGAGCACTTTCCTCCATGGGAGTAATGTCTCAAACAGTCTACGCTTTGATCGTTCCCTGGAAGACCAGTAGTAGTTTTCGATGCACATGTGGAGGCATTCTGTAATCTGTGTAGTATTAGAGTGTTGATGAAACACAGAAATTGCATCGGGATTGAATACAACCGTCACCATGAGCACTTTCCACCATGGGATTAATGTCTCAAACAGTCTAATCTTTGATCGTTCCCTGGAAGACCAGTAGTAGTTTCCGATGTACGTCTGGTGGCATTCTGTAAACTGTGGACTATCAGAGTGTTGATGAAACACAGAAATGGCCTCGGGATTGAATACAGCAGTCACCATGCGCACTTTCCTCCATGGGAATAATGTCTCAAACAGTCTACGCTTTGATCGTTCCCAGGAAGACCAGTAGTAGGTTCCGATGCACATCTGGAGGCATTCTGTAATCTGTGGACTATCAGAGTGTTGATGAAACACAGAAATTGCATCGGGATTGAATACAACAGTCACCATGCGCACTTTCCTCCATGGGAGTAATTTCCCAAACAGTCTACGCTTTGATCGTTCCCTGGAAGACCAGTAGTAGTTTCCGATGCACATCTGGAGGCATTCTGTAATCTGTGGACTATCAGAGTGTTGATGATACACAGAAAATGCATCGGGATTAAATACAGCAGTCGAGATGCGCACTTTCCTCCATGGGAGTAATGTCTCAAACAGTCTACGCTTTGACCGTTCCCTGGAAGACCAATAATAGTTTCCGATGCACATCTGGAGGCATTCTGTAATCGGTGGATTATCAGAGTGTTGATGAAACCAGAAATTGCATCGGGATAGAATACACTAGTCACCATTTCCACTTTCCTCCATGGGAGTAATGTCTCAAGGACTTTACGCTTTGATCATTCCCCGGAAGACCAGTAGTAGTTTCCGATGCACATCTGGTGGCATTCTGTAACCTGTAGACTATCAGAGTGTTGATAAAACACAGAAATTGCATCGGGATTGAATACAACAGTTACCTTGCGCACTTTCCTCCATGGGAGTAATGTCTCTAACAGTCTTCGCTTTGATCGTTCCCTGGAAGACCAGTAGTAGTTTCCGATGCGCTTCTGGAGGCTTTCTGTAATCTGTGGACTATCAGAATGTTGATGAAACACAGAAATTGCATCGGGATTTGATTCAACAGTCACCATGAGCACTTTCCTTCATGGGAGTAATGTCTCAAACAGTCTACGCTTTGATCGCTCCCTGGAAGACCAGTAGTAGTTTCCGATGCACATCTGGTTTCAATCTGTAATCTGTGGACTATCAGAGTGTTGATGAAACACAGAAATTCCATCGGGATGGAATACAAAATTCACCATGCGCACTTTCCTCCACGGGAGGTATTTCTCAAACAGTCTACACTTTGATCGTTTGCTGGAAGACCAGTAGTAGTTTCCGATGCACATCTGGTGGCATTCTGTACTCTGTGGACTATCAGAGTGTTGATGAAACACAGAAACTGCATCGGGATTGAGTACAACAGACACCATGCGCACTTTCCTCCATGGGAGTAATGTCTGAAACAGTCTACGCTTTGATCGTTCCCTGGAAGACCAGTAGTAGTTTCCGATGCAGATCTGGAGGCATTCTGCAATCTGTGGAGTATCAGAGTGTTGATGAAACACAGAAATGGCATCGGGATTGAATACAACAGCCACCATGCGCAATTTCCTTCCACGGGAGTAATGTCTTAAAGAGTTTACGTTTTGATCGTTCCCTGGAAGACCAGTAGTAGTTTCCGATGCACATCTGGAGGCATTCTGTAATCTGTGGACTATCAGAGTGTTGATGATACACAGAAAATGCATCATGATTGAATACAACAGTCACCATGCGCACTTTCCTCCATGGGAGTAATGTCTCAAACAGTCTACGCTTTGATCGTTCCCTGGCAGACCAGTAGTAGTTTCCGATGCACATCTGGAGGCATTCTGTAATCTGTGGACTATCAGAGTGTTGATGAAACACAGAAACTGCATCGGGATTGAGTACAACAGTCACCATGCGCACTTTCCTCCTTTGGAGTAATGTCTCAAACAGTCTACGCTTTGATCGTTCCCTGGAAGACCAGTAGTAGTTTCCGATGCAGATCTGGAGGCATTCTGTAATCTGTGGAGTATCAGAGTGTTGATGAAACACAGAAATGGCATCGGGATTGAATACAACAGCAACCATGCGCAATTTCCTTCCACGGGAGTAATGTCTTAAAGAGTTTACGTTTTGATCGTTCAATGGAAGACCAGTAGTGGTTTCCGATGAACATCTGGAGGCATTCTGTAATCTGTGGACTATCAGAGTGTTGATGAAACACAGAAATTGCATCGGAATTGAATACAACATTCACCATGCGCACTTTCCTCCGTGGGAGGAATGTCTCTAACAGTCTTCGCTTTGATCGTTCCCTGGAAGACCAGTAGTAGTTTCTGATGCCCTTCTGGAGGCTTTCTGTAATCTGTGGACTATCAGAATGTTGATGAAACACAAAAAATCGTATCGGGATTTAATACAACATTCGCCATGCGCACTTTCCTCCATGGGAGTAATGTCTCAAACAGTCTACGCTTTGATCGCTCCCTGGAAGACCAGTAGTAGTTTCCGATGCACATCTGGTGGCATTCTGTAATCTGTAGACTATCAGAGTGTTGATGAAACACAGAAATTGCATCGGGATTGAATACAACAGTCACCATGCGCACTTTCCTCCACGGGAGTAATGTCTCAAACAGTCTACGATTTGATCGTTCCCTGGAAGACCGGTAGTAGTTTCCGAGGCACATCTGGTGGCATTCTGCAATCTGTAGACTATCAGAGTGTTGATGAAACGTAGAAATTGCATCGGGATTGAATACAACAGTCACCATGCGCACTTTCCTCCATGGGAGTAATGTCTCAATTAGTCTACGCATTGATCGTTCCCTGGAAGACCAGTAGTAGTTTCCGACGCACATCTGAAGGCATTCTGTAATCTGTGGAGTATCAGAGTGTTGATGAAACACAGAAATTGCATCGGGATTGAATACAACAGTCAACATGCGCTCTTTCTTCCACAGGAGTAATGTCTCAAACAGTCTACGGTTTGATCTCTCCCTGTAAGACCAGTAGTAGTTTCCGATGCACATCTGGAGGCATTCTGTATTCTGCGGACTATCAGAGTGTTGATGAAACACAGAAATTGCATCGGGATTGAATACAACAGTCACCATGAGCACTTTCCTCCATGGGAGGAAACAGTCTACGCTTTGATCGTTCCCTGGAAGACCAGTAGTAGTTTTCGATGCACATGTGGAGGCATTCTGTAATCTGTGGAGTATTAGAGTGTTGATAAAACACAGAAATTGCATCGGGATTGAATACAACCGTCACCATGCGCACTTTCCTCCATGGGATTAATGTCTCAAACAGTCTAATCTTTGATCGTTCCCTGGAAGACCAGTATTAGTTTCCGATGTACGTCTGGTGGCATTCTGTAAACTGTGGACTATCAGAGTGTTGATGAAACACAGAAATGGCCTCGGGATTGAATACAGCAGTCACCATGCGCACTTTCCTCCATGGGAATAATGTCTCAAACAGTCTACGCTTTTATCGTTCCCAGGAAGACCAGTAGTAGGTTCCGATGCACATCTGGAGGCATTCTGTAATCTGTGGACTATCAGAGTGTTGATGAAACACAGAAATTGCATCGGGATTGAATACAACAGGCACCATGCGCACTTTCCTCCATGGGAGTAATGTCCCAAACAGTCTACGCTTTGATCGTTCCCTGGAAGACCAGTAGTAGTTTCCGATGCACATCTGGAGGCATTCTGTAATCTGTGGACTATCAGAGTGTTGATGATACACAGAAAATGCATCGGGATTAAATACAACAGTCAAGATGCGCACTTTCCTCCATGGGAGTAATGTCTCAAACAGTCTACGCTTTGACCGTTCCCTGGAAGACCAATAATAGTTTCCGATGCACATCTGGAGGCATTCTGTAATCGGTGGATTATCAGAGTGTTGATGAAACCAGAAATTGCATCGGGATAGAATACACTAGTCACCATGCGCACTTTCCTCCATGGGAGTAATGTCTCAAGGACTCTACGCTTTGATCATTCCCCGGAAGACCAGTAGTAGTTTCCGATGCACATCTGGTGGCATTCTGTAACCTGTAGACTATCAGAGTGTTGATAAAACACAGAAATTGCATCGGGATTGAATACAACAGTCACCATGCGCACTTTCGTCCATAGGAGTAATGTCTCAAACAGTCTACTCTTTGATCGTTCCCTGGAAGACCAGTAGTAGTTTCCGATGCACATCTGGAGGCATTCTGTAATCTGTTAACTATCAGAGAGTTGATGAAACACAGAGATTGCATCGGGATTGAATACAACAGTCACCATGCGCACTTTCGTCCATGGGAGTAATGTCTCTAACAGTCTTCGCTTTGATCGTTCCCTGGAAGACCAGTAGTAGTTTCCGATGCCCTTCTGGAGGCTTTCTGTAATCTGTGGACTATCAGAATGTTGATGAAACACAGAAATTGCATCGGGATTTGATTCAACAGTCACCATGAGCACTTTCCTTCATGGGAGTAATGTCTCAAACAGTCTACGCTTTGATCGCTCCCTGGAAGACCAGTAGTAGTTTCCGATGCACATCTGGTTTCAATCTGTAATCTGTGGACTATCAGAGTGTTGATGAAACACAGAAATTCCATCGGGATTGAATACAAAATTCACCATGCGCACTTTCCTCCACGGGAGGTATTTCTCAAACAGTCTACACTTTGATCGTTTGCTGGAAGACCAGTAGTAGTTTCCGATGCACATCTGGTGGCATTCTGTAATCTGTGGACTATCAGAGTGTTGATGAAACACAGAAATTGCATCGGGATTGAATACAACAGTCACCATGCGCTCATTCCTCCATAAAAGTAATTTCGCAAACAGGCTACGATTTGATCGTTCCCTGGAAGACCAGTAGTAGTTTCCGATGCACGTCTGGTTTTATTTTGTAAACTGTGGACAATCAGAGTGTTGATGAAACACAGAAATTGCATTGGGATTGAATACTACAGTCACCATCCGCACATTCCTCCATGGGAGTAATGTCTGAAACAGTCTACACTTTGATCGTTCCCTGGAAGACCAGTAGTAGTTTCCGATGCAGATCTGGAGGCATTCTGTAATCTGTGGACTATCAGAGTGTTGATGAAACACAGAAACTGCATCGGGATTGAGTACAACAGTCACCATGCGCACTTTCCTCCATGGGAGTAATGTCTCAAACAGTCTATGCTTTGATCTTTCCCTGGAAGACCAGTAGTAGTTTCCGATGCAGATCTGGAGGCATTCTGTAATCTGTGGAGTATCAGAGTGTTGATGAAACACAGAAATGGCATCGGGATTGAATACAACAGCCACCATGCGCAATTTCCTTCCACGGGAGTAATGTCTTAAAGAGTTTACGTTTTGATCGTTCCCTGGAAGACCAGTAGTAGTTTCCGATGCACATCTGGAGGCATTCTGTAATCTGTGGACTATCAGAGTGTTGATGATACACAGAAAATGCATCATGATTGAATACAACAGTCACCATGCGCACTTTCCTCCATGGGAGTAATGTCTCAAACAGTCTACGCTTTGATCGTTCCCTGGAAGACCAGTAGTAGTTTCCGATTCACATCTGGAGGCATTATGTAATCTGTGGACTATCAGAGTGTTGATGAAACACAGAAACTGCATCGGGATTGAGTACAACAGTCACCATGCGCGGTTTCCTCCATTGGAGTAATGTCTCAAACAGTCTACGCTTTGATCGTTCCCTGGAAGACCAGTAGTAGTTTCCGATGCAGATCTGGAGGCATTCTGTAATCTGTGGAGTATCAGAGTGTTGATGAAACACAGAAATGGCATCGGGATTGAATACAACAGCCACCATGCGCAATTTCCTTCCACGGGAGTAATGTCTTAAAGAGTTTACGTTTTGATCGTTCCCTGGAAGACCAGTAGTAGTTTCCGATGAACATCTGGAGGCATTCTGTAATCTGTGGACTATCAGAGTGTTGATGAAACACAGAAATTGCATCGGGATTGAATACAACAGTCACCATGCGCACTTTCCTCCATGGGAGTAATATCCAAAACAGTCTACGCTTTGATCGTTCCCTGGAAGACCAGTAGTAGTTTCCGATGCACATCTGGTGGCATTCTGTAAACTGTGGACTATCAGAGTGTTGATGAAACATAGAAATTGCATTGGGATTGAATACTACAGTCACCATCCGCACATTCCTCCATGGGAGTAATGTCTGAAACAGTGTACACTTTGATCGTTCCCTGGAAGACCAGTAGTAGTTTCCGATGCAGATCTGGAGGCATTCTGTAATCTGTGGACTATCAGAGTGTTGATGAAACACAGAAACTGCATCGGGATTGAGTACAACAGACACCATGCGCACTTTCCTCCAAGGGAGTAATGTCTCAAACAGTATACGCTTTGATCGTTCCCTGGAAGACCAGTAGTAGTTTCCGATGCAGATCTGGAGGCATTCTGTAATCTGTGGAGTATCAGAGTGTTGATGAAACACAGAAATGGCATCGGGATTGAATACAACAGCCACCATGCGCAATTTCCTTCCATGGGAGTAATGTCTTAAAGAGTTTACGTTTTGATCGTTCCCTGGAATACCAGTAGTAGTTTCCGATGCACATCTGGAGGCATTCTGTAATCTGTGGACTATCAGAGTATTGATGATACACAGAATATGCATCATGATTGAATACAACAGTCACCATGCGCACTTTCCTCCATGGGAGTAATGTCTCAAACAGTCTACGCTTTGATCGTTCCCTGGAAGACCAGTAGTAGTTTCCGATGCACATCTGGAGGCATTCTGTAATCTGTGGACTATCAGAGTGTTGATGAAACACAGAAACTGCATCGGGATTGAGTACAACAGTCACCATGCGCACTTTCCTCCATTGGAGTAATGTCTCAAACAGTCTACGCTTTGATCGTTCCCTGGAAGACCAGTAGTAGTTTCCGAAGCAGATCTGGAGGCATTCTGTAATCTGTGGAGTATCAGAGTGTTGATGAAACACAGAAATGGCATCGGGATTGAATACAACAGCCACCATGCGCACTTTCCTCCATGGGAGTAATGTCTCAAACAGTCTACGCTTTGACCGTTCCCTGGAAGACCAATAATAGTTACCGATGCACATCTGGAGGCATTCTGTAATCGGTGGAGTATCAGAGTGTTGATGAAACCAGAAATTGCATCGGGATTGAATACACCAGTCACCATGCGCACTTTCCTCCATGGGAGTAATGTCTCAAAGAGTTTACGCTTTGATCATTCCCTGGAAGACCAGTAGTAGTTTCCGATGCACATCTGGTGGCTTTCTGTAACCTGTAGACTATCAGAGTGTTGATAAAACACAGAAATTGCATCGGGATTGAATACAACAGTTACCATGCGCACTTTCCTCCGTGGGAGGAATGTCTCTAACAGTCTTCGCTTTGATCGTTCCCTGGAAGACCAGTAGTAGTTTCTGATGCCCTTCTGGAGGCTTTCTGTAATCTGTGGACTATCAGAATGTTGATGAAACACAAAAAATTGCATCGGGATTTAATACAACAGTCGCCATGCGCACTATCCTCCATGGGAGTAATGTCTCAAACAGTCTACGCTTTGATCGCTCCCTGGAAGACTAGTAGTAGTTTCCGATGCACATCTGGTTTCATTCTGTAATCTGTGGACTATTAGAGTGTTGATGAAACACAGAAATTCCATCGGGATTGAATACAACAGTCACCATGCGCACTTTCCTCCACGAGAGGTATGTCTCAAACAGTCTACACTTTCATCGTTCCCTGGAAGACCAGTAGTAGTTTCCGATGCACATCTGGTGGCATTCTGTAATCTGTGGACTATCAGAGTGTTGATGAAACACAGAAATTGCATTGGGATTGAATACTACAGTCACCATCCGCATTTTCCACCATTTGAGTAATGTCTGAACAGTCTACGCTTTGATCGTTCCCTGGAAGACCAGTAGTAGTTTCCGATGCACATCTCGGGGCATTCTGTTATCTGTGGACTATCAGAGTGTTAATGAACACAGAAAATGCAACGGGATTGAATACAACAGTAATCATGCGCACTTTCCGCCACGGGAGCAATGTCTCAAAGAATTTACGCTTTGATCGTTCCATGGAAGACCAGTAGCAGTTTACGATGCACATCTGGTGGCATTCTGTAATCTGTGGAATATCAGAGTGTTGATGAAACACAGAAATTGCATCGGGATTGAATACAACAGTCACCATGCGCTCATTCCTCCATAAAAGTAATTTCTCAAACAGGCTACGCTTTGATCGTTCCCTGGAAGACCAGTAGTAGTTTCCGATGCACATCTGGAGGCATTCTGTAATCTGTGGACTATCAGAGTGTTGATGAAACACAGAAACTGCATCGGGATTGAGTACAACAGTCACCATGCACACTTTCCTCCATGGGAGTAATGTCTCAAACAGTCTACGCTTTGATCGTTCCCTGGAAGACCAGTAGTAGTTCCCGATGCACATCTGGAGGCATTCTGTAATCAGTGGAGTATCAGAGTGTTGATGAAACACAGAAATTGCATCGGGATTGAATACAACAGTCACCATGCGCACTTTCCTCCATGGGAGTAATGTCTCAAACAGTCTAATCTTTGATCGTTCCCTGGAAGACCAGTAGTGGTTTCCGATGCACATCTGGTGGCATTCTGTAAACTGTGGACAATCAGAGTGTTGATGAAACACAGAAATTGCTACGGGATTGAATACAGCAGTCACCATGCGCACTGTCCTCCATGGGAATAATGTCTCAAACAGTCTACGTTTGATGGTTCCCAGGAAGACCAGTAGTATGTTCCGATGCACATCTGGAGGCATTCAGTAATCTGTGGACTATCAGAGTGTTGATGAAAGACAGAAAATGCATCGGGATTGAATACAACTGTCACGATGCGCACTTCCCCCATGGGAGTAATGTCTTAAAGAGTTTACGTTTTGATCGTTCCCTGGAAGACCAGTAGTAGTTTCCGATGAACATCTGGAGCCATTCTGTAATCTGTGGACTATCAGTGTGTCGATGAAACACAGAAATTGCATCGGGATTGAATACAAGAGTCACCATGCGCACTTTCCTCCATGGGAGTAATGTCTCAAACAGTCAACGCTTTGATCTTTCCCTGGAAGACCAGTGGTAGTTTCCCATTAACATCTGTTGGCGTTCTGTAATCTGTGGACTATAAGTGTGTTGATGAAACACACAAATTTTATCGGGATTGAATACAACTCTCACCATGCGCACTTTCCTCCACGGGAGGTATGTCTCAAACAGTCTACACTTTGATCGTTCCCTGGAAGACCAGTAGTAGTTTCCGATGCACGTCTGGTGGCATTCTGTAATCTGTGGACTATCAGAGTGTTGATGAAACATAGAAATTGCATTGGGATTGAATACTACAGTCACCATCCGCACTTTCCTCCATGGGAGTAATGTCTGAAACAGTCCACGCTTTGATCGTTCCCTGGAAGACCAGTAGTAGTATCTGATGCACATCTCGTAGCATTCTATAATCTGTGGACTATCAGAGTGTTGATGAAACACAGGAAATGCATCGTGATTGAATACAACAGTCATCATGCGCACTTCCTCCATGGGAGCGATGTCTCAGAGAGTTTACGCTTTGATCGTTCCATGTATGACTAGTACCAGTTTCCGATGCACATCTGGAGGCATTCTGTAATCTGTGGACTATCAGAGTGTTGATGAAACACAGAAATTCCATTGGGATTGAGTACAACAGTCACCATGCGCACATTCCTCCATAAAAGTAATGTCTCAAACAGGCTACGCTTTGATCGTTCCCTCGAAGACCAGTAGTAGCTTCTGATGCACATCTGGAGGCATTCTGTAATCTGTGGACTATCAGAGTGTTGATGAAACACAGAAACTGCATCGGGATTGAGTACAACAGTCACCATGCGCTCTTTCCTCCATGGGAGTAATGTCTCAAACAGTCTACGCTTTGATCGTTCCCTGGAAGACCAGTAGTAGTGTCCGATGCAGATCTGGTGGGATTCTGTAATCTGTGGAGTATCAGAGTGTTGATGAAACACAGAAATTGCATCGGGATTGTATACAACAGCCACCATGCGCAATTTCCTTAAACGGGAGTAATGTCTCAAACAGTCTACGATTTGATCGTTCACTGGAAGACCAGTAGTAGTTTCCGATGCACATCTGGAGGCTTTCTGTAATCTGTGGACTATCAGAATGTTGATGGAACACAGAAATTGCATCGGGATTGAATACAACAGTCACCATGCGCACTTTCCTCCATGGGAGTAATGTCTCAAACAGTCTACGCTTTGATCGATCCCTGGAAGACCAGTAGTAGTTTCCGATGCACATCTCGGGGCATTCTGTAATCTGTGGACTATCAGAGTGTTAATGAAACACAGAAAATGCAACGGGATTGAATACAACAGTCATCATGCGGACTTTCCTCCATGGAAGCAATGTCTCAAAGAATTTACGCTTTGATCGTTCCATGGAATCCAGTAGCAGTTTCCGATGCACATCTGGAGGCATTCTGTAATCTGTGGACTATCAGAGTGTTGATGAAACACAGAAACTGCATCGGGATTGAGTACAACAGTCACCATGCGCACTTTCCTCCATGGGAGTAATGTCTCAAACAGTCTACGCTTTGATCGTTCCCTGGAAGACCAGTAGTAGTTCCCGATGCACATCTGGAGGCATTCTGTAATCTGTGGAGTATCAGAGTGTTGATGAAACACAGAAATTGCATCGGGATTGAATACAACAGTCACCATGAGCACTTTCCTCCATGGGAGTAATGTCTCTAAGAGTCTACGATTTGATCGTTCCCTGGAAGACGAGTATTAGTTTCCGATGCACATCTTTATGCTTTCTGTAACCTGTGGACTATCAGAGTGTTGATGAAACACTGAAATTGCATCGGGATTGAATACAACAGTCACCATGCGCACTTTCCTCCACGGGAGTAATGTCTCAAACAGTCTACGCTTTGATCGTTCCCTGTAAGACCAGTAGTAGTTTCCGATGCACATCTGGAGGCATTCTGTAATCTGTGGACTATCAGAGTGTTGATGAAACACAGAAATTCCATTGGGATTGAGTACAACAGTCACCATGCGCACATTCCTCCATAAAAGTAATGTCTCAAACAGGCTACGCTTTGATCGTTCCCTGGAAGACCAGTAGTAGCTTCCGATGCACATCTGGAACGACTCTGTAATCTGTGGACTATCAGAGTGTTGATGAAACACAGAAATTGCATCGGGATTGTATACAACAGCCACCATGCGCAATTTCCTTCCACGGGAGTAATGTCTCAAACAGTCTACGATATGATCGTTCTCTGGAAGACCAGTAGTAGTTTCCGATGCACATCTGGTGGCATTCTGTAATCTGTAGACTATCAGAGTGTTGATGAAACAATGAAATTGCATCGGGATTGAATACAGCAGTTACCATGCACACTTTCCTCCATGGGAGTAATGTCTCTAACAGTCTACGCTTTGATCGTTCCCTGGAAGACCAGTAGTAGTTTCCGATGCACATCTGGAGGCTTTCTGTAATCTGTGGACTATCAGAATGTTGATGAAACACAGAAATTGCATCGGGATTGAATACAACAGTCACCATGCGCACTTTCCTCCATGGGAGTAATGTCTCAAACAATCTACGCTTTGATCATTCACTGGAAGATTAGTACTAGTTTCCGATGCACACCTGGAGGCATTCTGTAATCTGTGGAGTATCAGAGTGTTGATGAAACACAGAAAATGCAACGGGATTGAATACAACATTCATCATTCGCACTTTCCTCCACAGGAGTAATGTCTCAAACAGTCTACGCTTTGATCGTTCACTGGAAGACCAGTAGTAGTTTCCGATGCACATCTGGTGCCATTCTGTAATCTGTAGACTATCAGAGTGTTGATGAAACACAGAAATTGCATCGGGATTGAATACAACAGTCACCATGCGCACTTTCCTACATGGGAGTAATGTCTCTAACAGTCTACGCTTTGATCGTTAGCTGGAAGAAAAGTAGTAGGTTCCGATGCACATCTGGAGGCATTCTGTAATCTGTGGACTATCAGAGTGTTGATGAAAGACATAAAATGCATCGGGATTGAATACAACAGTCACGATGCGTACTTTCCTCCATGGGAGTAATGTCTTAAAGAGTTTACGTTTTGATCGTTCCCTGGAAGACCAGTAGTAGTTTCCGATGAACATCTGGAGGCATTCTGTAATCTGTGGACTATCAGAGTGTTGATGAAACACGGAAATTACATCGTGATTGAATACAAGAGTCACCATGCGCACTTTCCTCCATGGGAGTAATGTCTCAAACAGTCTACGCTTTGATCTTTCCCTGGAAGACCAGTAGTAGTTTCCCTTTAACATCTGGAGGCATTCTGTAATCTGTGGACTATCAGAGTGTTGATGAAACACAGAAATTCCATCGGGATTGAATACAACAGTCACCATCCGCACTTTCCTCCATGGGAGTAATGTCTGAAACAGGCTACGCTTTGATAGATTCCTGGAAGACCAGTAGTAGTTTCCGATGCACATCTGGAGGCATTCTGTAATCTGTGGACTATCAGAGTGTTGATGAATCACAGAAACTGCATCGGGATTGAGTACAACAGTTACCATGAGCACTTTCCTCCATGGGAGTAATGTCTCAAACTGTCTACGCTTTGATCGTTCCCTGGAAGACCAGTAGTAGTTTCCGATGCAGATCTGGAGGCATTCTGTAATCTGTGGAGTATCAGAGTGTTGATGAAACACAGAAATTGCATCGGGATTGATTACAACAGCCACCATGCGCAATTTCCTTCCACGGGAGTAATGTCTCAAACAGTCTACGATTTGATCGTTCTCTGGAAGACCAGTAGTAGTTTCCGATGCACATCTGGTGGCATTCTGTAATCTGTAGACTATCAGAGTGTTGATGAAACAATGAAATATCATCAGGATTAATTACAGCAGTTACCATGCGCACTTTCCTCCATGGGAGTAATGTCTCTAACAGTCTACACTTTGATCGTTCCCTGGAAGACCAGTAGTAGTTTCCGATGCACGTCTGGTGGCATTCTGTAATCTGTGGACTATCAGAGTGTTGATGAAACATAGAAATTGCATTGGGATTGAATACTACAGTCACCATCCGCACTTTCCTCCATCGGAGTAATGTCTGAAACAGTTCACGCTTTGATCGTTCCCTGGAAGACCAGTAGTAGTTTCTGATGCACATCTCGTAGCATTCTATAATCTGTGGACTATCAGAGTGTTGATGAAACACAGAAAATGCATCGTGATTGAATACAACAGTCATCATGCGCACTTTCCTCCATGGGAGCGATGTCTCAGAGAGTTTACGCTTTGATCGTTCCATGGATGACTAGTACCAGTTTCCGATGCACATCTGGAGGCATTCTGTAATCTGTGGACTATCAGAGTGTTGATGAAACACAGAAATTCCATTGGGATTGAGTACAACAGTCACCATGCGCACATTCCTCCATAAAAGTAACGTCTCAAACAGGCTACGCATTGATCGTTCCCTCGAAGACCAGTAGCAGCTTCCGATGCACATCTGGAGGCATTCTGTAATCTGTGGACTATCAGAGTGTTGATGAAACACAGAAACTGCATCGGGATTGAGTACAACAGTCACCATGCGCTCTTTCTTCCATGGGAGTAATGTCTCAAACAGTCTACGCTTTGATCGTTCCCTGGAAGACCAGTAGTAGTGTCCGATGCAGATCTGGTGGGATTCTGTAATCTGTGGAGTATCAGAGTGTTGATGAAACACAGAAATTGCATCGGGATTGTATACAACAGCCACCATGCGCAATTTCCTTCCACGGGAGTAATGTCTCAAACAGTCTACGATTTGATCGTTCACTGGAAGACCAGTAGTAGTTTCCGATGCACATCTGGTGGCATTCTTTAATCTGTAGACTATCAGAGTGTTGATGAAACAATGAAATTGCATCGGGATTGAATACAGCAGTTGCCATGCACACTTTCCACCATGGGAGTAATGTCTCTAACAGTCTACGCTTTGATCGTTCCCTGGAAGACCAGTAGTAGTTTCCGATGCACATCTGGAGGCTTTCTGTAATCTGTGGACTATCAGAATGTTGATGAAACACAGAAATTGCATCGGGATTGAATACAACAGTCACCATGCGCACTTTCCTCCATGGGAGTAATGTCTCAAACAATCTACGCTTTAATCATTCACTGGAAGATTAGTACTAGTTTCCGATGCACACCTGGAGGCATTCTGTAATCTGTGGAGTATCAGAGTGTTGATGAAACACAGAAAATGCAACGGGATTGAATACAACATTCATCATTCGCACTTTCCTCCACAGGAGTAATGTCTCAAACAGTCTACGCTTTGATCGTTCACTGGAAGACCAGTAGTAGTTTCCGATGCACATCTGGTGCCATTCTGTAATCTGTAGACTATCAGAGTGTTGATGAAACACAGAAATTGCATCGGGATTGAATACAACAGTCACCATGCGCACTTTCCTACATGGGAGTAATGTCTCTAACAGTCTACGCTTTGATCGTTAGCTGGAAGAAAAGTAGTAGGTTCCGATGCACATCTGGAGGCATTCTGTAATCTGTGGACTATCAGAGTGTTGATGAAAGACATAAAATGCATCGGGATTGAATACAACAGTCACGATGCGTACTTTCCTCCATGGGAGTAATGTCTTAAAGAGTTTACGTTTTGATCGTTCCCTGGAAGACCAGTAGTAGTTCCCGATGAACATCTGGAGGCATTCTGTAATCTGTGGACTATCAGAGTGTTGATGAAACACGGAAATTACATCGTGATTGAATACAAGAGTCACCATGCGCACTTTCCTCCATGGGAGTAATGTCTCAAACAGTCTACGCTTTGATCTTTCCCTGGAAGACCAGTAGTAGTTTCCCTTTAACATCTGGAGGCATTCTGTAATCTGTGGACTATCAGAGTGTTGATGAAACACAGAAATTCCATCGGGATTGAATACAACAGTCACCATCCGCACTTTCCTCCATGGGAGTAATGTCTGAAACAGGCTACGCTTTGATAGATTCCTGGAAGACCAGTAGTAGTTTCCGATGCACATCTGGAGGCATTCTGTAATCTGTGGACTATCAGAGTGTTGATGAATCACAGAAACTGCATCGGGATTGAGTACAACAGTTACCATGCGCACTTTCCTCCATGGGAGTAATGTCTCAAACTGTCTACGCTTTGATCGTTCCCTGGAAGACCAGTAGTAGTTTCCGATGCAGATCTGGAGGCATTCTGTAATCTGTGGAGTATCAGAGTGTTGATGAAACACAGAAATTGCATCGGGATTGATTACAACAGCCACCATGCGCAATTTCCTTCCACGGGAGTAATGTCTCAAACAGTCTACGATTTGATCGTTCTCTGGAAGACCAGTAGTAGTTTCCGATGCACATCTGGTGGCATTCTGTAATCTGTAGACTATCAGAGTGTTGATGAAACAATGAAATATCATCAGGATTGAATACAGCAGTTACCATGCGCTCTTTCCTCCATGGGAGTAATGTCTCTAACAGTCTACACTTTGATCGTTCCCTGGAAGACCAGTAGTAGTTTCCGATGCACGTCTGGTGGCATTCTGTAATCTGTGGACTATCAGAGTGTTGATGAAACATAGAAATTGCATTGGGATTGAATACTACAGTCACCATCCGCACTTTCCTCCATCGGAGTAATGTCTGAAACAGTTCACGCTTTGATCGTTCCCTGGAAGACCAGTAGTAGTTTCTGATGCACATCTCGTAGCATTCTATAATCTGTGGACTATCAGAGTGTTGATGAAACACAGAAAATGCATCGTGATTGAATACAACAGTCATCATGCGCACTTTCCTCCATGGGAGCGATGTCTCAGAGAGTTTACGCTTTGATCGTTCCATGGATGACTAGTACCAGTTTCCGATGCACATCTGGAGGCATTCTGTAATCTGTGGACTATCAGAGTGTTGATGAAACACAGAAATTCCATTGGGATTGAGTACAACAGTCACCATGCGCACATTCCTCCATAAAAGTAACGTCTCAAACAGGCTACGCATTGATCGTTCCCTCGAAGACCAGTAGCAGCTTCCGATGCACATCTGGAGGCATTCTGTAATCTGTGGACTATCAGAGTGTTGATGAAACACAGAAACTGCATCGGGATTGAGTACAACAGTCACCATGCGCTCTTTCCTCCATGGGAGTAATGTCTCAAACAGTCTACGCTTTGATCGTTCCCTGGAAGACCAGTAGTAGTGTCCGATGCAGATCTGGTGGGATTCTGTAATCTGTGGAGTATCAGAGTGTTGATGAAACACAGAAATTGCATCGGGATTGTATACAACAGCCACCATGCGCAATTTCCTTCCACGGGAGTAATGTCTCAAACAGTCTACGATTTGATCGTTCACTGGAAGACCAGTAGTAGTTTCCGATGCACATCTGGTGGCATTCTTTAATCTGTAGACTATCAGAGTGTTGATGAAACAATGAAATTGCATCGGGATTGAATACAGCAGTTGCCATGCACACTTTCCTCCATGGGAGTAATGTCTCTAACAGTCTACGCTTTGATCGTTCCCTGGAAGACCAGTAGTAGTTTCCGATGCACATCTGGAGGCTTTCTGTAATCTGTGGACTATCAGAATGTTGATGGAACACAGAAATTGCATCGGGATTGAATACAACAGTCACCATGCGCACTTTCCTCCATGGGAGTAATGTCTCAAACAGTCTACGCTTTGATCGATCCCTGGAAGACCAGTAGTAGTTTCCGATGCACATCTCGGGGCATTCTGTAATCTGTGGACTATCAGAGTGTTAATGAAACACAGAAAATGCAACGGGATTGAATACAACAGTCATCATGCGCACTTTCCTCCATGGGAGCAATGTCTCAAAGAATTTACGCTTTGATCGTTCCATGGAATCCAGTAGCAGTTTCCGATGCACATCTGGAGGCATTCTGTAATCTGTGGACTATCAGAGTGTTGATGAAACACAGAAAAAGTAATTTCTCAAAGAGGCTACGATTTGATCGTTCCCTGGAAGACCAGTAGTAGTTTCCGATGCACATCTGGAGGCATTCTGTAATCTGTGGACTATCAGAGTGTTGATGAAACACAGAAACTGCATCATGATTGAGTACAACAGTCACCATGCGCACTTTCCTCCATGGGAGTAATGTCTCAAACAGTCTACGCTTTGATCGTTCCCTGGAAGACCAGTAGTAGTTCCCGATGCACATCTGGAGGCATTCTGTAATCTGTGGAGTATCAGAGTGTTGATGAAACACAGAAATTGCATCGGGATTGAATACAACAGTCACCATGAGCACTTTCCTCCATGGGAGTAATGTCTCTAAGAGTCTACGATTTGATCGTTCCCTGGAAGACGAGTATTAGTTTCCGATGCACATCTGTATGCTTTCTGTAATCTGTGGACTATCAGAGTGTTGATGAAACACAGAAATTGCATCGGGATTGAATACAACAGTCACCATGCGCACTTTCCTCCACGGGAGTAATGTCTCAAAGAGTCTACGCTTTGATCGTTCCCTGTAAGACCAGTAGTAGTTTCCGATGCACATCTGGAGGCATTCTGTAATCTGTGGACTATCAGAGTGTTGATGAAACACAGAAATTCCATTGGGATTGAGTACAACAGTCACCATGCGCACATTCCTCCATAAAAGTAATGTCTCAAACAGGCTACGCTTTGATCGTTCCCTGGAAGACCAGTAGTAGCTTCCGATGCACATCTGGAACGACTCTGTAATCTGTGGACTATCAGAGTGTTGATGAAACACAGAAATTGCATCGGGATTGTATAAAACAGCCACCATGCGCAATTTCCTTCCACGGGAGTAATGTCTCAAACAGTCTACGATATGATCGTTCTCTGGAAGACCAGTAGTAGTTTCCGATGCACATCTGGTGGCATTCTGTAATCTGTAGACTATCAGAGTGTTGATGAAACAATGAAATTGCATCGGGATTGAATACAGCAGTTACCATGCACACTTTCCTCCATGGGAGTAATGTCTCTAACAGTCTACGCTTTGATCGTTCCCTGGAAGACCAGTAGTAGTTTCCGATGCACATCTGGAGGCTTTCTGTAATCTGTGGACTATCAGAGTGTTGATGAAACACAGAAATTGCATCGGGATTGAATACAACAGTCACCATGCGCACATTCCTCCATAAAAGTAATGTCTCAAACAGGCTACGCTTGGATCGTTCCCTGGAAGACCAGTAGTAGTTTCCGATGCACATCTGGAGGCATTCTGTAATCTGTGGACTATCAGAGTGTTGATGAAACACAGAAACTGCATCGGGATTGAGTACAACAGTCACCATAAGCACTTTCCTCCATGAGAGTAATGTTTCAAAGAGTCTATGCTTTGATCGATCCCTGGAAGATCACTAGTAGTTTCCGATGCACATCTGGTGGAATTCAGTAATCTTTAGACTATCAGATAGTTAATGAAACACAGAAATAGCATCGGGATTGAATACAACAGTTACCATGCGCACATTCCTCCACGGAAGTAATGTCTCAAACAGTCTACGCTTTGATCGTTCCCTGGAAGGCCAGTAGTAGTTTCCGATGCACATCTGGATGCTTTCTGTCATCTGTGGACTATCAGAGTGATGATGAAACACAGAAATTGCATCGGGATTGAATACAACAGTCTCCATGCGCAGTTTCCTCCATGGGAGTAATGTCTCAATGAGTTTACGCTTAGATCGTTCCCTGGAAGATCAGCAGTAGTTTCCGATGCACATCTGGAGGCATTCTGTAATCTGTGGACTATCAGAGTGTTGATGAAACACAGTAATTGCATCGGGATTGAATACAACAGTCACCTTGCGCACTTTCCTCCATGGGAGTAATGTCTCTAACAGTCTACGCTTTGATCGTTCACTGGAAGACCAGTACTAGTTTCCGATGCACACCTGGAGGCATTCTGTAATCTGTCGAGTATCAGAGTGTTGATGAAACTAAGAAATTGCATTGGGATTGAATACAACAGTCACCATGCGCACTTTCCTAAATGTGAGTAATGTCTCAAACAGTCTACGATTTGATCGTTCCCTGGAAGACCAGTAGTAGTTTCCGACGCACGTCTGAAGGCATTCAGTAATCTGTGGAGTATCAGAGTGTTGATGAAACACAGAAATGGCTTCGGGATTGAATACAACAGTCACCATGCGCACTTTCCTCCACGAGAGTAATGTCTCAAACAGTCTACGGTTTGATCGTTCCCTGTAAGACCAGCAGTAGTTTCCGATGCACATCTGGAGGCATTCTGTAATCTGTGGTCTATCAGAGTGTTGATGAAACACAGAAATTGCATCGGGATTGAATACAACAGTCACCATGCGCACATTCCTCAATAAAAGTAATGTCTCAAACAGTCTACGCTTTCATCGTTCCCTGGAAGACCGGTAGTAGTTTCCGATGCACATCTGGAAGCATTCTGTAATCTGTGGACTATCAGAGTGTTGATGAAACAAAGAAATTGCATCGGGATTGAATACAACAGTCACCATGAGCACTTTTCTACATGGGAATAATGTCTCAAACAGTATACGCTTTGATGGTTCCCAGGAAGACCAGTAGTAGGTTCCGATGCACATCTGGAGGCATTCTGTAATCTGTTTACTATCAGAGTGTTGATGAAAGACAGAAAATGCATCGGGATTGAATACAACAGTCACGATGCGCACTTTCCTCCATGGGAGTAATGTCTTAAAGAGTTTACGTTTTGATCGTTCCCTGGAAGACCAGTAGTAGTTTCCGATGAACATCTGGAGTCATTCTGTAATCTGTGGACTATCAGAATGTTGATGAAACACAGAAATTGCATCGGGATTGGATACAACAGTCACCATCCGCACTTTCCTCCATGGGAGTAATGTTTGAAACAGGCTACGCTTTGATAGATTCCTGGAAGACCAGTAGTAGTTTCCGATGCACATCTGGAGGCATTCTGTAATCTGTGGACTATCAGAGTGTTGATGAATCACAGAAACTGCATCGGGATTGAGTACAACAGTCACCATGCGCACTTTCCTCCATGGGAGTAATGTCTCAAACTGTCTACGCTTTGATCGTTCCCTGGAAGACCAGTAGTAGTTTCCGATGCATATCTGGAGGCATTCTGTAATCTGTGGAGTATCAGAGTGTTGATGAAACACAGAAATTGCATCGGGATTGAATACAACAGCCACCATGCGCAATTTCCTTCCACGGGAGTAATGTCTCAAACAGTATACGATTTGATCGTTCTCTGGAAGACCAGTAGTAGTTTCCGATGCACATCTGGTGGCATTCTGTAATCTGTAGACTATCAGAGTGTTGATGAAACAATGAAATTGCATCGGGATTGAATACAGCAGTTACCATGCGCACTTTCCTCCATGGGAGTAATGTCTCTAACAGTCTACACTTTGATCGTTCCCTGGAAGACCAGTAGTAGTTTCCGATGCACATCTGGAGGCTTTCTGTAATCTGTGGACTATCAGAATGTTGAGGAAACACAGAAATTGCATCGGGATTGAATACAACAGTCACCATGCGCAGTTTCCTCCATGGGAGTAATGTCTCAAACAGTCTACGCTTTGATCGATCCCAGGAAGACCAGTAGTAGTTTCCGATGCACATCTGGTGGCATTCTGTAATCTGTGGACTATCAGAGTGTTGATGAAACACAGAAAATGCATCGGGATTGAATACAACAGTTACCATGGGCACTTTCCTCCATTGGAGTAATGTCTCAACGAGTTTACGCTTTGATCGTTCCCTGGAAAATCAGTAGTAGTTTCCGATGCACATCTGGAGGCATTCTGTAATCTATGGACTATCAGAGTGTTGATGGAACACAGAAAATGCATCGGGATTGAATACAACCGTCACCATGCGCACATTCCTCCATAAAAGTAATGTCTCAAACAGTCTACGCTTTGATCGTTCCCTGGAAGACCATTAGTAGTTTCCGATGCACATCTCGAGGCTTTCTGTAATCTGTGGACTATCTGAGTGTTGATGAAACACAGAAATTGCATCGGGATTGAATACAACAGTCACCATGCGCACTTTGCTCCATGGGAGTAATGTCTCAAACAGTCTAGGCCTTGATCGTTCCCTGGAAGACCAGTAGTAGTTTCCGATGCACAACTGGAAGCTTTCTGTAATCTGTGGACTATCAGAATGTTGATGAAACACAGAAATTGCATCGGGATTGAATACAACAGTCACCATGCGCACTTTCCTCCATGGGAGTAATGTCTCAAACAGTCTACGCTTTGATCGATCCCTGGAAGACCAGTAGTAGTTTCCGATGCACATCTGGTGGCATTCAGTAATCTGTAGACTATCAGAGTGTTGATGAAGCACAGAAATTGCATCGGGATTGAATACAACAGTCTCCATGCGCAGTTTCCTCCATGGGAGTAATGTCTCAAACAGTCTACGCTTTTATCGTTCCCTGGAAGACCAGTAGTAGTTTCCGATGCACATCTGGTGGCATTCTGTAATCTGTGGACTATCAGAGTGTTGGTGAAACACAGAAATTGCTTCGGGATTGAATACAACAGTCACCATGCGCACTTTCCTAAATGGGAGTAATGTCTCAAACAGTCTACGTTTCGATCGTTCCCTGGAAGACCAGTAGTAGTTTCCGACGCACATCTGAAGGCATTCTGTAATCTGTGTAGTATCAGAGTGTTGATGAAACACAGAAATTGCATCGGGATTGAATACAACAGTCACCATGCGCACTTTCCTCCACGGGAGTAATGTCTCAAACAGTCTACGGTTTGATCGTTCCCTGTAAGACCAGTAGTAGTTTCCGATGCACATCTGGAGTCATTCTGCAATCTGTGGACTATCAGAGTGTTGATGAAACAAAGAAATTGCATCGGGATTGATAACTACAGTCACCATGAGCACTTTCCTCCATGGGAATAATGTCTCAAGGAGTATACGCTTTGATGGTTCCCAGGAAGACCAGTAGTAGGTTCCGATGCACATCTGGAGGCATTCTGTAATCTGTTTACTATCAGAGTGTTGATGAAAGACAGAAAATGCATCGGGATTGAATACAACAGTCACGATGCGCACTTTCCTCCATGGTGAGTAATGTCTTAAAGAGTTTACGCTTTGATCTTTCCCTGGAAGAACAGTAGTAGTTTCCCATTAACATCTGGAGGCATTCTGTAAACTGTGGACTATCAGATTGTTGATGAAAGACAGAAAATGCATCGGGATTGAATACAACAGTCACGATGCGCACTTTCCTCCATGGGAGTAATGTCTCAAACAGTCTACGCTTTGATCTTTCCCTGGAAGACCAGTAGTAGTTTCCCATTAACATCTGGAGGCATTCTGTAATCTGTGGACTATCAGAGTGTTGATGAAACACAGAAACTGCAACGGGATTGAGTACAACAGTCACCATGCGCACTTTCCTCCATGGGAGTAATGTCTCAAACAGTCTACACTTTGATCCATCCCTGGAAGGCCAGTAGTAGTTTCCGATGCACATCTGGATTCTTTCTGTCATCTGTGGACTATCAGAGTGTTGATGAAACACAGAAATTGCATTGGGATTGAAAACAACAGTCTCCATGCGCAGTTTCCTCCATGGGAGTAATGTCTCAAACAGTCTACGCTTTTATCGTTTCCTGGAATACCAGTACTAGTTTCCGATGCACACCTGGAGGCATTCTGTAGCCTGTGGAGTATCAGAGTGTTGATGAAACACAGAAATTGCATCGTGATTGAATACAACAGTTACCATGCGCACTTTCCTCCACGGGAGTGATGTCTCATACAGTCTACGCTTTGATCGTTCCCTGTAAGACCAGTAGTAGTTTCCGATGCACATCTGGAGGCTTTCTGTAATCTGCGGACTATCAGAGTGTTGATGAAAGACAGAAAATGCATCTGGATTGAATACAACAGTCACGATGCGCACTTTCCTCCATGGGAGTAATGTCGTATAGAGTTTACGTTATGATCGTTCCCTGGAAGAGCAGTAGTAGTTTCCGATGAACATCTGGAGGCATTCTGTAATCTGTGGAGTATCAGAGTGTTGATGAAACACAGAAATAGCATCGGGATTGCATACAACAGTCACCATGCGCACTTTCCTCCATGGGAGTAATGTTCCAAAGAGATTACGCTTTGATCGTTCCCTGGAAGACCAGTAGTAGTTTCCGATGCACATCTGGTGGCGTTCTGTAATCTGTAGACTATCAGAGTGTTGATAAAACACAGAAATTGCATCGGGATTGAATACAACCGTTACCATGCGCACTTTCCACCATGGGAGTAATGTCTCTAACAGTCTTCGCTTTGATCGTTCCTTGGAAGACCAGTAGTAGTTTCCGATGCACATCTGGAGGCTTTCTGTAATCTGTGGACTATCAGAATGTTGATGAAACACAGAAATTACATCGGGATAGAATACAACAGTCACCATGCGCACTTTCCTCAATGGCAGATATGTCTCAAACAGTCTACGCTTTGATCGCTCCCTGGAAGACCAGTAGTAGTTTCCGATGCACATCTGGTGGCATTCTGTAATCTGTGGACTATCAGAGTGTTGATGAAACACAGAAAATGCATCGGGATTGAATACAGCAGTCACCATGCGCACTTTGCTCCATGGGAATAATGTCTCAAACAGTCTACGCATTGATCGTTCCCAGGAAGACCAGTAGTAGGTTCCGATGCACATCTGGAGGAATTCTGTAATCTGTGGACTATCAGAGTGTTGATGAAAGACAGAAAATGCATCGGGATTGAATACAACAGTCACGATGCGCACTTTCCTCCAAGGGAGTAATGTCGTATAGAGTTTACGTTATGATCGTTCCCTGGAAGAGCAGTAGTAGTTTCCGATGAACATCTGGAGGCATTCTGTAATCTGTGGACTATCAGAGTGTTGATGAAACACAGAAATTCCATCGGGATTGAATACAACAGTCACCATGCGCACATTCCTCCATGGGAGTAATGTCTCAAACAGTCTACGCTTTGATCGTTCCCTGGAAGACCAGTAGTAGTTTCCGATTAACATCTGGAGGCATTCCGCAATCTGTGGAGTATCAGAGTGTTGATGAAACACAGAAAATGCATCGTGAGTGAGTACAACAGTCACCATGCGCACTTTCCTCCATGGGAGTAATGTCTCAAAGAGTTTACGCTTTGATCGTTCCATGGAAGACCAGTAGCAGTTTCCGATGCACATCTGGAATCATTCTGTAATCTGTGGACTATCAGAGTGTTGATGAAACACAGAAATTGCATCGGGATTGAATACAACAGTCACCATGCGCACATTCCTCCATGAAAATAATGTCTCAAACAGGCTACGCTTTGATCGCTCCCTGGAAGACTAGTAGTAGTTTCCGATGCACATCTGGAGGCATTCTGTAATCTGTGAACTATCAGAGTGTTGATGAAACACAGAAAATGCATCGAGATTGAGTACAACAGTCACCATGCGCACTTTCCTCCTTTGGGTTTAATGTCTCAAACAGACTACGCTTTGATCGTTCCCTGGAAGAATAGTAGTAGTTTCCGATGCACATTTGGGGGCATTCTGTAATCTGTGGAGTATCAGAGTGTTGATGAAACACAGAAATTGCATCGGGATTGAATTTAACAGTCACCATACGCACTTTCCTCCATGGGAGTAATGTCTCTAATTGTCTACGCTTTGATCGTTCCCTGGAAGACCAGTAGCAGTTTCCGATGCACATCTGGATGCTTTCTGTAATCTGTGGAGTATCAGAGTGTTGATGAAACACAGAAATAGCATCGGGATTGCATACAACAGGCACCATGCCCACTTTCCTCCATGGGAGTAATGTAACAAAGAGATTACGCTTTGATCGTTCCCTGGAAGACCAGTAGTAGTTTCCGATGCACATTTGGTGTCATTCTGTAATCTGTAGACTATCAGAGTGTTGATGAAACACGGAAATTGCATCGGGATTGAATACAACCGTTACCATGCGCACTTTCCTCCATGGGAGTAATGTCTCTAACTGTCTTCGCTTTGATCGTTCCTTAGAAGACCAGTAGTAGTTTCCGATGCACATCTGGAGGCTTTTTGTAATCTGTGGACTATCAGAATGTTGATGAAACACAGAAATTACATCGGGATAGAATACAACAGTCACCATGCGCACTTTCCTTAATGGGAGTAAAGTCTCAAACAGGCTACGCTTTGATCGCTCCCTGGAATACCAGTAGCAGTTTCCGATGCACATCTTGATGCTTTCTGTAATCTGTGGACTATCAGAGTGTTGATAAAACACAGAAATTGCATCGGGATTGAATACAACAGTCTCCATGCACAGTTCCCTCCATGGGAGTAATGTTTCAAACAGTCTACGCTTTTATCGTTCCCTGGAAGACCAGTAGTAGTTTCCGATGGACATCTGGTGGCATTCTGTAATCTGTGGACTATCAGAGTGTTGATGAAACACAGAAATTGCATCGGGATTGAATACAACACTCACTATGCGCACATTCCTCCATGAAAGTAATGTCTCAAACAGTCTACGCTTTGATCGTTCTCTGGAAGACCAGTAGTAGTTTCCGATACACATCTCTAGTCTTTCTGTAATCTGTGGACTATCAGAGTGTTGATGAAACACAGAAATAGCATCGCGATTGAATCCAACAGTCACGATGCGCACTTTCCGCCAAGGGAGTAATGTCTCAAACAGTCTACGCTTTGATCGTTCACTGGAAGAGTTTACGTTATGATCGTCCCCTGGAAGAGCAGTAGTAGTTTCCGATGAACATCTGGAGGCATTCTGTAATCTGTGGAGTATCAGAGTGTTGATGAAACACAGAAATTGCATCGGGATTGAATACAACAGTCACCATGCGCACTTTCCTCCACGGGAGTAATGTCTCAAACAGTCTACGGTTTGATCGTTCCCTGTAAGACCAGTAGTAGTTTCCGATCCACATCTGGAGTCATTCTGCAATCTGTGGACTATCAGAGTGTTGATGAAACAAAGAAATTGCATCGGGATTGATAACTACAGTCACCATGATCACTTTCCTCCATGGGAATAATGTCACAAGGAGTATACCCTTTGATGGTTCCCAGGAAGACCAGTAGTAGGTTCCGATGCACATCTGGAGGCATTCTGTAATCTGTTTACTATCAGAGTGTTGATGAAAGACAGAAAATGCATCGGGATTGAATACAACAGTCACGATGCGCACTTTCCTCCATGGTGAGTAATGTCTTAAAGAGTTTACGCTTTGATCTTTCCCTGGAAGACCAGTAGTAGTTTCCCATTAACATCTGGAGGCATTCTGTAATCTGTGGACTATCAGATTGTTGATGAAACACAGAAATTGCATCGGGATTGAATACTACAGTCACCATGCGCACTTTCCTCCATGGGAGTAATGTCTCAAACAGTCTACGCTTTGAACTTTCCCTGGAAGACCAGTAGTAGTTTCCCATTAACATCTGGAGGCATTCTGTAATCTGTGGAGTATCAGAGTGTTGATGAAACACAGAAAATGCATCGGGATTGAATACAACAGTCACCATGCTCACATTCCTCCATAAAAGTAATGTCTCAAACAGGCTACGCTTTGATCGTTCCCTGGAAGACCAGTAGTAGTTTCCGATGCACATCTGGAGGCATTCTGTAATCTGTGGACTATCAGAGTGTTGATGAAACACAGAAACTGCATCGGGATTGAGTACAACAGTCACCATAAGCACTTTCCTCCATGAGAGTAATGTTTCAAAGAGTCTATGCTTTGATTGATCCCTGGAAGATCACTAGTAGTTTCCGATGCACATCTGGTGGAATTCAGTAATCTTTAGACTATCAGATAGTTGATGAAACACAGAAATTGCATCGGGATTGAATACAACAGTCACCATGCGCACATTCCTCCATAAAAGTAATGTCTCAAACAGGCTACGCTTTGATCGTTCCCAGGAAGGCCAGTAGTAGTTTCCGATGCACATCTGGATGCTTTCTGTCATCTGTGGACTATCAGAGTGTTGATGAAACACAGAAATTGCATCGGGATTGAATACAACAGTCTCCATGCGCAATTTCCTCCATGGGAGTAATGTCTCAATGAGTTTACGCTTAGATCGTTCCCTGGAAGATCAGCAGTAGTTTCCGATGCACATCTGGAGGCATTCTGTAATCTGTGGACTATCAGAGTGTTGATGAAACACAGTAATTGCATCGGGATTAAATACAACAGTCACCTTGCGCACTTTCCTCCATGGGAGTAATGTCTCTAACAGTCTACGCTGTGATCGTTCACTGGAAGACCATTACTAGTTTCCGATGCACACCTGGAGGCATTCTGTAATCTGTGGAGTATCAGAGTGTTGATGAAACTAAGAAATTGCATTGGGATTGAATACAACAGTCACCATGCGCACTTTCCTAAATGTGAGTAATGTCTCAAACAGTCTACGATTTGATCGTTCCCTGGAAGACCAGTAGTAGTTTCCGACGCACGTCTGAAGGCATTCAGTAATCTGTGGAGTATCAGAGTGTTGATGAAATACAGAAATTGCATCGGGATTGAATACAACAGTCACCATGCGCACTTTCCTCCACGAGAGTAATGTCTCAAACAGTCTACGGTTTGATCGTTCCCTGTAAGACCAGCAGTAGTTTCCGATGCACATCTGGAGGCATTCTGTAATCTGTGGTCTATCAGAGTGTTGATAAAACACAGAAATTGCATCGGGATTGAATACAACAGTCACCATGGGCACATTCCTCAATAAAAGTAATGTCTCAAACAGTCTACGCTTTCATCGTTCCCTGGAAGACCGGTAGTAGTTTCCGATGCACATCTGGAGGCATTCTGTAATCTGTGGACTATCAGAGTGTTGATGAAACAAAGAAATTGCATCGGGATTGAATACAACAGTCACCATGAGCACTTTTCTACATGGGAATAATGTCTCAAACAGTATACGCTTTGATGGTTCCCAGGAAGACCAGTAGTAGGTTCCGATGCACATCTGGAGGCATTCTGTAATCTGTTTACTATCAGAGTGTTGATGAAAGACAGAAAATGCATCGGGATTGAATACAACAGTCACGATGCGCACTTTCCTCCATGGGAGTAATGTCTTAAAGAGTTTACGTTTTGATCGTTCCCTGGAAGACCAGTAGTAGTTTCCGATGGACATCTGGAGTCATTCTGTAATCTGTGGACTATCAGAATGTTGATGAAACACAGAAATTGCATCGGGATTGAATACAACAGTCACCATGCGCACTTTCCTCCATGGGAGTAATGTCTCAAACAGTCTACGCTTTGATCTTTCCCTGGAAGACCAGTAGTAGTTTCCCATTAACATCTGGAGGCATTCTGTAATCTGTGGACTATCAGAGTGTTGATGAAACACAGAAAATGCATCGGGATTGAATACAACAGTCACCATGCGCACATTCCACCATAAAAGTAATGTCTCAAACAGGCTACGCTATGATCGTTCCCTGGAAGACGAGTAGTAGTTTCCCATGCACATCTGGAGGCATTCTGTAATCTGTGGACTATCAGAGTGTTGATGAAACACAGAAACTGCAACGGGATTGAGTACAACAGTCACCATGCGCACTTTCCTCCATGGGAGTAATGTCTCAAACAGTCTACACTTTGATCCATCCCTGGAAGGCCAGTAGTAGTTTCCGATGCACATCTGGATTCTTTCTGTCATCTGTGGACTATCAGAGTGTTGATGAAACACAGAAATTGCATTGGGATTGAATACAACAGCCTCCATGCGCAGTTTCCTCCATGGAAGTAATGTCTCAAACAGTCTACGCTTTTATCGTTTCCTGGAATACCAGTAGTGGTTTCCGATGCACATCTTGTGGCATTCTGTAATCTGTGGACTATCAGAGTGTTGATGAAACACAGAAATTGCATCGGGATTAAATACAACAGTCACCATGCCGCCATTCCTCCATGGGAGTAATGTCTCAATGAGTTTACGCTTTGATCGTTCCCTGGAAGATCAGTAGTAGTTTCCGATGCACATCTGGAGGCATTCTGTAATCTGTGGACTATCAGAGTGTTGATGACACACAAATTGCATCGGGATTGAATACAACAGTCTCCATGCGCACTTTCCTGCATGGGAGTAATGTCTCAAACAGTCTACGCTTTGATCGTTCACTGGAAGACCAGTACTAGTTTCTGATGCACACCTGGAGGCATTCTGTAGCCTGTGGAGTATCAGAGTGTTGATGAAACACAGAAATTGCATCGGGATTGAATACAACAGTTACCATGCGCACTTTCCTCCACGGGAGTGATGTCTCATACAGTCTACGCTTTGATCGTTCCCTGTAAGACCAGTAGTAGTTTCGGATGCACAGCTGGAGGCATTCTGTAATCTGTGGACTATCAGAGTGTTGATGAAAGAAAGAAAATGCATCTGGATTGAATACAACAGTCACGATGCGCACTTTCCTCCATGGGAGTAATGTCGTATAGAGTTTACGTTATGATCGTTCCCTGGAAGAGCAGTAGTAGTTTCCGATGAACATCTGGAGGCATTCTGTAATCTGTGGACTATCAGAGTGCTGATGAAACACAGATATTGCATCGGTATTGAATACAACAGTCACCATGCGCACTTTCCTCCATGGGAGTAATGTCTCAAACAGTCTACGCTTTGATCGTTAACTGGAAGACCAGTAGTAGTTTCCGATTAACATCTGGAGGCATTCTGTAATCTGTGGAGTATCAGAGTGTTGATGAAACACAGAAATAGCATCGGGATTGCATACAACAGTCACCATGCGCACTTTCCTCCATGGGAGTAATGTTCCAAAGAGATTACGCTTTGATCGTTCCCTTTAAGACCAGTAGTAGTTTCCGATGAACATCTGGAGGCATTCTGTAATCTGTGGACTATCAGAGTGCTGATGAAACACAGAAAATGCATCGTGAGTGAGTACAACAGTCACCATGCGCACTTTCCTCCATGGGAGTAATGTCTCAAAGAGTTTACGCTTTGATCGTTCCATGGAAGACCAGTAGCAGTTTCCGATGCACATCTGTAATCATTCTGTAATCTGTGGACTATCAGAGTGTTGATGAAACACAGAAATTGCATCGGGATTGAATACAACAGTCACCATGCGCACATTCCTCCATGAAAGTAATGTCTCAAACAGGCTACGCTTTGATCGCTCCCTGGAAGACTAGTAGTAGTTTCCGATGCACATCTGGAGGCATTCTGTAATCTGTGGACTATCAGAGTGTTGATGAAACACAGAAAATGAATCGAGATTGAGTACAACAGTCACCATGCGCACTTTCCTCCTTTGGGTTTAATGTCTCAAACAGACTACGCTTTGATCGTTCCCTGGAAGAATAGTAGTAGTTTCCGATGCACATTTGGGGGCATTCTGTAATCTGTGGAGTATCAGAGTGTTGATGAAACACAGAAATTGCATCGGGATTGAATTCAACAGTCACCATACGCACTTTCCTCCATGGGAGTAATGTCTCTAATTGTCTACGCTTTGATCGTTCCCTGGAAGACCAGTAGCAGTTTCCGATGCACATCTGGATGCTTTCTGTAATCTGTGGAGTATCAGAGTGTTGATGAAACACAGAAATAGCATCGGGATTGCATACAACAGGCACCATGCCCACTTTCCTCCATGGGAGTAATGTCCCAAAGAGATTACGCTTTGATCGTTCCCTGGAAGACCAGTAGTAGTTTCCGATGCACATTTGGTGTCATTCTGTAATCTGTAGACTATCAGAGTGTTGATGAAACACAGAAATTGCATCGGGATTGAATACAACCGTTACCATGCGCACTTTCCTCCATGGGAGTAATGTCTCTAACAGGCTTCGCTTTGATCGTTCCTTGGAAGACCAGTAGTAGTTTCCGATGCACATCTGGAGGCTTTCTGTAATCTGTGGACTATCAGAATGTTGATGAAACACAGAAATTACATCGGGATAGAATACAACAGTCACCATGCGCACTTTCCTCAATGGGAGTAAAGTCTCAAACAGGCTACGCTTTGATCGCTCCCTGGAATACCAGTAGCAGTTTCCGATGCACATCGTGATGCTTTCTGTAATCTGTGGACTATCAGAGTGTTGATGAAACACAGAAATTGCATCGGGATTGAATACAACAGTCTCCATGCACAGTTCCCTCCATGGGAGTAATGTTTCAAACAGTCTACGCTTTTATGGTTCCCTGGAAGACCAGTAGTAGTTTCCGATGGACATCTGGTGGCATTCTGTAATCTGTGGACTATCAGAGTGTTGATGAAACACAGAAATTGCATCGGGATTGAATACAACACTCACTATGCGCACATTCCTCCATGAAAGTAATGTCTCAAACAGTCTACGCTTTGATCGTTCTCTGGAAGACCAGTAGTAGTTTCCGATACACATCTCTAGTCTTTCTGTAATCTGTGGACTATCAGAGTGTTGATGAAACACAGAAATTGCATCGCGATTGAATCCAACAGTCACCATGCGCACTTTCCTCCAAGGGAGTAATGTCTCAAACAGTCTACGCTTTGATCGTTCACTGGAAGACCAGTAGTAGTTTCCGAAGCACATCTGGAGGCATTCTGTAATCTGTGGAGTATCAGAGTGTTGATAAAACTAAGAAATTGCATCGGGATTGAATACAACAGTCACCATGCGCACATTCCTCCATAAAAGTAATGTCTCAAACAGGCTACGCTTTGATCGTTCCCTGGAAGACCAGTAGTAGTTTCCGATGCACAGCTGGAGGCTTTCTGTAATCTGTGGAGTATCAGAGTGTTGATGAAACACAGAAATAGCATTTGGATTGAATACAACAGTCACCATGCACACTTTCCTCCATGGGAGTAATGTCTCAAACAGTCTAATCTTTGATTGTTCCCTGGAAGATCACTATTAGTTTCCGATGCACGTCTGGTGTCATTCTGTAATCTGTGTACTATCAGAGTGTTGATGAAAGACAGAAATTGCATCGGGATTGAATACAACAGTCACCATGCGTACTTTCCTCCATGGGAGTAATGTCCCATAGAGATTACGCTTTGATCGTCCCCTGGAAGACCAGTTGTAGTTTCCGATGCACATTTGGTGGCATTCTGTAATCTGTAGACTATCAGAGTGTTGATGAAACACAGAAATTGCATCGGGATTGAATACAACCGTTACCATGCGCACTTTCCTCCATGGGAGTAATGTCTCTAACAGTCTTCGCTTTGATCGTTCCTTGGAAGACCAGTAGTAGTTTCCGACGCACATCTGGAGGCTGTCTGTAATCTGTGGACTATCAGAATGTTGATGAAACACAGAAATTACATCGGGATAGAATACAACAGTCACCAAGCGCACTTTCCTCCATGGGAGTAATGTCTCAAACAGTCTACGCATTGATCGCTCCCTGGAAGACCAGTAGTAGTTTCCGATGCACATCTGATGGCATTCTGTAATCTGTGGACTATCAGAGTGTTGATGAAACACAGAAAATGCATCGGGATTGAGTACAACAGTCACCATGCGCACTTTCCTCCACGGGAGGTATGTCTCAAACAGTCTACGCTTTGATCGTTCCATGGAAGACCAGTAGCAGTTTCCGATGCACATCTGGAGGCATTCTGTAATCTGTGGACTATCAGAGTGTTGATGAAACACAGAAATTGCATCGGGATTGAATACAACAGTCACCATGCGCACATTCCTCCATGAAAGTAATGTCTCAAACAGGCTACGCTTTGATCGCTCCCTGGAAGACCAGTAGTAGTTTCCGATGCACATCTGGAGGCATTCTGTAATCTGTGGACTATCAGAGTGTTGATGAAACATAGAAATTGCATCGAGATTGAGTACAACAGTCACCATGCGCACTTTCCTCCTTTGGGAGTAATGTCTCAAACAGACTACGCTTTGATCGTTCCCTGGAAGACTAGTAGTAGTTTCCGATGCATATCTGGAGGCATTCTGTAATCTGTGGAGTATCAGAGTGTTGATGAAACACAGAAATTGCATCGGGATTGAATACAACAGTCACCATGCGCACATTCCTCCATGGGAGTAATGTCTCTAACAGTCTTCGCTTTGATCGTTCCCTGGAAGACCAGTAGCAGTTTCCGATGCACATCTTGATGCTTTCTGTAATCTGTGGACTATCAGAGTGTTGATGAAACACAGAAATTGCATCGGGATTGAATACAACAGTCTCCATGCGCACTTTCCTCCAAGGGAGTAATGTCTCAAACAGTCTACGCTTTGATCGTTCACTGGAAGACCAGTAGTAGTTTCCGATGCACATCTGGAGGCATTCTGTAATCTGTGGAGTATGAGAGTGTTGATAAAACTAAGAAATTGCATCGGGATTGAATACAACAGTCACCATGCGCACATTCCTCCATAAAAGTAATGTCACAAACAGTCTACGCTTTAATCGTTCCCTGGAAGACCAGTAGTAGTTTCCGATGCACATCTGGAGGCATTCTGTAATCTGTGGAGAATCAGAGTGATGATGAAACACAGAAATTGCATCGGTATTGAATACAACAGTTACCATGCGCACTTTCCTCCACGGGAGTAATGTCTCATACAGTCTACGCTTTGATCGTTCCCTGTAAGACCAGTAGTAGTTTCCGATGCACATCTTGAGGCTTTCTGTAATCTGTGGACTATCAGAGTGTTGATGAAAGACAGAAAATGCATCGGGATTGAATACAACAGTCACGATGCGCACTTCACTCCATGGGAGTAATGTCTTATAGAGTTTACGTTATGATCGTTCCCTGGAAGAGCAGTAGTAGTGTCCGATGAACATCTGGAGGCATTCTGTAATCTGTGGACTATCAGAGTGTTGATGAAACACAGAAATTGCATCGGGATTGAATACAACAGTCACCATGCGCATCTTCCTCCATGGGAGTAATGTCTCAAACAGTCTACGCTTTGATCGTTCACTGGAAGACCAGTAGTAGTTTCCGAAGCACATCTGGAGGCATTCTGTAATCTGTGGACTATCAGAGTGTAGATGAAACACAGAAATAGCATCGGGATTGAATACAACAGGCACCATGCGCATTTTCCTCCATGGGAGTAATGTCTCAAACAGTATAATCTTTGATTGTTCCCTGGAAGACCACTAGTAGTTTCCGATGCACGTCTGGTGGCATTCTGTAATCTGTGGACTATCAGAGTGTTGATGAAAGACAGAAAATGCATCGAGATTGAATACAACAGTCACGATGCGCACTTTCCTCCATGGGAGTAATGTCTTTTAGAGTTTACGTTATGATCGTTCCTTGGAAGAGCAGTAGTAGTTTCCGATGAATATCTGGAGGCATTCTGTAATCTGTGGACTATCAGAGTGTTGATGAAACACAGAATTTGCATCGGGATTGAATACAACAGTCACCATGCGCACTTTTCTCCATGGGAGTAATGTCTCAAACAGTCTACGCTTTGATCGTTCCCTGGAAGACCAGTAGTAGTTTCCGATTAACATCTGGAGGCATTCTGTAATCTGTGGAGTATAAGGGTCTTGATGAAACACAGAAATAGCATCGGGATTGCATACAACAGTCACCATGCGCACATTCCCCCATGGGAGTAATGTCCCAAAGAGATTACGCTTTGATCGTTCCCTGGAAGACCCGTAGTAGTTTCCGATGAACATCTGGTGGCATTCTGTAATCTGTAGACTATCAGAGTGCTGATGAAACACAGATATTGCATCGGGATTGAATACAACCGTTACCATGCGCACTTTCCTCCATGGGAGTAATGTCTCTAACAGTCTTCGCTTTGATCGTTCCTTGGAAGACCAGTAGTAGTTTCCGATGCACATCTGGAGGCATTCTGTAAACTGTGGACTATCAGAGTGTTGATGAAACACAGAAAATGCATCGGGATTGAATACAACAGTCACCATGCGCACTTTCCTCCACGGGAGGTATGTCTCAAACAGTCTACGCTTTGATCGTTCCATGGAAGACCAGTAGCAGTTTCCGATGCACATCTGGAGGCATTCTGTAATCTGTGGACTATCAGAGTGTTGATGAAACACAGAAATTGCATCGGGATTGAATACAACAGTCACCATGCGCACATTCCTCCATGAAAGTAATGTCTCAAACAGGCTACGCTTTGATCGCTCCCTGGAAGACCAGTAGTAGTTTCCGATGCACATCTGGAGGCATACTGTAATCTGTGGACTATCAGAGTGTTGATGAAACAGAGAAATTGCATCGAGATTGAGTACAACAGTCACCATGCGCACTTTCCTCCTTTGGGAGTAATGTCTCAAACAGACTACGCTTTGATCGTTCCCTGGAAGACTAGTAGTAGTTTCCGATGCACATCTGGAGGCATTCTGTGATCTGTGGAGTATCAGAGTGTTGATGAAACACAGAAATTGCATCGGGATTGAATACAACAGTCACCATGCGCACTTTCCTCCATGGGAGTAATGTCTCTAAGAGTCTACGCTTTGATCGTTCCCTGGAAGACCAGTAGCAGTTTCCGATGCACATCTGGATGCTTTCTGTAATCTGTGGAGTATCAGAGTGTTGATGAAACACAGAAATTGCATCGGGATTGAATACAACAGTCTCCATGCACAGTTCCCTCCATGGGAGTAATGTCTCAAGCAGTCTACGCTTTTATCGCTCCCTGGAAGACCAGTAGTAGTTTCCGATGGACATCTGGTGGCACTCTGTAATCTGTGGACTATCAGAGTGTTGATGAAACACAGAAATTGCATCGGGATTGAATACAACACTCACTGTGCGCACATTCCTCCATAGAAGTAATGTCTCAAACAGTCTACGCTTTGATCGTTCTCTGGAAGAACAGTAGTAGTTTCCGATGCACATCTCGAGGCTTTCTGTAATCTGTGGACTATCAGAGTGTTGATGAAACACAGAAATTGCATCGGGATTGAATGCAACAGTCACCATGCGCACTTTCCTCCAAGGGAGTAGTGTCTCAAACAGTCTACGCTTTGATCGTTCACTAGAAGACCAGTAGTAGCTTCCGATGCACATCTGGACGCATTCTGTAATTTGTGGAGTATCAGAGTGTTGATAAAACACAGAAATTGCATCCGGATTAAATACAACAGTCACCATGCGCACATTCCTCCATAAAAGTAATGTCTCAAACAGGCTACGCTTTGATCGTTCCCTGGAAGACCAGTAGTAGTTTCCGATGCACACCTGGAGGCTTTCTGTAATCTGTGGAGTATCAGAGTGTTGATGAAACACAGAAATAGCATCGGGATTGAATACAACAGTCACCATGCGCACTTTCCTCCATGGGAGTAATGTCTCAAACAGTCTAATCTTTGATTGTTCCCTGGAAGATCTCTAGTAGTTTTCGATGCACGTCTGGTGGCATTCTGTAATCTGTGGACTATCAGAGTGTTGATGAAACACAGAAATTGCATCGGGATTGAATACAACAGTCACCATGCGCACTTTCCTCAATGGGAGTAATGTCCCAAAGAGATTACGCTTTGATCGTTCCCTGGAAGACCAGTTGTAGTTTCCGATTAACATCTGGAGGCATTCTGTAATCTGTGGAGTATCAGAGTGTTGATGAAACACAGAAATAGCATCGGGATTGCATACTACAGGCACCATGCGCACTTTCCTCCATGGGAGTAATGTCCCAAAGAGATTACGCTTTGATCGTTCCCTGGAAGACCAGTAGTAGTTTCCGATGCACATTTGGTGGCATTCTGTAATCTGTAGACTATCAGAGTGTTGATGAAACACAGAAATTTAATCGGGATTGAATACAACCGTTACCATGCGCACTTTCCTCCATGGGAGTAATGTCTCTAACTGTCTTCGCTTTGTCGTTCCTTGGAAGACCAGTAGTAGTTTCCGATTCACATCTGGAGGCTTTCTGTAATCTGTGGACTATCAGAATTTTGATGAAACACAGAAATTACATCGGGATAGAATACAACAGTCATCATGCGCACTTTCCTCAATGGGAGTAATGTCTCAAACAGTCTACGCTTTGATCGCTCCCTGGAAGACCAGTAGTAGTTTCCGATGCACATCTGGAGGCATTCTGTAATCTGTGGACTATCAGAGTGTTGATGAAACACAGAAAATGCATCGAGATTGAGTACAACAGTCACCATGCGCACTTTCCTCATTTGGGTTTAATGTCTCAAACAGACTACGCTTTGATCGTTCCCTGGAAGAATAGTAGTAGTTTCCGATGCACATTTGGGGGCATTCTGTAATCTGTGGAGTATCAGAGTGTTGATGAAACACAGAAATTGCATCGGGATTGAATTCAACAGGCACCATACGCACTTTCCTCCATGGGAGTAATGTCTCTAATTGTCTACGCTTTGATCGTTCCCTGGAAGACCAGTAGCAGTTTCCGTTGCACATCTGGATGCTTTCTGCAATCTGTGGAGTATCAGAGTGTTGATGAAACACAGAAATAGCATCGGGATTGCATACAACAGGCACCATGCCCACTTTCCTCCATGGGAGTAATGTCCCAAAGAGATTACGCTTTGATCGTTCCCTGGAAGACCAGTAGTAGTTTCCGATGCACATTTGGTGTCATTCTGTAATCTGTAGACTATCAGAGTGTTGATGAAACACAGAAATTGCATCGGGATTGAATACAACCGTTACCATGCGCACTTTCCTCCATGGGAGTAATGTCTCTAACAGGCTTCGCTTTGATCGTTCCTTGGAAGACCAGTAGTAGTTTCCGATGCACATCTGGAGGCTTTCTGTAATCTGTGGACTATCAGAATGTTGATGAAACACAGAAATTACATCGGGATAGAATACAAAAGTCACCATGCGCACTTTCCTCAATGGGAGTAAAGTCTCAAACAGGCTACGCTTTGATCGCTCCCTGGAATACCAGTAGCAGTTTCCGATGCACATCGTGATGCTTTCTGTAATCTGTGGACTATCAGAGTGTTGATGAAACACAGAAATTGCATCGGGATTGAATACAACAGTCTCCATGCACAGTTCCCTCCATGGGAGTAATGTTTCAAACAGTCTACGCTTTTATGGTTCCCTGGAAGACCAGTAGTAGTTTCCGATGGACATCTGGTGGCATTCTGTAATCTGTGGAGTATCAGAGTGTTGATAAAACTAAGAAATTGCATCGGGATTGAATACAACAGTCACCATGCGCACATTCCTCCATAAAAGTAATGTCTCAAACAGGCTACGCTTTGATCGTTCCCTGGAAGACCAGTAGTAGCTTCCGATGCACATCTGGAGGCTTTCTGTAATCTGTGGAGTATCAGAGTGTTGATGAAACACAGAAATAGCATTTGGATTGAATACAACAGTCACCATGCACACTTTCCTCCATGGGAGTAATGTCTCAAACAGTCTAATCTTTGATTGTTCCCTGGAAGATCACTAGTAGTTTCCGATGCACGTCTGGTGTCATTCTGTAATCTGTGTACTATCAGAGTGTTGATGAAAGACAGAAATTGCATCGGGATTGAATACAACAGTCACCATGCGCACTTTCCACCATGGGAGTAATGTCCCAAAGAGATTACGCTTTGATCGTCCCCTGGAAGACCAGTTGTAGTTTCCGATGCACATTTGGTGGCATTCTGTAATCTGTAGACTATCAGAGTGTTGATGAAACACAGAAATTGCATCGGGATTGAATACAACCGTTACCATGCGCACTTTCCTCCATGGGAGTAATGTCTCTAACAGTCTTCGCTTTGATCGTTCCTTGGAAGACCAGTAGTAGTTTCCGATGCACATCTGGAGGCTGTCTGTAATCTGTGGACTATCAGAATGTTGATGAAACACAGAAATTACATCGGGATAGAATACAACAGTCACCAAGCGCACTTTCCTCCATGGGAGTAATGTCTCAAACAGTCTACGCATTGATCGCTCCCTGGAAGACCAGTAGTAGTTTCCGATGCACATCTGGTGGCATTCTGTAATCTGTGGACTATCAGAGTGTTGATGAAACACAGAAAATGCATCGGGATTGAGTACAACAGTCACCATGCGCACTTTCCTCCAAGGGAGTAATGTCTCAAACAGTCTACGCTTTGATCGTTCACTGGAAGACCAGTAGTAGTTTCCGATGCACATCTGGAGGCATTCTGTAATCTGTGGAGTATGAGAGTGTTGATAAAACTAAGAAATTGCATCGGGATTGAATACAACAGTCACCATGCGCACATTCCTCCATAAAAGTAATGTCACAAACAGTCTACGCTTTAATCGTTCCCTGGAAGACCAGTAGTAGTTTCCGATGCACATCTGGAGGCATTCTGTAATCTGTGGAGTATCAGAGTGATGATGAAACACAGAAATTGCATCGGTATTGAATACAACAGTTACCATGCGCACTTTGCTCCACGGGAGTAATGTCTCATACAGTCTACGCTTTGATCGTTCCCTGTAAGACCAGTAGTAGTTTCCGATGCACATCTTGAGGCTTTCTGTAATCTGTGGACTATCAGAGTGTTGATGAAAGACAGAAAATGCATCGGGATTGAATACAACAGTCACGATGCGCACTTCACTCCATGGGAGTAATGTCTTATAGAGTTTACGTTATGATCGTTCCCTGGAAGAGCAGTAGTAGTGTCCGATGAACATCTGGAGGCATTCTGTAATCTGTGGACTAACAGAGTGTTGATGAAACACAGAAATTGCATCGGGATTGAATACAACAGTCACCATGCGCATCTTCCTCCATGGGAGTAATGTCTCAAACAGTCTACGCTTTGATCGTTCACTGGAAGACCAGTAGTAGTTTCCGAAGCACATCTGGAGGCATTCTGTAATCTGTGGACTATCAGAGTGTAGATGAAACACAGAAATAGCATCGGGATTGAATACAACAGTCACCATGCGCACTTTTCTCCATGGGAGTAATGTCTCAAACAGTCTACGCTTTGATCGTTCCCTGGAAGACCAGTAGTAGTTTCCGATTAACATCTGGAGGCATTCTGTAATCTGTGGAGTATAAGGGTCTTGATGAAACACTGAAATAGCATCGGGATTGCATACAACAGTCACCATGCGCACTTTCCCCCATGGGAGTAATGTCCCAAAGAGATTACGCTTTGATCGTTCCCTGGAAGACCCGTAGTAGTTTCCGATGCACATCTGGTGGCATTCTGTAATCTGTAGACTATCAGAGTGCTGATGAAACACAGAAATTGCATCGGGATTGAATACAACCGTTACCATGCGCACTTTCCTCCATGGGAGTAATGTCTCTAACAGTCTTCGCTTTGATCGTTCCTTGGAAGACCAGTAGTAGTTTCCGATGCACATCTGGAGGCATTCTGTAAACTGTGGACTATCAGAGTGTTGATGAAACACAGAAAATGCATCGGGATACAATACAACAGTCACCATGCGCACTTTCCTCCACGGGAGGTATGTCTCAAACAGTCTACGCTTTGATCGTTCCATGGAAGACCAGTAGCAGTTTCCGATGCACATCTGGAGGCATTCTGTAATCTGTGGACTATCAGAGTGTTGATGAAACACAGAAATTGCATCGGGATTGAATACAACAGTCACCATGCGCACATTCCTCCATGAAAGTAATGTCTCAAACAGGCTACGCTTTGATCGCTCCCTGGAAGACCAGTAGTAGTTTCCGATGCACATCTGGAGGCATACTGTAATCTGTGGACTATCAGAGTGTTGATGAAACAGAGAAATTGCATCGAGATTGAGTACAACAGTCACCATGCGCACTTTCCTCCTTTGGGAGTAATGTCTCAAACAGACTACGCTTTGATCGTTCCCTGGAAGACTAGTAGTAGTTTCCGATGCACATCTGGAGGCATTCTGTGATCTGTGGAGTATCAGAGTGTTGATGAAACACAGAAATTGCATCGGGATTGAATACAACAGTCACCATGCGCACTTTCCTCCATGGGAGTAATGTCTCTAAGAGTCTACGCTTTGATCGTTCCCTGGAAGACCAGTAGCAGTTTCAGATGCACATCTGGAGGCATTCTGTGATCTGTGGAGTATCAGAGTGTTGATGAAACACAGAAATTGCATCGGGATTGAATACAACAGTCACCATGCGCACTTTCCTCCATGGGAGTAATGTCCCAAAGAGATTACGCTTTGATCGTTCCCTGGAAGACCAGTAGTAGTTTCCGATTAACATCTGGAGGCATTCTGTAATCTGTGGAGTATCAGAGTGTTGATGAAACACAGAAATAGCATCGGGATTGCATACTACAGGCACCATGCGCACTTTCCTCCATGGGAGTAATGTCCCAAAGAGATTACGCTTTGATCGTTCCCTGGAAGACCAGTAGTAGTTTCCGATGCACATTTGGTGGCATTCTGTAATCTGTAGACTATCAGAGTGTTGATGAAACACAGAAATTGCATCGGGATTGAATACAACCGTTACCATGCGCACTTTCCTCCATGGGAGTAATGTCTCTAACTGTCTTCGCTTTGTCGTTCCTTGGAAGACCAGTAGTAGTTTCCGATTCACATCTGGAGGCTTTCTGTAATCTGTGGACTATCAGAATTTTGATGAAACACAGAAATTACATCGGGATAGAATACAACAGTCATCATGCGCACTTTCCTCAATGGGAGTAATGTCTCAAACAGTCTACGCTTTGATCGCTCCCTGGAAGACCAGTAGTAGTTTCCGATGCACATCTGGCTGCATTCTGTAATCTGTGGACTATCAGAGTGTTGACGAAAAACAGAAAATGCATCGGGATTGAATACAACAGTCACCATGCGCACTTTCCTCCACGGGAGGTATGTCTCAAACAGTCTACGCTTTGATCGTTCCATGGAAGACCAGTAGCAGTTTCCGATGCACATCTGGAGGCATTCTGTAATCTGTGGACTATCAGAGTGTTGATGAAACACAGAAATTGCATCGGGATTGAATACAACAGTCACCATGCGCACATTCCTCCATGAAAGTAATGTCTCAAAGAGGCTACGTTTTGATCGCTCCCTGGAAGACCAGTAGTAGTTTCCGATGCACATCTGGAGGCATTCTGTAATCTGTGGACTATCAGAGTGTTGATGAAACACAGAAATTGCATCGAGATTGAGTACAACAGTCACCATGCGCACTTTCCTCCTTTGGGAGTAATGTCTCAAAGAGACTACGCTTTGATTGTACCCTGGAAGACTAGTAGTAGTTTCCGATGCACATCTGGAGGCATTCTGTAATCTGTGGAGTATCAGAGTGTTGATGAAACACAGAAATTGCATCGGTATTGAATACAACAGTCACCATGCGCACTTTCCTCCATGGGAGTAATGTCTCAAACTGACTACGCTTTGATTGTACCCTGGAAGACTAGTAGTAGTTTCCGATGCACATCTGGAGGCATTCTGTAATCTGTGGAGTATCAGAGTGTTGATGAAACACAGAAATTGCATCGGGATTGAATACAACAGTCACCATGCGCACATTCCTCCATGAAAGTAATGTCTCAAACAGGCTACGCTTTGATCGCTCCCAGGAAGACCAGTAGTAGTTTCCGATGCACATCTGGAGGCATTCTGTAATCTGTGGACTATCAGAGTGTTGATGAAACACAGAAATTGCATCGAGATTGAGTACAACAGTCACCATGCGCACTTTCCTCCTTTGGGAGTAATGTCTCAAACAGACTACGCTTTGATTGTACCCTGGAAGACTAGTAGTAGTTTCCGATGCACATCTGGAGGCATTCTGTAATCTGTGGACTATCAGAGTGTTGATGAAACACAGAAATTGCATCGGGATTGAATACAACAGTCACCATGCGCACATTCCTAGATAAAAGTAATGTCTCAAACAGGCTACGCTTTGATCGTTCCCTGGAAGACCAGTAGTAGTTTCCGATGCACATCTGGAGGCTTTCTGTAATCTGTGGAGTATCAGAGTGTTGATGAAACACAGAAATAGCATCGGGATTGAATACAACAGTCACCATGCGCACTTTCCTCCATGGGAGTAATGTCTCAAACAGTCTACGCTTTGATCGTTCCCTGGAAGACCAGTAGTAGTTTCCGATTAACATCTGGAGGCATTCTGTAATCTGTGGAGTATCAGAGTGTTGATGAATCACAGAAATAGCATCGGGATTGCATACAACAGTCACCATGCGCACTTTCCTCCATGGGAGTAATGTCCCAAAGTGATTACGCTTAGATCGTTCCCTTGAAGACCAGTAGTAGTTTCCGATGCACATATGGTGGCATTCTGTAATCTGTAGACTATCAGAGTGCTGATGAAACACAGAAATAGCATCGGGATTGAATACAACAGTCTCCATGCACAGTTCCCTCCATGGGAGTAATGTTTCAAACAGTCTACGCTTTTATGGTTCCCTGGAAGACCAGTAGTAGTTTCCGATGGACATCTGGTGGCATTCTGTAATCTGTGGACTATCAGAGTGTTGATAAAACACAGAAATTGCATCGGGATTGAATACAACACTCACTATGCGCACATTCCTCCATGAAAGTAATGTCTCAAACAGTCTACGCTTTGATCGTTCTCTGGAAGACCAGTAGTAGTTTCCGATACACATCTCTAGTCTTTCTGTAATCTGTGGACTATCAGAGTGTTGATGAAACACAGAAATTGCATCGCGATTGAATCCAACAGTCACCATGCGCACTTTCCTCCAAGGGAGTAATGTCTCAAACAGTCTACGCTTTGATCGTTCACTGGAAGACCAGTAGTAGTTTCCGAAGCACATCTGGAGGCATTCTGTAATCTGTGGAGTATCAGAGTGTTGATAAAACTAAGAAATTGCATCGGGATTGAATACAACAGTCACCATGCGCACATTCCTCCATAAAAGTAATGTCTCAAACAGGCTACGCTTTGATCGTTCCCTGGAAGACCAGTAGTAGCTTCCGATGCACATCTGGAGGCTTTCTGTAATCTGTGGAGTATCAGAGTGTTGATGAAACACAGAAATAGCATTTGGATTGAATACAACAGTCACCATGCACACTTTCCTCCATGGGAGTAATGTCTCAAACAGTCTAATCTTTGATTGTTCCCTGGAAGATCACTAGTAGTTTCCGATGCACATCTGGAGGCTGTCTGTAATCTGTGGACTATCAGAATGTTGATGAAACACAGAAATTACATCGGGATAGAATACAACAGTCACCAAGCACACTTTCCTCCATGGGAGTAATGTCTCAAACAGTCTACGCATTGATCGCTCCCTGGAAGACCAGTAGTAGTTTCCGATGCACATCTGGTGGCATTCTGTAATCTGTGGACTATCAGAGTGTTGATGAAACACAGAAAATGCATCGGGATTGAGTACAACAGTCACCATGCGCACTTTCCTCCAAGGGAGTAATGTCTCAAACAGTCTACGCTTTGATCGTTCACTGGAAGACCAGTAGTAGTTTCCGATGCACATCTGGAGGCATTCTGTAATCTGTGGAGTATGAGAGTGTTTATAAAACTAAGAAATTGCATCGGGATTGAATACAACAGTCACCATGCGCACATTCCTCCATAAAAGTAATGTCACAAACAGTCTACGCTTTAATCGTTCCCTGGAAGACCAGTAGTAGTTTCCGATGCACATCTGGAGGCATTCTGTAATCTGTGGAGTATCAGAGTGATGATGAAACACAGAAATTGCATCGGTATTGAATACAACAGTTACCATGCGCACTTTGCTCCACGGGAGTAATGTCTCATACAGTCTACGCTTTGATCGTTCCCTGTAAGACCAGTAGTAGTTTCCGATGCACATCTTGAGGCTTTCTGTAATCTGTGGACTATCAGAGTGTTGATGAAAGACAGAAAATGCATCGGGATTGAATACAACAGTCACGATGCGCACTTCACTCCATGGGAGTAATGTCTTATAGAGTTTACGTTATGATCGTTCCCTGGAAGAGCAGTAGTAGTGTCCGATGAACATCTGGAGGCATTCTGTAATCTGTGGACTAACAGAGTGTTGATGAAACACAGAAATTGCAACGGGATTGAATACAACAGTCACCATGCGCATCTTCCTCCATGGGAGTAATGTCTCAAACAGTCTACGCTTTGATCGTTCACTGGAAGACCAGTAGTAGTTTCCGAAGCACATCTGGAGGCATTCTGTAATCTGTGGACTATCAGAGTGTAGATGAAACACAGAAATAGCATCGGGATTGAATACAACAGTCACCATGCGCACTTTTCTCCATGGGAGTAATGTCTCAAACAGTCTACGCTTTGATCGTTCCCTGGAAGACCAGTAGTAGTTTCCGATTAACATCTGGAGGCATTCTGTAATCTGTGGAGTATAAGGGTCTTGATGAAACACAGAAATAGCATCGGGATTGCATACAACAGTCACCATGCGCACTTTCCCCCATGGGAGTAATGTCCCAAAGAGATTACGCTTTGATCGTTCCCTGGAAGACCCGTAGTAGTTTCCGATGCACATCTGGTGGCATTCTGTAATCTGTAGACTATCAGAGTGCTGATGAAACACAGAAATTGCATCGGGATTGAATACAACCGTTACCATGCGCACTTTCCTCCATGGGAGTAATGTCTCTAACAGTCTTCGCTTTGATCGTTCCTTGGAAGACCAGTAGTAGTTTCCGATGCACATCTGGAGGCATTCTGTAAACTGTGGACTATCAGAGTGTTGATGAAACACAGAAAATGCATCGGGATACAATACAACAGTCACCATGCGCACTTTCCTCCACGGGAGGTATGTCTCAAACAGTCTACGCTTTGATCGTTCCATGGAAGACCAGTAGCAGTTTCCGATGCACATCTGGAGGCATTCTGTAATCTGTGGACTATCAGAGTGTTGATGAAACACAGAAATTGCATCGGGATTGAATACAACAGTCACCATGCGCACATTCCTCCATGACAGTAATGTCTCAAACAGGCTACGCTTTGATCGCTCCCTGGAAGACCAGTAGTAGTTTCCGATGCACATCTGGAGGCATACTGTAATCTGTGGACTATCAGAGTGTTGATGAAACAGAGAAATTGCATCGAGATTGAGTACAACAGTCACCATGCGCACTTTCCTCCTTTGGGAGTAATGTCTCAAACAGACTACGCTTTGATCGTTCCCTGGAAGACTAGTAGTAGTTTCCGATGCACATCTGGAGGCATTCTGTGATCTGTGGAGTATCCGAGTGTTGATGAAACACAGAAATTGCATCGGGATTGAATACAACAGTCACCATGCGCACTTTCCTCCATGGGAGTAATGTCTCTAAGAGTCTACGCTTTGATCGTTCCCTGGAAGACCAGTAGCAGTTTCAGATGCACATCTGGATGCTTTCTGTAATCTGTGGACTATCAGAGTGTTGATGAAACACAGAAATTGCATCGGGATTGAATACAACAGTCTCCATGCACAGTTCCCTCCATGGGAGTAATGTCTCAAGCAGTCTACGCTTTTATCGTTCCCTGGAAGACCAGTAGTAGTTTCCGATGGACATCTGGTGGCACTCTGTAATCTGTGGACTATCAGAGTGTTGATGAAACACAGAAATTGCATCGGGATTGAATACAACACTCACTGTGCGCACATTCCTCCATAGAAGTAATGTCTCAAACAGTCTACGCTTTGATCGTTCTCTGGAAGAACAGTAGTAGTTTCCGATGCACATCTCGAGGCTTTCTGTAATCTGTGGACTATCAGAGTGTTGATGAAACACAGAAATTGCATCGGGATTGAATGCAACAGTCACCATGCGCACTTTCCTCCAAGGGAGTAGTGTCTCAAACAGTCTACGCTTTGATCGTTCACTAGAAGACCAGTAGTAGCTTCCGATGCACATCTGGACGCATTCTGTAATTTGTGGAGTATCAGAGTGTTGATAAAACACAGAAATTGCATCCGGATTAAATACAACAGTCACCATGCGCACATTCCTCCATAAAAGTAATGTCTCAAACAGGCTACGCTTTGATCGTTCCCTGGAAGACCAGTAGTAGTTTCCGATGCACACCTGGAGGCTTTCTGTAATCTGTGGAGTATCAGAGTGTTGATGAAACACAGAAATAGCATCGGGATTGAATACAACAGTCACCATGCGCACTTTCCTCCATGGGAGTAATGTCTCAAACAGTCTAATCTTTGATTGTTCCCTGGAAGATCTCTAGTAGTTTCCGATGTACGTCTGGTGGCATTCTGTAATCTGTGGACTATCAGAGTGTTGATGAAACACAGAAATTGCATCGGGATTGAATACAACAGTCACCATGCGCACTTTCCTCAATGGGAGTAATGTCTCACACAGTCTACGCATTGATCGTTCCCTGGAAGACCAGTTGTAGTTTCCGATTAACATCTGGAGGCATTCTGTAATCTGTGGAGTATCAGAGTGTTGATGAAACACAGAAATAGCATCGGGATTGCATACTACAGGCACCATGCGCACTTTCCTCCATGGGAGTAATGTCCCAAAGAGATTACGCTTTGATCGTTCCCTGGAAGACCAGTAGTAGTTTCCGATGCACATTTGGTGGCATTCTGTAATCTGTAGACTAACAGAGTGTTGATGAAACACAGAAATTGCATCGGGATTGAATACAACCGTTACCATGCGCACTTTCCTCCATGGGAGTAATGTCTCTAACTGTCTTCGCTTTGTCGTTCCTTGGAAGACCAGTAGTAGTTTCCGATTCACATCTGGAGGCTTTCTGTAATCTGTGGACTATCAGAATTTTGATGAAACACAGAAATTACATCGGGATAGAATACAACAGTCATCATGCGCACTTTCCTCAATGGGAGTAATGTCTCAAACAGTCTACGCTTTGATCGCTCCCTGGAAGACCAGTAGTAGTTTCCGATGCACATCTGGCTGCATTCTGTAATCTGTGGACTATCAGAGTGTTGACGAAAAACAGAAAATGCATCGGGATTGAATACAACAGTCACCATGCGCACTTTCCTCCACGGGAGGTATGTCTCAAACAGTCTACGCTTTGATCGTTCCATGGAAGACCAGTAGCAGTTTCCGATGCACATCTGGAGGCATTCTGTAATCTGTGGACTATCAGAGTGTTGATGAAACACAGAAATTGCATCGGGATTGAATACAACAGTCACCATGCGCACATTCCTCCATGAAAGTAATGTCTCAAAGAGGCTACGTTTTGATCGCTCCCTGGAAGACCAGTAGTAGTTTCCGATGCACATCTGGAGGCATTCTGTAATCTGTGGACTATCAGAGTGTTGATGAAACACAGAAATTGCATCGAGATTGAGTACAACAGTCACCATGCGCACTTTCCTCCTTTGGGAGTAATGTCTCAAAGAGACTACGCTTTGATTGTACCCTGGAAGACTAGTAGTAGTTTCCGATGCACATCTGGAGGCATTCTGTAATCTGTGGAGTATCAGAGTGTTGATGAAACACAGAAATTGCATCGGTATTGAATACAACAGTCACCATGCGCACTTTCCTCCATGGGAGTAATGTCTCAAACTGACTACGCTTTGATTGTACCCTGGAAGACTAGTAGTAGTTTCCGATGCACATCTGGAGGCATTCTGTAATCTGTGGAGTATCAGAGTGTTGATGAAACACAGAAATTGCATCGGGATTGAATACAACAGTCACCATGCGCACATTCCTCCATGAAAGTAATGTCTCAAACAGGCTACGCTTTGATCGCTCCCAGGAAGACCAGTAGTAGTTTCCGATGCACATCTGGAGGCATTCTGTAATCTGTGGACTATCAGAGTGTTGATGAAACACAGAAATTGCATCGAGATTGAGTACAACAGTCACCATGCGCACTTTCCTCCTTTGGGAGTAATGTCTCAAACAGACTACGCTTTGATTGTACCCTGGAAGACTAGTAGTAGTTTCCGATGCACATCTGGAGGCATTCTGTAATCTGTGGACTATCAGAGTGTTGATGAAACACAGAAATTGCATCGGGATTGAATACAACAGTCACCATGCGCACATTCCTAGATAAAAGTAATGTCTCAAACAGGCTACGCTTTGATCGTTCCCTGGAAGACCAGTAGTAGTTTCCGATGCACATCTGGAGGCTTTCTGTAATCTGTGGAGTATCAGAGTGTTGATGAAACACAGAAATAGCATCGGGATTGAATACAACAGTCACCATGCGCACTTTCCTCCATGGGAGTAATGTCTCAAACAGTCTACGCTTTGATCGTTCCCTGGAAGACCAGTAGTAGTTTCCGATTAACATCTGGAGGCATTCTGTAATCTGTGGAGTATCAGAGTGTTGATGAAACACAGAAATAGCATCGGGATTGCATACAACAGTCACCATGCGCACTTTCCTCCATGGGAGTAATGTCCCAAAGTGATTACGCTTAGATCGTTCCCTTGAAGACCAGTAGTAGTTTCCGATGCACATATGGTGGCATTCTGTAATCTGTAGACTATCAGAGTGCTGATGAAACACAGAAATTGCATCGGGATTGAATACAACCGTTACCATGCGCACTTTCCTCCATGGGAGTAATGTCTCTAACAGTCTTCGCTTTGATCGTTCCTTGAAAGACCAGTAGTAGTTTCCGATGCACATCTGGAGACTTTCTGTAATCTGTGGACTATCAGAATGTTGATGAAACACAGAAATTACATCGGGATACAATACAACAGTCACCATGCGCACTTTCCTCAATGGGAGTAATGTCTCAACAGTCTACGCTTTGATCGTTCCCTGGAAGACGAGTAGTAGTTTCCGATTAACATCTGGAGGCATTCTGTAATCTGTGGAGTATCAGAGTGTTGATGAAACACAGAAATAGCATCGGGATTGCATACTACAGTCACCATGCGCACTTTCCTAAATGGGAGTAATGTCCCAAAGAGATTACGCTTTGATCGTTCCCTGGAAGACTGGTAGTAGTTTCCGATGCACATCTGGAGGCATTCTGTAATCTGTGGAGTATCAGAGTGTTGATGAAACACAGAAATTGCATCGGGATTGAATACAACAGTCACCATGCGCACTTTCCTCCATGGGAGTAATGTCTCCAAGAGTCTACGATTAGATCGTTCCCAGGAAGACCAGTAGCAGTTTCCGATGCACATCTGGATGCTTTCTGTAATCTGTGGACTATCAGAGTGTTGATGAAACACAGAAATTGCATCGGGATTGAATACAACACTCACTATGCGCACATTCCTCCATAAAAGTAATGTCTCAAACAGTCTACGCTTTGATCGTTCTCTGGAAGAACAGTAGTAGTTTCCGATGCACATCTCGAGGCTTTCTGTAATCTGTGGACTATCAGAATGTTGATGAAACACAGAAATTACATCGGGATAGAATACAACAGTCACCATGCGCACTTTCCTCAGTGGGAGTAATGTCTCAAACAGTCTACGCTTTGATCGCTCCCTGGAAGACCAGTAGTAGTTTCCGATGCACATCTGGTGGCATTCTGTAATCTGTGGACTATCAGAGTGTTGATGAAACACATAAAATGCATCGGGATTGAATACAACAGTCACCATGCGCACTTTCCTCCACGGGAGGTATGTCTCAAACAGTCTACGCTTTGATCGTTCCATGGAAGACCAGTAGCAGTTTCCGATGCACATCTGGAGGTATTCTGTAATCTGTGGACTATCAGAGTGTTGACGAAACAAAGAAATTGCATCGGGATTGAATACAACAGTCACCATGCGCACATTCCTCCATGATAGTAATGTCTCAAACAGGCTACGCATTGATCGCTCCCTGGAAGACCAGTAGTAGTTTCCGATGCACATCTGGAGGCATTCTGTAATCTGTGGACTATCAGAGTGTTGATGAAACACAGAAATTGCATCGAGATTAAGTACAACAGTCACCATGCGCACTTTCCTCCCTTGGGAGTAATGTCTCAAACAGACTACGCTTTGATCGTTCCCTGGAAGACTAGTAGTAGTTTCCGATGCACATCTGGGGGCATTCTGTAATCTGTGGAGTATCAGAGTGTTGATGAAACACAGAAATTGCATCGGGATTGAATACAACAGTCACCATGCGCACTTTCCTCCATGGGAGTAATGTCTCTAAGAGTCTACGCTTTAATCGTTCCCTGGAAGACCAGTAGCAGTTTCCGATGCACATCTGGATGCTTTCTGTAATTTGTGGACTATCAGAGTTATGATGAAACACAGAAATTGCATCGGGATTGAATACAACAGTCTCCATGCACAGTTCCCTCCATGGGAGTAATGTCTCAAACAGTCTACGCTTTTATCGTTCCCTGGAAGCCCAGTAGTAGTTTCCGATGGACATCTGGTGGCATTCTGTAATCTGTGGACTATCAGAGTGTTGATGAAACACAGAAATTGCATCGGGATTGAATACAACACTCACTATGCGCACATTCCTCCATAAAAGTAATGTCTCAAACAGTCTACGCTTTGATCGTTCTCTGGAAGAACGGTAGTAGTTTCCGATGCACATCTCGAGGCTTTCTGTAATCTGTGGACTATCAGAGTGTTGATGAAACACAGAAATTGCATCGGGATTGAATGCAACAGTCACCATGCGCACTTTCCTCCAAGGGAGTAATGTCTCAAACAGTCTACGCTTTGATCGTTCACTGGAAGACCGGTAGTAGTTTCCGATGCACATCTGGAGGCATTCTGTAATTTGTGGAGTATCAGAGTGTTGATAAAACTAAGAAATTGCATCGGGATTGAATACAACAGTCACCATGCGCACATTCCTCCATAAAAGTAATGTCTCAAACAGGCTACTCTTTGATCGTTCCCTGGAAGAGCAGTAGTAGTTTCCGATGAACATCTGGAGGCATTCTGTAATCTGTGGACTATCAGAGTGTTGATGAAACACAGAAATAGCATCGGGATTGAATACAACAGTCACCATGCGCACTTTCCTCCATGGGAGTAATGTCTCAAACAGTCTACGCTTTGATCGTTCCCTGGAAGACCAGTAGTAGTTTCCGATTAACATCTGGAGGCATTCTGTAAACTGTGGAGTATCAGGGTCTTGATGAAACACAGAAATAGCATCGGGATTGCATACAACAGTGACCATGCGCACTTTCCTCCATGGGAGTAATGTCCCAAAGAGATTACGCTTTGATCGTTCCCTGGAAGACCCGTAGTAGTTTCCGATGGACATCTGGTGGCATTCTGTAATCTGTGGACTATCAGAGTGTTTATGAAACACAGAAATTGCATCGGGATTGAATACAACACTCACTATGCGCACATTCCTCCATAAAAGTAATGTCTCAAACAGTCTACGCTTTGATCGTTCTCTGGAAGAACGGTAGTAGTTTCCTATGCACATCTCGAGGCTTTCTGTAATCTGTGGACTATCAGAGTGTTGATGAAACACAGAAAATGCATCAGGATTGAATGCAACAGTCACCATGCGCACTTTCCTCCAAGGGAGTAATGTCTCAAACAGTCTACGATTTGATCGTTCACTGGAAGACCAGTAGTAGTTTCCGATGCACATCTGGAGGCATTCTGTAATCTGTGGACTATCAGAGTGTTGATGAAACACAGAAATTGCATCGGGATTGAATACAACAGTCACCATGTGCACATTCCTCCATGAAAGTAATGTCTCAAACAGGCTACGCTTTGATCGCTCCCTGGAAGACCAGTAGTAGTTTCCGATGCACATCTGGATGCTTTCTGTAATCTGTGGACTATCAGAGTGTTGATGAAACAGAGAAATTGCATCGAGATTGAGTACAACAGTCACCATGCACACTTTCCTCCTTTGGGAGTAATGTCTCAAACAGACTACGCTTTGATTGTACCCTGGAAGACTAGTAGTAGTTTCCGATGCTCATCTGGAGGCATTCTGTAATCTGTGGAGTATCAGAGTGTTGATGAAACAAAGAAATTGCATCGGGATTGAATACAACAGTCACCATGCGCACTTTCCTCCATGGGTGTAATGTCTCTAAGAGTCTACGCTTTGATCGTTCCCTGGAAGACCAGTAGCAGTTTCCGATGCGCATCTGGATGCTTTCTGTAATCTGTGGACTGTCAGAGTGTTGATGAATCACAGAAATTGCATCGGGATTGAATACAACACTCACTGTGCGCACATTTCTCCATAAAAGTAATGTGTCAAACAGTCTACGCTTTGATCGTTCTCTGGAAGACCAGTAGTAGTTTCCGATTAACATCTGGAGGCATTCTGTAATCTGTGGAGCATCAGAGTGTTGATGAAACAAAGAAATAGCATCGGGATTGCATACTACAGTCACCATGCGCACTTTCCTCCATGGGAGTAATGTCCCAAAGAGATTACGCTTTGATCGTTCCCTGGAAGACCAGTAGTAGTTTCCGATGCACATTTGGTGGCATTCTGTAATCTGTAGACTATCAGAGTGTTGATGAAACACAGAAATTGCATCGGGATTGAATACAACCGTTACCATGCGCACTTTCCTCCATGGGAGTAATGTCTCTAACAGTCTTCGCTTTGATCGTTCCTTGGAAGACCAGTAGTAGTTTCCGATGCACATCTGGAGGCTTTCTGTAATCTGTGGACTATCAGAATTTTGATGAAACACAGAAATTACATCGGGATAGAATACAACAGTCACCATGCGCACTTTCCTCAATGGGAGTAATGTCTCAAACAGTCTACGCTTTGATCGCTCCCTGGAAGACCAGTAGTAGTTTCTGATGCACATCTGGCTGCATTCTGTAATCTGTGGACTATCAGAGTGTTGATGAAACACAGAAAATGCATCGGGATTGAATACAACAGTCACCATGCGCACTTTCCTCCACGGGAGGTATGTCTCAAAGAGTCTACGCTTTGATCGTTCCCTGGAAGACCAGTAGCAGTTTCCGATGCACATCTGGATGCTTTCTGTAATCTGTGGACTATCAGAGTGTTGATGAAACACAGAAATTGCATCGGGATTGAATACAACAGTCACCATGCGCACTTTCCTCCATGGGAGTAATGTCTCAAACAGTATAATCTTTGATTGTTCCCTGGAAGACCACTAGAAGTTTCCGATGCACGTCTGGTGGCATTCTGTAATCTGTGGACTATCAGAGTGTTGATGAAAGACAGAAAATGCATCGGGATTGAATACAACAGTCACGATGCGCACTTTCCTCCATGGGAGTAATGTCTTATAGAGTTTACGTTATGATCGTTCCCTGGAAGAGCAGTAGTAGTTTCCGATGAACATCTGGAGGCATTCTGTAATCTGTGGACTATCAGGGTGTTGATGAAACACAGAAATAGCATCGGGATTGAATACAACAGTCACCATGCGCACATTCCTCCATGATAGTAATGTCTCAAACAGGCTACGCATTGATCGTTCCCTGGAAGACCAGTAGTAGTTTCCGATGCACATCTGGAGGCATTCTGTAATCTGTGGACTATCAGAGTGTTGATGAAACACAGAAATTGCATCGAGATTAAGTACAACAGTCACCATGCGCACTTTCCTCCCTTGGGAGTAATGTCTCAAACAGACTACGCTTTGATCGTTCCCTGGAAGACTAGTAGTAGTTTCCGATGCACATCTGGGGGCATTCTGTAATCTGTGGAGTATCAGAGTCTTGATGAAACACAGAAATTGCATCGGGATTGAATACAACAGTCACCATGCGCACTTTCCTCCATGGGAGTAATGTCTCTAAGAGTCTACGCTTTAATCGTTCCCTGGAAGACCAGTAGCAGTTTCCGATGCACATCTGGATGCTTTCTGTAATCTGTGGACTATCAGAGTTATGATGAAACACAGAAATTGCATCGGGATTAATACAACAGTCTCCATGCACAGTTCCCTCCATGGGAGTAATGTCTCAAACAGTCTACGCTTTTATCGTTCCCTGGAAGCCCAGTAGTAGTTTCCGATGGACATCTGGTGGCATTCTGTAATCTGTGGACTATCAGAGTGTTGATGAAACACAGAAATTGCATCGGGATTGAATACAACACTCACTATGCGCACATTCCTCCATAAAAGTAATGTCTCAAACAGGCTACTCTTTGATCGTTCCCTGGAAGAGCAGTAGTAGTTTCCGATGAACATCTGGAGGCATTCTGTAATCTGTGGACTATCAGAGTGTTGATGAAACACAGAAATAGCATCGGGATTGAATACAACAGTCACCATGCGCACTCTCCTCCATGGGAGTAATGTCTCAAACAGTCTACGCTTTGATCGTTCCCTGGAAGACCAGTAGTAGTTTCCGATTAACATCTGGAGGCATTCTGTAAACTGTGGAGTATCAGGGTCTTGATGAAACACAGAAATAGCATCGGGATTGCATACAACAGTGACCATGCGCACTTTCCTCCATGGGAGTAATGTCCCAAAGAGATTACGCTTTGATCGTTCCCTGGAAGACCCGTAGTAGTTTCCGATGGACATCTGGTGGCATTCTGTAATCTGTGGACTATCAGAGTGTTTATGAAACACAGAAATTGCATCGGGATTGAATACAACACTCACTATGCGCACATTCCTCCATAAAAGTAATGTCTCAAACAGTCTACGCTTTGATCGTTCTCTGGAAGAACGGTAGTAGTTTCCTATGCACATCTCGAGGCTTTCTGTAATCTGTGGACTATCAGAGTGTTGATGAAATACAGAAAATGCATCAGGATTGAATGCAACAGTCACCATGCGCACTTTCCTCCAAGGGAGTAATGTCTCAAATAGTCTACGATTTGATCGTTCACTGGAAGACCAGTAGTAGTTTCCGATGCACATCTGGAGGCATTCTGTAATCTGTGGACTATCAGAGTGTTGATGAAACACAGAAATTGCATCGGGATTGAATACAACAGTCACCATGTGCACATTCCTCCATGAAAGTAATGTCTCAAACAGGCTACGCTTTGATCGCTCCCTGGAAGACCAGTAGTAGTTTCCGATGCACATCTGGATGCTTTCTGTAATCTGTGGACTATCAGAGTGTTGATGAAACAGAGAAATTGCATCGAGATTGAGTACAACAGTCACCATGCACACTTTCCTCCTTTGGGAGTAATGTCTCAAACAGACTACGCTTTGATTGTACCCTGGAAGACTAGTAGTAGTTTCCGATGCTCATCTGGAGGCATTCTGTAATCTGTGGAGTATCAGAGTGTTGATGAAACACAGAAATTGCATCGGGATTGAATACAACAGTCACCATGCGCACTTTCCTCCATGGGTGTAATGTCTCTAAGAGTCTACGCTTTGATCGTTCCCTGGAAGACCAGTAGCAGTTTCCGATGCGCATCTGGATGCTTTCTGTAATCTGTGGACTATCAGAGTGTTGATGAATCACAGAAATTGCATCGGGATTGAATACAACACTCACTGTGCGCACATTTCTCCATAAAAGTAATGTGTCAAACAGTCTACGCTTTGATCGTTCTCTGGAAGACCAGTAGTAGTTTCCGATTAACATCTGGAGGCATTCTGTAATCTGTGGAGCATCAGAGTGTTGATGAAACAAAGAAATAGCATCGGGATTGCATACTACAGTCACCATGCGCACTTTCCTCCATGGGAGTAATGTCCCAAAGAGATTACGCTTTGATTGTTCCCTGGAAGACCAGTAGTAGTTTCCGATGCACATTTGGTGGCATTCTGTAATCTGTAGACTATTAGAGTGTTGATGAAACACAGAAATTGCATCGGGATTGAATACAACCGTTACCATGCGCACTTTCCTCCATGGGAGTAATGTCTCTAACAGTCTTCGCTTTGATCGTTCCTTGGAAGACCAGTAGTAGTTTCCGATGCACATCTGGAGGCTTTCTGTAATCTGTAGACTATCAGAATTTTGATGAAACACAGAAATTACATCGGGATAGAATACAACAGTCACCATGCGCACTTTCCTCAATGGGAGTAATGTCTCAAACAGTCTACGCTTTGATCGCTCCCTGGAAGACCAGTAGTAGTTTCTGATGCACATCTGGCTGCATTCTGTAATCTGTGGACTATCAGAGTGTTGATGAAACACAGAAAATGCATCGGGATTGAATACAACAGTCACCATGCGCACTTTCCTCCACGGGAGGTATGTCTCAAAGAGTCTACGCTTTGATCGTTCCCTGGAAGACCAGTAGCAGTTTCCGATGCACATCTGGATGCTTTCTGTAATCTGTGGACTATCAGAGTGTTGATGAAACACAGAAATTGCATCGGGATTGAATACAACAGTCACCATGCGCACTTTCCTCCATGGGAGTAATGTCTCAAACAGTATAATCTTTTATTGTTCCCTGGAAGACCACTAGAAGTTTCCGATGCACGTCTGGTGGCATTCTGTAATCTGTGGACTATCAGAGTGTTGATGAAAGACAGAAAATGCATCGGGATTGAATACAACAGTCACGATGCGCACTTTCCTCCATGGGAGTAATGTCTTATAGAGTTTACGTTATGATCGTTCCCTGGAAGAGCAGTAGTAGTTTCCGATGAACATCTGGAGGCATTCTGTAATCTGTGGACTATCAGAGTGTTGATGAAACACAGAAATAGCATCGGGATTGAATACAACAGTCACCATGCGCACTTTCCTCCATGGGAGTAATGTCTCAAACAGTCTACGCATTGATCGTTCCCTGGAAGACCAGTAGTAGTTTCCGATTAACATCTGGAGGCATTCTGTAATCTGTGGAGTATCAGGGTCTTGATGAAACACAGAAATAGCATCGGGATTGCATACAACAGTGACCATGCGCACTTTCCTCCATGGGAGTAATGTCCCAAAGAGATTACGCTTTGATCGTTCCCTGGAAGACCCGTAGTAGTTTCCGATGGACATCTGGTGGCATTCTGTAATCTGTGGAGTATCAGAGTGTTGATGAAACACAGAAATTGCATCGGGATTGAATACAACACTCACTATGCGCACATTCCTCCATAAAAGTAATGTCTCAAACAGTCTACGCTTTGATCGTTCTCTGGAAGAACGGTAGTAGTTTCCGATGCACATCTCGAGGCTTTCTGTAATCTGTGGACTATCAGAGTGTTGATGAAACACAGAAATTGCATCAGGATTGAATGCAACAGTCACAATGCGCACTTTCCTCCAAGGGAGTAATGTCTCAAACAGTCTACGATTTGATCGTTCACTGGAAGACCAGTAGTAGTTTCCGATGCACATCTGGAGGCATTCTGTAATCTGTGGACTATCAGAGTGTTGATGAAACACAGAAACTGCATCGGGATTGAATACGACAGTCACCATGCGCACATTCCTCCATGAAAGTAATGTCTCAAACAGGCTACGCTTTGATCGCTCCCTGGAAGACCAGTAGTTGTTTCCGATGCACATCTGGAGGCATTCTGTAATCTGTGGACTATCAGAGTGTTGATGAAACAGAGAAATTGCATCGAGATTGAGTACAACAGTCACCATGCGCACTTTCCTCCTTTGGGAGTAATGTCTCAAACAGACTACGCTTTGATTGTACCCTGGAAGACTAGTAGTAGTTTCTGATGCACATCTGGAGGCATTCTGTAATCTGTGGAGTATCAGAGTGTTGATGAAACACAGAAATTGCATCGGGATTGAATACAACAGTCACCATGCGCACTTTCCTCCATGGGAGTAATGTCTCTAAGAGTCTACGCTTTGATCGTTCCCTGGAAGACCAGTAGCAGTTTCCGATGCACATCTGGATGCTTTCTGTAATCTGTGGACTATCAGAGTGTTGATGAAACACAGAAATTGCATCGGGATTGAATACAACAGTCTCCATGCACAGTTCCCTCCATGGGAGTAATGTCTCAAGCAGTCTACGCTTTTATCGTTCCCTGGAAGACCAGTAGTAGTTTCCGATGGACATCTGGTGGCATTCTGTAATCTGTGGACTATCAGAGTGTTGATGAAACACAGAAATTGCATCGGGATTGAATACAACAGTCACCATGCGCACTTTCCTCAATGGGAGTAATGTCTCAAACAGTCTACGCTTTGATCGTTCCCTGGAAGACCAGTAGTAGTTTCCGATTAACATCTGGAGGCATTCTGTAATCTGTGGAGCATCAGAGTGTTGATGAAACAAAGAAATAGCATCGGGATTGCATACTACAGTCACCATGCGCACTTTCCTCCATGGGAGTAATGTCCCAAAGAGATTACGCTTTGATCGTTCCCTGGAAGACCAGTAGTAGTTTCCGATGCACATTTGGTGGCATTCTGTAATCTGTAGACTATCAGAGTGTTGATGAAACACAGAAATTGCATCGGGATTGAATACAACCGTTACCATGCCCACTTTCCTCCATGGGAGTAATGTCTCTAACAGTCTTCGCTTTGATCGTTCCTTGGAAGACCAGTAGTAGTTTCCGATGCACATCTGGAGGCTTTCTGTAATCTGTGGACTATCAGAATTTTGATGAAACACAGAAATTACATCGGGAAAGAATACAACAGTCACCATGCGCACTTTCCTCAATGGGAGTAATGTCTCAAACAGTCTACGCTTTGATCGCTCCCTGGAAGACCAGTAGTAGTTTCCGATGCACATCTGGCTGCATTCTGTAATCTGTGGACTATCAGAGTGTTGATGAAACACAGAAAATGCATCGGGATTGAATACAACAGTCACCATGCGCACTTTCCTCCACGGGAGGTATGTCTCAAAGAGTCTACGCTTTGATCGTTCCCTGGAAGACCAGTAGCAGTTTTCGATGCACATCTGGATGCTTTCTGTAATCTGTGGACTATCAGAGTGTTGATGAAACACAGAAATTGCATCGGGATTGAATACAACACTCACTATGCGCACATTCCTCCATAAAAGTAATGTCTCAAACAGTCTACGCTTTGATCGTTCTCTGGAAGAACAGTAGTAGTTTCCGATGCACATCTCGAGGCTTTCTGTAATCTGTGGAGTATCAGGGTGTTGATGAAACACAGAAATTGCATTGGGATTGAATACAACAGTCACCATGCGCACTTTCCTCCACGGGAGGTATGTCTCAAAGAGTCTACGCTTTGATCGTTCCATGGAAGACCAGTAGCAGTTTCCGATGCACATCTGGAGGCATTCTGTAATCTGTGGACTATCAGAGTGTTGATGAAACACAGAAATTGCATCGGGATTGAATACAACAGTCACCATGCGCACATTCCTCCATGAAAGTAATGTCTCAAACAGGCTACGCTTTGATCGCTCCCTGGAAGACCAGTAGTAGTTTCCGATGCACATCTGGTGGCATTCTGTAATCTGTGGACTATCAGAGTGTTGATGAAACACAGAAATTGCATCGAGATTGAGTACAACAGTCACCATGCGCACTTTCCTCCTTTGGGAGTAATGTTTCAAACAGACTACGCTTAGATCGTTCCCTGGAAGACTAGTAGTAGTTTCCGATGCACATCTGGAGGCATTCTGTAATCTGTGGAGTATCAGAGTGTTGATGAAACACAGATATTACAGTCACCATGCGCACTTTCCTCCAAGGGAGTAGTGTCTTAAACAGTCTACGCTTTGATCGTTCACTGGAAGACCAGTAGTAGCTTCCGATGCACATCTGGACGCATTCTGTAATTTGTGGAGTATCAGAGTGTTGATAAAACTAAGAAATTGCATCGGGATTAAATACAACAGTCACCATGCGCACATTCCTCCATAAAAGTAATGTCTCAAACAGGTTACGCTTTGATCGTTCCCTGGAAGACCAGTAATAGTTTCCGATGCACATCTGGAGGCTTTCTGTAATCTGTGGAGTATCAGAGTGTTGATGAAACACAGAAATAGCATCGGGATTGAATACAACAGTCACCATGCGCACTTTCCTCCATGGTAGTAATGTCTCAAACAGTCTAATCTTTGACTGTTCCCTGAAAGATCTCAAGTAGTTTCCGATGCACGTCTGGTGGCATTCTGTAGTCTGTGGACTATCAGAGTGTTGATGAAACACAGAAATTGCATCGGGATTGAATACAACAATCACCATGCGCACTTTCCTCCATGGGAGTAATGTCTCAAACAGTCTACGCTTTGATCGTTCCCTGGAAGACCAGTAGTAGTTTCCGATTAACATCTGGAGGCATTCTGTAATCTGTGGAGTATCACAGTGTTGATGAAACACAGAAATAGCATCGGGATTGCATACAACAGTCACCATGCGCACTTTCCTCCATGGGAGTAATGTCCCAAAGAGATTACGCTTTGATCGTTCCCTGGAAGACCAGTAGTAGTTTCCGATGCACATCTGGTGGCATTCTGTAATCTGTAGACTATCAGAGTGCTGATGAAACACAGAAATTGCATCGGGATTGAATACAACCGTTACCATGCGCACTTTCCTCCATGGGAGTAATGTCTCTAACAGTCTTCGCTTTGATCGTTCCTTGGAAGACCAGTAGTAGTTTCCGATGCACATCTGGAGACTTTCTGTAATCTGTGGACTATCAGAATGTTGATGAAACACAGAAATTACATCGGGATAGAATACAACAGTCACCATGCGCACTTTCCTCAATGGGAGTAATGTCTCAACAGTCTACGCTTTGATCGTTCCCTGGAAGACGAGTAGTAGTTTCTGAATAACATCTGGAGGCATTCTGTAATCTGTGGAGTATCAGAGTGTTGATGAAACACAGAAATAGCATCGGGATTGCATACTACAATCACCATGCGCACTTTCCTCCATGGGAGTAATGTCCCAAAGAGATTACGCTTTGATCGTTCCCTGGAAGACTAGTAGTAGTTTCCGATGCACATCTGGAGGCATTCTGTAATCTGTGGAGTATCAGAGTGTTGATGAAACACAGAAATTGCATCGGGATTGAATACAACAGTCACCATGCGCACTTTCCTTCATGGGAGTAATGTCTCTAAGAGTCTACGATTTGATCGTTCCCTGGAAGACCAGTAGCAGTTTCCGATGCACATCTGGATGCTTTCTGTAATCTGTGGACTATCAGAGTGTTGATGAAACACAGAAATTGCATCGGGATTGAATACAACAGTCTCCATGCACAGTTCCCTCCATGGGAGTAATGTCTCAAGCAGTCTACGCTTTTATCGTTCCCTGGAAGACCAGTAGTAGTTTCCGATGGACATCTGGTGGCATTCTGTAATATGTGGACTATCAGAGTGTTGATGAAACACAGAAATTGCATCGAGATTGAGTACAACAGTCTCCATGCGCACTTTCCTCCTTTGGGAGTAATGTCTCAAACAGACTACGCTTTGATTGTACCCTGGAAGACTAGTAGTAGTTTCTGATGCACATCTGGAGGCATTCTGTAATCTGTGGAGTATCAGAGTGTTGATGAAACACAGAAATTGCATCGGGATTGAATACAACAGTCTCCATGCACAGTTCCCTCCATGGGAGTAATGTCTCAAGCAGTCTACGCTTTTATCGTTCCCTGGAAGACCAGTAGTAGTTTCCGATGGACATCTGGTGGCATTCTGTAATATGTGGACTATCAGAGTGTTGATGAAACACAGAAATTGCATCGAGATTGAGTACAACAGTCACCATGCGCACTTTCCTCCTTTGGGAGTAATGTCTCAAACAGACTACGCTTTGATTGTACCCTGGAAGACTAGTAGTAGTTTCTGATGCACATCTGGAGGCATTCTGTAATCTGTGGAGTATCAGAGTGTTGATGAAACACAGAAATTGCATCGGGATTGAATACAACAGTCACCATGCGCACTTTCCTCCATGGGAGTAATGTCTCTAAGAGTCTACGCTTTGATCGTTCCCTGGAAGACCAGTAGCAGTTTCCGATGCACATCTGGATGCTTTCTGTAATCTGTGGACTATCAGAGTGTTGATGAAACACAGAAAAATGCATCGGGATTGAATACAACAGTCTCCATGCACAGTTCCCTCCATGGGAGTAATGTCTCAAGCAGTCTACGCTTTTATCGTTCCCTGGAAGACCAGTAGTAGTTTCCGTTGGACATCTGGTGGCATTCTGTAATCTGTGGACTATCAGAGTGTTGATGAAACACAGAAATTGCATCGGGATTGAATACAACAGTCACCATGCGCACTTTCCTCAATGGGAGTAATGTCTCAAACAGTCTACGCTTTGATCGTTCCCTGGAAGACCAGTAGTAGTTTCCGATTAACATCTGGAGGCATTCTGTAATCTGTGGAGCATCAGAGTGTTGATGAAACAAAGAAATAGCATCGGGATTGCATACTACAGTCACCATGCGCACTTTCCTCCATGGGAGTAATGTCCCAAAGAGATTACGCTTTGATCGTTCCCTGGAAGACCAGTAGTAGTTTCCGATGCACATTTGGTGGCATTCTGTAATCTGTAGACTATCAGAGTGTTGATGAAACACAGAAATTGCATCGGGATTGAATACAACCGTTACCATGCGCACTTTCCTCCATGGGAGTAATGTCTCTAACAGTCTTCGCTTTGATCGTTCCTTGGAAGACCAGTAGTAGTTTCCGATGCACATCTGGAGACTTTCTGTAATCTGTGGACTATCAGAATGTTGATGAAACACAGAAATTACATCGGGATAGAATACAACAGTCACCATGCGCACTTTCCTCAATGGGAGTAATGTCTCAACAGTCTACGCTTTGATCGTTCCCTGGAAGACGAGTAGTAGTTTCTGAATAACATCTGGAGGCATTCTGTAATCTGTGGAGTATCAGAGTGTTGATGAAACACAGAAATAGCATCGGGATTGCATACTACAATCACCATGCGCACTTTCCTCCATGGGAGTAATGTCCCAAAGAGATTACGCTTTGATCGTTCCCTGGAAGACTAGTAGTAGTTTCCGATGCACATCTGGAGGCATTCTGTAATCTGTGGAGTATCAGAGTGTTGATGAAACACAGAAATTGCATCGGGATTGAATACAACAGTCACCATGCGCACTTTCCTTCATGGGAGTAATGTCTCTAAGAGTCTACGATTTGATCGTTCCCTGGAAGACCAGTAGCAGTTTCCGATGCACATCTGGATGCTTTCTGTAATCTGTGGACTATCAGAGTGTTGATGAAACACAGAAATTGCATCGGGATTGAATACAACAGTCTCCATGCACAGTTCCCTCCATGGGAGTAATGTCTCAAGCAGTCTACGCTTTTATCGTTCCCTGGAAGACCAGTAGTAGTTTCCGATGGACATCTGGTGGCATTCTGTAATATGTGGACTATCAGAGTGTTGATGAAACACAGAAATTGCATCGAGATTGAGTACAACAGTCACCATGCGCACTTTCCTGCTTTGGGAGTAATGTCTCAAACAGACTACGCTTTGATTGTACCCTGGAAGACTAGTAGTAGTTTCTGATGCACATCTGGAGGCATTCTGTAATCTGTGGAGTATCAGAGTGTTGATGAAACACAGAAATTGCATCGGGATTGAATACAACAGTCACCATGCGCACTTTCCTCCATGGGAGTAATGTCTCTAAGAGTCTACGCTTTGATCGTTCCCTGGAAGACCAGTAGCAGTTTCCGATGCACATCTGGATGCTTTCTGTAATCTGTGGACTATCAGAGTGTTGATGAAACACAGAAAAATGCATCGGGATTGAATACAACAGTCTCCATGCACAGTTCCCTCCATGGGAGTAATGTCTCAAGCAGTCTACGCTTTTATCGTTCCCTGGAAGACCAGTAGTAGTTTCCGATGGACATCTGGTGGCATTCTGTAATCTGTGGACTATCAGAGTGTTGATGAAACACAGAAATTGCATCGGGATTGAATACAACAGTCACCATGCGCACTTTCCTCAATGGGAGTAATGTCTCAAACAGTCTACGCTTTGATCGTTCCCTGGAAGACCAGTAGTAGTTTCCGATTAACATCTGGAGGCATTCTGTAATCTGTGGAGCATCAGAGTGTTGATGAAACAAAGAAATAGCATCGGGATTGCATACTACAGTCACCATGCGCACTTTCCTCCATGGGAGTAATGTCCCAAAGAGATTACGCTTTGATCGTTCCCTGGAAGACCAGTAGTAGTTTCCGATGCACATTTGGTGGCATTCTGTAATCTGTAGACTATCAGAGTGTTGATGAAACACAGAAATTGCATCGGGATTGAATACAACCGTTACCATGCCCACTTTCCTCCATGGGAGTAATGTCTCTAACAGTCTTCGCTTTGATCGTTCCTTGGAAGACGAGTAGTAGTTTCCGATGCACATCTGGAGGGTTTCTGTAATCTGTGGACTATCAGAATTTTGATGAAACACAGAAATTACATCGGGAAAGAATACAACAGTCACCATGCGCACTTTCCTCAATGGGAGTAATGTCTCAAACAGTCTACGCTTTGATCGCTCCCTGGAAGACCAGTAGTAGTTTCCGATGCACATCTGGCTGCATTCTGTAATCTGTGGACTATCAGAGTGTTGATGAAACACAGAAAATGCATCGGGATTGAATACAACAGTCACCATGCGCACTTTCCTCCACGGGAGGTATGTCTCAAAGAGTCTACGCTTTGATCGTTCCCTGGAAGACCAGTAGCAGTTTCCGATGCACATCTGGATGCTTTCTGTAATCTGTGGACTATCAGAGTGTTGATGAAACACAGAAATTGCATCGGGATTGAATACAACACTCACTATGCGCACATTCCTCCATAAAAGTAATGTCTCAAACAGTCTACGCTTTGATCGTTCTCTGGAAGAACAGTAGTAGTTTCCGATGCACATCTCGAGGCTTTCTGTAATCTGTGGAGTATCAGAGTGTTGATGAAACACAGAAATTGCATTGGGATTGAATACAACAGTCACCATGCGCACTTTCCTCCACGGGAGGTATGTCTCAAAGAGTCTACGCTTTGATCGTTCCATGGAAGACCAGTAGCAGTTTCCGATGCACATCTGGAGGCATTCTGTAATCTGTGGACTATCAGAGTGTTGATGAAACACAGAAATTGCATCGGGATTGAATACAACAGTCACCATGCGCACATTCCTCCATGAAAGTAATGTCTCAAACTGGCTACGCTTTGATCGCTCCCTGGAAGACCAGTAGTAGTTTCCGATGCACATCTGGTGGCATTCTGTAATCTGTGGACTATCAGAGTGTTGATGAAACACAGAAATTGCATCGAGATTGAGTACAACAGTCACCATGCGCACTTTCCTCCTTTGGGAGTAATGTTTCAAACAGACTACGCTTAGATCGTTCCCTGGAAGACTAGTAGTAGTTTCCGATGCACATCTGGAGGCATTCTGTAATCTGTGGAGTATCAGAGTGTTGATGAAACACAGATATTACAGTCACCATGCGCACTTTCCTCCAAGGGAGTAGTGTCTTAAACAGTCTACGCTTTGATCGTTCACTGGAAGACCAGTAGTAGCCTCCGATGCACATCTGGACGCATTCTGTAATTTGTGGAGTATCAGAGTGTTGATAAAACTAAGAAATTGCTTCGGGATTAAATACAACAGTCACCATGCGCACATTCCTCCATAAAAGTAATGTCTCAAACAGGTTACGCTTTGATCGTTCCCTGGAAGACCAGTAATAGTTTCCGATGCACATCTGGAGGCTTTCTGTAATCTGTGGAGTATCAGAGTGTTGATGAAACACAGAAATAGCATCGGGATTGAATACAACAGTCACCATGCGCACTTTCCTCCATGGTAGTAATGTCTCAAACAGTCTAATCTTTGACTGTTCCCTGAAAGATCTCAAGTAGTTTCCGATGCACGTCTGGTGGCATTCTGTAGTCTGTGGACTATCAGAGTTTTGATGAAACACAGAAATTGCATCGGGATTGAATACAACAATCACCATGCGCACTTTCCTCCATGGGAGTAATGTCTCAAACAGTCTACGCTTTGATCGTTCCCTGGAAGACCAGTAGTAGTTTCCGATTAACATCTGGAGGCATTCTGTAATCTGTGGAGTATCACAGTGTTGATGAAACACAGAAATAGCATCGGGATTGCATACAACAGTCACCATGCGCACTTTCCTCCATGGGAGTAATGTCCCAAAGAGATTACGGTTTGATCGTTCCCTGGAAGACCAGTAGTAGTTTCCGATGCACATCTGGTGGCATTCTGTAATCTGTAGACTATCAGAGTGCTGATGAAACACAGAAATTGCATCGGGATTGAATACAACCGTTACCATGCGCACTTTCCTCCATGGGAGTAATGTCTCTAACAGTCTTCGCTTTGATCGTTCCTTGGAAGACCAGTAGTAGTTTCCGATGCACATCTGGAGACTTTCTGTAATCTGTGGACTATCAGAATGTTGATGAAACACAGAAATTACATCGGGATAGAATACAACAGTCACCATGCGCACTTTCCTCAATGGGAGTAATGTCTCAACAGTCTACGCTTTGATCGTTCCCTGGAAGACGAGTAGTAGTTTCTGAATAACATCTGGAGGCATTCTGTAATCTGTGGAGTATCAGAGTGTTGATGAAACACAGAAATAGCATCGGGATTGCATACTACAGTCACCATGCGCACTTTCCTCCATGGGAGTAATGTCAAAAAGAGATTACGCTTTGATCGTTCCCTGGAAGACTAGTAGTAGTTTCCGATGCACATCTGGAGGCATTCTGTAATCTGTGGAGTATCAGAGTGTTGATGAAACACAGAAATTGCATCGGGATTGAATACAACAGTCACCATGCGCACTTTCCTCCATGGGAGTAATGTCTCTAAGAGTCTACGATTTGATCGTTCCCTGGAAGACCAGTAGCAGTTTCCGATGCACATCTGGATGCTTTCTGTAATCTGTGGACTATCAGAGTGTTGATGAAACACAGAAATTGCATCGGGATTGAATACAACACTCACTATGCGCACATTCCTCCATAAAAGTAATGTCTCAAACAGTCTACGATTTGATCGTTCCCTGGAAGACCAGTAGCAGTTTCCGATGCACATCTGGATGCTTTCTGTAATCTGTGGACTATCAGAGTGTTGATGAAACACAGAAATTGCATCGGGATTGAATACAACAGTCACCATGCGCACTTTCCTCAATGGGAGTAATGTCTCAAAGAGTCTACGCTTTGATCGCTCCCTGGAAGACCAGTAGTAGTTTCCGATGCACATCTGGTGGCATTCTGTAATCTGTGGACTATCAGAGTGTTGATGAAACACATAAAATGCATCGGGATTGAATACAACAGTCACCATGCGCACTTTCCTCCACGGGAGGTATGTCTCAAACAGTCTACGCATTGATCGTTCCATGGAAGACCAGTAACAGTTTCCGATGCACATCTGGAGGCATTCTGTAATCTGTGGACTATCAGAGTGTTGATGAAACACAGAAATTGCATCGGGATTGAATACAACAGTCACCATGCGCACATTCCTCCATGAAAGTAATGTCTCAAACAGGCTACGCTTTGATCGCTCCCTGGAAGACCAGTAGTAGTTTCCGATGCACATCTGGAGGCATTCTGTAATCTGTGGACTATCAGAGTGTTGATGAAACACAGAAATTGCATCGAGATTGAGTACAACAGTCACCATGCGCACTTTCCTCCTTTGGGAGTAATGTCTCAAACAGACTACGCTTTGATCGTTCCCTGGAAGACTAGTAGTAGTTTCCGATGCACATCTGGAGGCATTCTGTAATCTGTGGAGTATCAGAGTGTTGATGAAACACAGAAATTGCATCGGGATTGAATACAACAGTCACCATGCGCACTTTCCTCCATGGGAGTAATGTCTCTAAGAGTCTACGCTTTAATCGTTCCCTGGAAGACCAGTAGCAGTTTCCGATGCACATCTGGATGCTTTCTGTAATCTGTGGACTATCAGAGTTATGATGAAACACAGAAATTGCATCGGGATTGAATACAACAGTCTCCATGCACAGTTCCCTCCATGGGAGTAATGTCTCAAACAGTCTACGCTTTTATCGTTCAATGGAAGCCCAGTAGTAGTTTCCGATGGACATCTGGTGGCATTCTGTAATCTGTGGACTATCAGAGTGTTGATGAAACACAGAAATTGCATCTGGATTGAATACAACACTCAATATGCGCACATTCCTCCATAAAAGTAATGTCTCAAACAGTCTACGCTTTGATCGTTCTCTGGATAACGGTAGTAGTTTCCGATGCACATCTCGAGGCTTTCTGTAATCTGTGGACTATCAGAGTGTTGATGAAACACAGAAATTGCATCGGGATTGAATGCAACAGTCACCATGCGCACTTTCCTCCAAGGGAGTAATGTCTCAAACAGTCTACGCTTTGATCGTTCACTGGAAGACCAGTAGTAGTTTCCGATGCACATCTGGAGGCATTCTGTAATTTGTGGAGTATCAGAGTGTTGATAAAACTAAGAAATTGCATCGGGATTGAATACAACAGTCACCATGCGCACATTCCTCCATAAAAGTAATGTCTCAAACAGGCTACTCTTTGATCGTTCCCTGGAAGACCAGTAGTAGTTTCCGATGCACATCTGGAGGCTTTCTGTAATCTGTGGAGTATCAGAGTGTTGATGAAACAAAGAAATAGCTTCGGGATTGAATACAACAGTCACCATGCGCACTTTCCTCCATGGGAGTAATGTCTCAAACAGTATAATCTTTGATTGTTCCCTGGAAGACCACTAGTAGTTTCCGATGCACGTCTGGTGGCATTCTGTAATCTTGGACTATCAGAGTGTTGATGAAAGACAGAAAATGCATCGGGATTGAATACAACAGTCACGATGCGCACTTTCCTCCATGGGAGTAATGTCTTATAGAGTTTACGTTATGATCGATCCCTGGAAGAGCAGTAGTAGTTTCCGATGAACATCTGGAGGCATTCTATTATCTGTGGACTATCAGAGTGTTGATGAAACACAGAAATTGCATCGGGATTGAATACAACCGTTACCATGCGCACTTTCCTCCATGGGAGTAATGTCTCTAACAGTCTTCGCTTTGATCGTTCCTTGGAAGACCAGTAGTTGTTTCCGAACTACATCTGGAGGCATTCTGTATTCTGTGGACTATCAGAGTGTTGATGAAACACAGAAATTTCATCGGGATTGAATACAACCGTTACCATGCGCACTTTCCTCCATGGGAGTAATGTCTCTAACAGTCTTCGCTTTGATCGTTCCTTGGAAGACCAGTAGTAGTTTCCGATGCACATCTGGAGGCATTCTGTAATCTGTGGAGTATCAAGGTCTTGATGAAACACAGAAATAGCATCGGGATTGCATACAACACTGACCATGCGCACTTTCCTCCATGGGAGTAATGTCCCAAAGAGATTACGCTTTGATCGTTCCCTGGAAGACCCGTAGTAGTTTCCGATGCACATCTGGTGGCATTCTGTAATCTGTAGACTATCGGAGTGCTGATGAAACACAGAAATTGCATCGGGATTGAATACAACCGTTACCATGCGCACTTTCCTCCATGGGAGTAATGTCTCTAACAGTCTTCGCTTTGATCGTTCCTTGGAAGACCAGTAATAGTTTCCGATGCACATCTGGAGGCTTTCTGTAATCTGTGGACTATCAGAATGTTGATGAAACACAGAAATTACATCGGGATAGAATACAAAAGTCACCATGCGCACTTTCCTCCATGGGAGTAATGTCTCAAACAGTCTACGCTTTGATAGTTCCCTGGAAGACCAGTACTAGTTTCAGATTAACATCTGGTGGCATTCTGTAATCTGTGGAGTATCAGAGTGTTGATGAAACACAGAAATAGCATCGGGATTGCATACAACAGTCACCATGCGCACTTTCCCCCATGGGAGTAATGTCTCAAACAGTCTACGCTTTGAACGCTCCCTGGAAGACCAGTAGTTTCCGATGCACATCTGGTGACATTCTGTAATCTGTGGACTATCAGAGTGTTGATGAAACACAGAAAATGCATCGGGATTGAATACAACAGTCACCATGCGCACTTTCCTCCACGGGAGGTATGTCTCAAACAGTCTACGCTTTGATCGTTCCATGGAAGACCAGTAGCAGTTTCCGAACCACATCTGGAGGCATTCTGTAATCTGTGGACTATCAGAGTGTTGACGAAAGACAGAAAATGCATCGGGATTGAATACAACAGTCATGATGCGCACTTTCCTCCATGGGAGTAATGTCTTATAGAGTTTACGTTATGATCGTTCCCTGGAAGAGCAGTAGTAGTTTCCGATGAACATCTGGAGGCATTCTGTAATCTGTGGACTATCAGAGTGTTGAAGAAACACAGAAATTGCATCGGGATTGAATACAAAAGTCACCATGCGCACTTTCCTCCATGGGAGTAATGTCTCAAACAGTCTACGCTTTGATAGTTCCCTGGAAGACCAGTACTAGTTTCAGATTAACATCTGGTGGCATTCTGTAATCTGTGGAGTATCAGAGTGTTGATGAAACACAGAAATAGCATCGGGATTGCATACAACAGTCACCATGCGCACTTTCCCCCATGGGAGTAATGTCCCAAAGAGATTACGCTTTGATCGTTCCCTGGAAGACCAGTAGTAGTTTCCGATGCACATCTGGTGGCATTCTGTAATCTGTAGACTATCAGAGTGTTGATGAAACACAGAAATTGCATCGGGATTGAATACAACCGTTACCATGAGCACTTTCCTCCATGGGAGTAATGTCTCAAAGAGTCTACGCTTTGATCGTTCACTGGAAGACCAGTACTAGTTTCCGATCCACACCTGGAGGCATTCTGTAATCTGTGGAGTATCAGAGTGTTGATGATTTACAGAAATTTGCATCGGGATTGAATACAACAGTCACCATGCGCACTTTCCTCCATGGGAGTAATGTCCCAAAGAGATTACGCTTTGATCGTTCCCTGGAAGACCCGTAGTAGTTTCCGATGCACATCTGGTGGCATTCTGTAATCTGTAGACTATCAGAGTGCTGATGAAACACAGAAATTGCATCAGGAATGAATACAACCGTTACCATGCGCACTTTCCTCCATGGGAGTAATGTCTCTAACAGTCTTCGCTTTGATCGTTCCTTGGAAGACCAGTAGTAGTTTCCGATGCACATCTGGAGGCTTTCTGTAATCTGTGGACTATCAGAATGTTGATGAAACACAAAAATTACATCGGGATAGAATACAACAGTCACCATGCGCACTTTCCTCAATGGGAGTAATGTCTCAAACAGTCTACGCTTTGAACGCTCCCTGGAAGACCAGTAGTTTACGATGCACATCTGGTGGCATTCTGTAATCTGTGGACTATCAGAGTGTTGATGAAACACAGAAAATGCATCGGGATTGAATACAACAGTCACCATGCGCACTTTCCTCCACGGGAGGTATGTCTCAAACAGTCTACGCTTTGATCGCTCGCTGGAAGACCAGTAGTAGTTTCCGATGCACATCTGGAGGCATTCTGTAATCTGTGGACTATCAGAGTGTTGATGAAACACAGAAATTGCATCGAGATTGAGTACATCAGTCACCATGCGCACTCTCCTCCTTTGGGAGTAATGTCTCAAACAGACTACGATTTGATCGTTCCCTGGAAGACTAGTAGTAGTTTCCGATGCACATCTGGAGGCATTCTGTAATCTGTGCAGTATCAGAGTGTTAATGAAACACAGAAATTGCATCCGGATAGAATACAACAGTCACCATGCGCACTTTCCTCAATGGGAGTAATGTCTCAAACAGTCTACGCTTTGAACGCTCCCTGGAAGACCAGTAGTAGTTTCCGATGCACATCTGGTGGCATTCTGTAATCTGTGGACTATCAGAGTGTTGATGAAACACAGAAAATGCATCGGGATTGAATACAACAGTCACCATGCGCACTTTCCTCCACGGGTGGTATGTCTCAAACAGTCTACGCTTTGATCGTTCCATGGAAGACCAGTAGCAGTTTACGAACCACATCTGGAGGCATTCTGAAATCTGTGGACTATCAGAGTGTTTATGAAACACAGAAACTGCATCGGGATTGAATACAACAGTAACCATACGCACATTCCTCCATGAAAGTAATGTCTCAAACAGGCTACGCTTTGATCGCTCCCTGGAAGACCAGTAGTAGTTTTCGATGCACATCTGGAGGCATTCTGTAATCTGTGGACTATCAGAGTGTTGATGAAACACAGAAATTGCATCGGGATTGAATACAACACTCACTATGCACACATTCCTCCATAAAAGTAATGTCTCAAACAGTCTACGCTTTGATCGTTCTCTGGAAGAACAGTAGTAGTTTCCGATGCACATCTCGAGGCTTTCTGTAATCTGTGGACTATCAGAGTGTTGATGAAACACAGAAATTGCATCGGGATTGAATGCAACAGTCACCATGCGCACTTTCCTCCAAGGGAGTAATGTCTCAAAGAGTCTACGCTTTGATCGTTCACTGGAAGACCAGTAGTAGTTTCCGATGCACATCTGGAGGCATTCTGTAATCTTTGGAGTATCAGAGTGTTGATAAAACTAAGAAATTCCATTGGGATTGACTACAACAGTCACCATGCGCACATTCCTCCATTAAAGTAATGTCTCAAACAGGCTACGCTTTGATCGTTCCCTGGAAGACCAGTAGTAGTTTCCGATGCACATCCGGAGGCTTTCTGTTATCTGTGTAGAATCAGAGTGTTGATGAAACACAGAAATAGCATCGGGATTGAATACAACAGTAACCATGCGCACTTTCCTCCATGGGAGTAATGTCTCAAACAGTCTAATCTTTGGTTGTTCCCTGGAAGACCACTAGTAGTTTCCGATGCACGTCTGGTGGCATTCTGTAATCTGTGGACTATCAGAATGTTGATGAAACACAGAAATTACATCGGGATAGAATACAAAAGTCTCCATGCGCACTTAACTCAATGGGAGTAATGTCTCAAACAGTCTACGCTTTGATCGCTCCCTGGAAGACCAGTAGTAGTTTCCGATGCACATCTGGTGGCATTCTGTAATCTGTGGACTATCAGAGTGTTGATGAAACACAGAAAATGCATCGGGATTGAATACAACAGTGACCATGCGCACTTACCTCCTCGGGAGGTATGTCTCAAACAGTCTACGCTTTGATCGTTACCTGTAAGACCAGTAGTAGTTTCCGATGCACATCTGGTGGCATTCTGTAATCTGTGGAGTATCAGAGTGTTGATGACACACAGAAATTGCATTGGGATTGAATACTACAGTCACCATCCGCACTTTCCTCCATAGGAGTAATGTCTGAAACAGTCTACGCTTTCATCGTTCCCTGGAAGACCAGTGGCAGTTTCCGATGCACATCTCGTGGCATTCTGTAATCTGTGGACTATCAGAGTGTTGATGAAACACAGAAATTGCATCGGCATTGAATACAACAGTCACCATGCGCACTTTCCTCCATGGGATAATGTCTCAAAGAGTCTACGCTTTGATCGTTCACTGGAAGACCAGTACTAGTTTCCGATCCACACCTGGAGGTATTCTGTAATCTGTGGAGTATCAGAGTGTTGATGAAACTAAGAAATTGCATCGGGATTGAATACAACACCCACTATGCGCACATTCCTCCATAAAAGTAATGTCTCAAACAGTCTACGCTTTGATCGTCTCTGGAAGACCAGTAGTAGTGACCGATGCACATCTGGAGGCTTTCTGTAATCTGTGGACTATCAGAATGTTGATGAAACACAGAAATTACATCGGGATAGAATACAACAGTCTCCATGCGCACTTAACTAAATGGGAGTAATGTCTCAAACAGTCTACGCTTTGATCGCTCCCTGGAAGACCAGTAGTAGTTTCCGATGCACATCTGGTGGCATTATGTAATCTGTGGACTATCAGAGTGTTGATGACACACAGAAATTGCATTGGGATTGAATACTACAGTCACAATCCGCACTTTCCTCCATAGGAGTAATGTCTGAAACAGTCTACGCTTTCATCGTTCCCTGGAAGACCAGTGGCAGTTCCCGATGCACATCTCGTGGCATTCTGTAATCTGTGGACTATCAGAGTGTTGATGAAACACAGAAATTGCATCGGGATTGAATACAACACTCACCATGCGCACATTCCTCCATAAAAGTAATGTCTCAAACAGTCTACGCTTTGATCGTTCCCTGGAAGACCAGTAGTAGTTTCCGATGCACATCCGGAGGCTTTCTGTAATCTGTGGACTATCAGAGTGTTGATGAAACACAGAAATTGCATCGGGATTGAATACAACAGTCACCATGCGCACTTTCCTCCATGGGATAATGTCTCAAAGAGTCTCCGCTTTGATCGTTCACTGGAAGACCAGTACTAGTTTCCGATCCACACCTGGAGGCATTCTGTAATCTGTGGAGTATCAGAGTGTTGATGAAACTAAGAAATTGCATCGGGATTGAATACAACACTCACTATGCGCACATTCCTCCATAAAAGTAATGTCTCAAACAGTCTTCGCTTTCATCGTTCCCTGGAAGACCAGTGGTAGTTTCAGATGCACATCTGGTGGCATTCTGTAATCTGTGGACTATCAGAGTGTTGATGAAACACAGAAAATGCATCGGGATTGAATACAACAGTGACCATGTTCACTTACCTCCTCGGGAGGTATGTCTCAAACAGTCTACGCTTTGATCGTTACGTGGAAGACCAGTAGTAGTTTCCGATGCACATCTGGTGGCATTCTGTAATCTGTGGACTATCAGAGTGTTGATGACACACAGAAATTGCATCGGGATTGAATACAACCGTTACCATGCGCACTTTCCTCCTCGGGAGGTATGTCTCAAACAGTCTACGCTTTGATCGTTCCCTGGAAGACCAGTAGTAGTTTCCGATGCACATCTGGTGGCATTCTGTAATCTGTGGACTATCAGAGTGTTGATGACACACAGAAATTGCATTGGGATTGAATACTACAGTCACCATCCGCACTTTCCTCCATAGGAGTAATGTCTGAAACAGTCTACGCTTTCATCGTTCCCTGGAAGACCAGTGGCAGTTTCCGATGCACATCTCGTGGCATTCTGTAATCTGTGGACTATCAGAGTGTTGATGAAACACAGAAATTGCATCGGGATTGAATACAACAGTCACCATGCGCACTTTCCTCCATGGGATAATGTCTCAAAGAGTCTCCGCTTTGATCGTTCACTGGAAGACCAGTACTAGTTTCCGATCCACACCTGGAGGCATTCTGTAATCTGTGGAGTATCAGAGTGTTGATGAAACTAAGAAATTGCATCGGGATTGAATACAACACTCACTATGCGCACATTCCTCCATAAAAGTAATGTCTCAAACAGTCTTCGCTTTGATCGTCTCTGGAAGACCAGTATTAGTGACCGATGCACATCTGGAGGCTTTCTGTAATCTGTGGACTATCAGAATGTTGATGAAACACAGAAATTACATCGGGATAGAATACAACAGTCTCATTGCGCACTTAACTCAATGGGAGTAATGTCTCAAACAGTCTACGCTTTGATCGCTCCCTGGAAGACCAGTAGTAGTTTCCGATGCACATCTGGTGGCATTCTGTAATCTGTGGACTATCAGAGTGTTGATGAAACACAGAAAATGCATCGGGATTGAATACAACAGTCACCATGCGCACTTACCTCCTCGGGAGGTATGTCTCAAACAGTCTACGCTTAGATCGTTACCTGGAAGACCAGTAGTAGTTTCCGATGCACATCTGGTGGCATTCTGTAATCTGTGGACTATCAGAGTGTTGATGACACACAGAAATTGCATTGGCATTGAATACTACAGTCACAACCCGCACTTTCCTCCATGGGAGTAATGTCTGAAACAGTCTACGCTTTCATCGTTCCCTGGAAGACCAGTGGTAGTTTCAGATGCAAATCTCATGGCATTCTGTAATCTGTGGACTATCAGAGTGTTGATGAAACACAGAAATTGCATCGGGATTGAATACAACAGTCACCATGCGCACATTCCTCCATAAAAGTAATGTCTCAAACAGTCTACGCTTTGATCGTCTCTGGAAGACCAGTAGTAGTGACCGATGCACATCTGGAGGCTTTCTGTAATCTGTGGACTATCAGAATGTTGATGAAACACAGAAATTACATCGGGATAGAATACAACAGTCTCCATGCGCACTTAACTTAATGGGAGTAATGTCTCAAACAGTCTACGCTTTGATCGCTCCCTGGAAGACCAGTAGTAGTTTCCGATGCACATCTGTTGGCATTCTGTAATCTGTGGACTATCAGAGTGTTGATGAAACACAGAAAATGCATCGGGATTGAATACAACAGTGACCATGTTCACTTACCTCCTCGGGAGGTATGTCTCAAACAGTCTACGCTTTGATCGTTACCTGGAAGACCAGTAGTAGTTTCCGATGCACATCTGGTGGCATTCTGTAATCTGTGGACTACCAGAGTGTTGATGAAACACAGAAAATGCATCGGGATTGAATACAACAGTCACCATGCGCACTTACCTCCTCGGGAGGTATGTCTCAAACAGTCTACGCTTTGATCGTTCCCTGGAAGACCAGTAGTAGTTTCCGATGCACATCTGGTGGCATTCTGTAATCTGTGGACTATCAGAGTGTTGATGACACACAGAAATTGCATTGGCATTGAATACTACAGTCACAATCCGCACTTTCCTCCATGGGAGTAATGTCTGAAACAGTCTACGCTTTCATCGTTCCCTGGAAGACCAGTGGTAGTTTCAGATGCACATCTCGTGGCATTCTGTAATCTGTGGACTATCAGAGTGTTGATGAAACACAGAAAATGCATCGGGATTGAATACAACAGTCACCATGCGCACTTACCTCCTCGGGAGGTATGTCTCAAACAGTCTACGCTTAGATCGTTACCTGGAAGACCAGTAGTAGTTTCCGATGCACATCTGGTGGCATTCTGTAATCTGTGGACTATCAGAGTGTTGATGACACACAGAAATTGCATTGGCATTGAATACTACAGTCACAACCCGCACTTTCCTCCATGGGAGTAATGTCTGAAACAGTCTACGCTTTCATCGTTCCCTGGAAGACCAGTGGTAGTTTCAGATGCACATCTCATGGCATTCTGTAATCTGTGGACTATCAGAGTGTTGATGAAACACAGAAATTGCATCGGGATTGAATACAACAGTCACCATGCGCACATTCCTCCATAAAAGTAATGTCTCAAACAGTCTACGCTTTGATCGTCTCTGGAAGACCAGTAGTAGTGACCGATGCACATCTGGAGGCTTTCTGTAATCTGTGGACTATCAGAATGTTGATGAAACACAGAAATTACATCGGGATAGAATACAACAGTCTCCATGCGCACTTAACTTAATGGGAGTAATGTCTCAAACAGTCTACGCTTTGATCGCTCCCTGGAAGACCAGTAGTAGTTTCCGATGCACATCTGGTGGCATTCTGTAATCTGTGGACTATCAGAGTGTTGATGAAACACAGAAAATGCATCGGGATTGAATACAACAGTGACCATGTTCACTTACCTCCTCGGGAGGTATGTCTCAAACAGTCTACGCTTTGATCGTTACCTGGAAGACCAGTAGTAGTTTCCGATGCACATCTGGTGGCATTCTGTAATCTGTGGACTATCAGAGTGTTGATGACACACAGAAATTGCATCGGGATTGAATACAACCGTTACCATGCGCACTTTCCTCCATGGGAGTAATGTCTCTAACAGTCTTCGTTTTGATCGTTCCTTGGAAGACCAGTAGTAGTTTCCGATGCACATCTGGTGGCATTCTGTAATCTGTGGACTGCCAGAGTGTTGATGAAACACAGAAAATGCATCGGGATTGAATACAACAGTCACCATGCGCACTTACCTCCTCGGGAGGTATGTCTCAAACAGTCTACGCTTTGATCGTTCCCTGGAAGACCAGTAGTAGTTTCCGATGCACATCTGGTGGCATTCTGTAATCTGTGGACTATCAGAGTGTTGATGACACACAGAAATTGCATTGGCATTGAATACTACAGTCACAATCCGCACTTTCCTCCATGGGAGTAATGTCTGAAACAGTCTACGCTTTCATCGTTCCCTGGAAGACCAGTGGTAGTTTCAGATGCACATCTCGTGGCATTCTGTAATCTGTGGACTATCAGAGTGTTGATGAAACACAGAAATTGCATCGGCATTGAATACAACAGTCACCATGCGCACATTCCTCCATAAAAGTAATGTCTCAAACAGTCTACGCTTTGATCGTCTCTGGAAGACCAGTAGTAGTGACCGATGCACATCTGGAGGCTTTCTGTAATCTGTGGATTATTAGAGTGTTGATGAAACACTAAAATTACATCGGGATTGAATACAACAGTCACCATGCGCACTTTCCTCCATAAGAGTAAAGTCTCAAACAGTCTACGCTTTGATCGTTACCTGTAAGACCAGTAGTAGTTTCCGATGCACATCTGGTGGCATTCTGTAATCTGTGGACTATCAGAGTGTTGATGACACACAGAAATTGCATCGGGATTGAATACAACCGTTACCATGCGCACTTTCCTCCATGGGAGTAATGTCTCTAACAGTCTTCGCTTAGATCGTTCCTTGGAAGACCAGTAGTAGTTTCCGATGCACATCTGGTGGCATTCTGTAATCTATGGACTATCAGAGTGTTGATGAAACACAGAAAATGCATCGGGATTGAATACAACAGTCACCATGCGCACTTACCTCCTCTGGAGGTATGTCTCAAACAGTCTACGCTTTGATCGTTCCCTGGAAGACCAGTAGTAGTTTCCGATGCACATCTGGTGGCATTCTGTAATCTGTGGAGTATCAGAGTGTTGATGACACACAGAAATTGCATTGGGATTGAATACTACAGTCACCATCCGCACTTTCCTCCATAGGAGTAATGTCTGAAACAGTCTACGCTTTCATCGTTCCCTGGAAGACCAGTGGCAGTTTCCGATGCACATCTCGTGGCATTCTGTAATCTGTGGACTATCAGAGTGTTGATGAAACACAGAAATTGCATCGGGATTGAATACAACAGTCATCATGCGCACATTCCTCCATAAAAGTAATGTCTCAAACAGTCTACGCTTTGATCGTTCCCTGGAAGACCAGTAGTAGTTTCCGATGCACATCCGGAGGCTTTCTGTAATCTGTGGACTATCAGAGTGTTGATGAAACACAGAAATTGCATCGGCATTGAATACAACAGTCACCATGCGCACTTTCCTCCATGGGATAATGTCTCAAAGAGTCTACGCTTTGATCGTTCACTGGAAGACCAGTACTAGTTTCCGATCCACACCTGGAGGCATTCTGTAATCTTTGGAGTATCAGAGTGTTGATGAAACTAAGAAATTGCATGGGGATTGAATACAACACTCACTATGCGCACATTCCTCCATAAAAGTAATGTCTCAAACAGTCTACGCTTTGATCGTCTCTGGAAGACCAGTAGTAGTGACCGATGCACATCTGGAGGCTTTCTGTAATCTGTGGACTATCAGAATGTTGATGAAACACAGAAATTACATCGGGATAGAATACAACAGTCTCCATGCGTTCTTAACTCAATGGGAGTAATGTCTCAAACAGTCTACGCTTTGATCGCTCCCTGGAAGACCAGTAGTAGTTTCCGATGCACATCTGGTGGCATTCTGTAATCTGTGGACTATCAGAGTGTTGATGAAACACAGAAAATGCATCGGGATTGAATACAACAGTCACCATGCGCACTTACCTCCTCGGGAGGTATGTCTCAAACAGTCTACGCTTAGATCGTTACCTGGAAGACCAGTAGTAGTTTCCGATGCACATCTGGTGGCATTCTGTAATCTGTGGACTATCAGAGTGTTGATGACACACAGAAATTGCATTGGCATTGAATACTACAGTCACAACCCGCACTTTCCTCCATGGGAGTAATGTCTGAAACAGTCTACGCTTTCATCGTTCCCTGGAAGACCAGTGGTAGTTTCAGATGCACATCTCATGGCATTCTGTAATCTGTGGACTATCAGAGTGTTGATGAAACACAGAAATTGCATCGGGATTGAATACAACAGTCACCATGCGCACATTCCTCCATAAAAGTAATGTCTCAAACAGTCTACGCTTTGATCGTCTCTGGAAGACCAGTAGTAGTGACCGATGCACATCTGGAGGCTTTCTGTAATCTGTGGACTATCAGAATGTTGATGAAACACAGAAATTACATCGGGATAGAATACAACAGTCTCCATGCGCACTTAACTTAATGGGAGTAATGTCTCAAACAGTCTACGCTTTGATCGCTCCCTGGAAGACCAGTAGTAGTTTCCGATGCACATCTGGTGGCATTCTGTAATCTGTGGACTATCAGAGTGTTGATGAAACACAGAAAATGCATCGGGATTGAATACAACAGTGACCATGTTCACTTACCTCCTCGGGAGGTATGTCTCAAACAGTCTACGCTTTGATCGTTACCTGGAAGACCAGTAGTAGTTTCCGATGCACATCTGGTGGCATTCTGTAATCTGTGGACTATCAGAGTGTTGATGACACACAGAAATTGCATCGGGATTGAATACAACCGTTACCATGCGCACTTTCCTCCATGGGAGTAATGTCTCTAACAGTCTTCGTTTTGATCGTTCCTTGGAAGACCAGTAGTAGTTTCCGATGCACATCTGGTGGCATTCTGTAATCTGTGGACTACCAGAGTGTTGATGAAACACAGAAAATGCATCGGGATTGAATACAACAGTCACCATGCGCACTTACCTCCTCGGGAGGTATGTCTCAAACAGTCTACGCTTTGATCGTTCCCTGGAAGACCAGTAGTAGTTTCCGATGCACATCTGGTGGCATTCTGTAATCTGTGGACTATCAGAGTGTTGATGACACACAGAAATTGCATTGGCATTGAATACTACAGTCACAATCCGCACTTTCCTCCATGGGAGTAATGTCTGAAACAGTCTACGCTTTCATCGTTCCCTGGAAGACCAGTGGTAGTTTCAGATGCACATCTCGTGGCATTCTGTAATCTGTGGACTATCAGAGTGTTGATGAAACACAGAAATTGCATCGGCATTGAATACAACAGTCACCATGCGCACATTCCTCCATAAAAGTAATGTCTCAAACAGTCTACGCTTTGATCGTCTCTGGAAGACCAGTAGTAGTGACCGATGCACATCTGGAGGCTTTCTGTAATCTGTGGATTATTAGAGTGTTGATGAAACACTAAAATTACATCGGGATTGAATAGAACAGTCACCATGCGCACTTTCCTCCATAAGAGTAAAGTCTCAAACAGTCTACGCTTTGATCGTTACCTGTAAGACCAGTAGTAGTTTCCGATGCACATCTGGTGGCATTCTGTAATCTGTGGACTATCAGAGTGTTGATGACACACAGAAATTGCATCGGGATTGAATACAACCGTTACCATGCGCACTTTCCTCCATGGGAGTAATGTCTCTAACAGTCTTCGCTTAGATCGTTCCTTGGAAGACCAGTAGTAGTTTCCGATGCACATCTGGTGGCATTCTGTAATCTATGGACTATCAGAGTGTTGATGAAACACAGAAAATGCATCGGGATTGAATACAACAGTCACCATGCGCACTTACCTCCTCTGGAGGTATGTCTCAAACAGTCTACGCTTTGATCGTTCCCTGGAAGACCAGTAGTAGTTTCCGATGCACATCTGGTGGCATTTTGTAATCTGTGGAGTATCAGAGTGTTGATGACACACAGAAATTGCATTGGGATTGAATACTACAGTCACCATCCGCACTTTCCTCCATAGGAGTAATGTCTGAAACAGTCTACGCTTTCATCGTTCCCTGGAAGACCAGTGGCAGTTTCCGATGCACATCTCGTGGCATTCTGTAATCTGTGGACTATCAGAGTGTTGATGAAACACAGAAATTGCATCGGGATTGAATACAACAGTCATCATGCGCACATTCCTCCATAAAAGTAATGTCTCAAACAGTCTACGCTTTGATCGTTCCCTGGAAGACCAGTAGTAGTTTCCGATGCACATCCGGAGGCTTTCTGTAATCTGTGGACTATCAGAGTGTTGATGAAACACAGAAATTGCATCGGCATTGAATACAACAGTCACCATGCGCACTTTCCTCCATGGGATAATGTCTCAAAGAGTCTACGCTTTGATCGTTCACTGGAAGACCAGTACTAGTTTCCGATCCACACCTGGAGGCATTCTGTAATCTGTGGAGTATCAGAGTGTTGATGAAACTAAGAAATTGCATGGGGATTGAATACAACACTCACTATGCGCACATTCCTCCATAAAAGTAATGTCTCAAACAGTCTACGCTTTGATCGTCTCTGGAAGACCAGTAGTAGTGACCGATGCACATCTGGAGGCTTTCTGTAATCTGTGGACTATCAGAATGTTGATGAAACACAGAAATTACATCGGGATAGAATACAACAGTCTCCATGCGCACTTAACTCAATGGGAGTAATGTCTCAAACAGTCTACGCTTTGATCGCTCCCTGGAAGACCAGTAGTAGTTTCCGATGCACATCTGGTGGCATTCTGTAATCTGTGGACTATCAGAGTGTTGATGAAACACAGAAAATGCATCGGGATTGAATACAACAGTCATCATGCGCACATTCCTCCATAAAAGTAATGTCTCAAACAGTCTACGCTTTGATCGTTCCCTGGAAGACCAGTAGTAGTTTCCGATGCACATCCGGAGGCTTTCTGTAATCTGTGGACTATCAGAGTGTTGATGAAACACAGAAATTGCATCGGCATTGAATACAACAGTCACCATGCGCACTTTCCTCCACGGGATAATGTCTCAAAGAGTCTACGCTTTGATCGTTCACTGGAAGACCAGTACTAGTTTCCGATCCACACCTGGAGGCATTCTGTAATCTGTGGAGTATCAGAGTGTTGATGAAACTAAGAAATTGCATGGGGATTGAATAAAACACTCACTATGCGCACATTCCTCCATAAAAGTAATGTCTCAAACAGTCTACGCTTTGATCGTCTCTGGAAGACCAGTAGTAGTGACCGATGCACATCTGGAGGCTTTCTGTAATCTGTGGACTATCAGAATGTTGATGAAACACAGAAATTACATCGGGATAGAATACAACAGTCTCCATGCGCACTTAACTCAATGGGAGTAATGTCTCAAACAGTCTACGCTTTGATCGCTCCCTGGAAGACCAGTAGTAGTTTCCGATGCACATCTGGTGGCATTCTGTAATCTGTGGACTATCAGAGTGTTGATGAAACACAGAAAATGCATCGGGATTGAATACAACAGTCACCATGCGCACTTACCTCATCGGGAGGTATGTCTCATACAGTCTACGCTTAGATCGTTACCTGGAAGACCAGTAGTAGTTTCCGATGCACATCTGGTGGCATTCTGCAATCTGTGGACTATCAGAGTGTTGATGACACACAGAAATTGCATTGGCATTGAATACTACAGTCACAATCCGCACTTTCCTCCATGGGAGTAATGTCTGAAACAGTCTACGGTTTCATCGTTCCCTGGAAGACCAGTGGTAGTTTCAGATGCACATCTCGTGGCATTCTGTAATCTGTGGACTATCAGAGTGTTGATGAAACACAGAAATTGCATCGGGATTGAATACAACAGTCACCATGCCAACTTTCCTCCATTTGAGTAATGTCTAAAAAAATCAACGCTTTGATCGTTCCCTGGAAGACCAGTAGTAGTTTCCGATTAACATCTGGAGGCATTCTGTAATCTGTGGACTATCAGAGTGTTGATGAAACACAGAAATTGCATCGAGATCGAATACAACAGTCACCATGCGCACTTTCCTCCATGGGAGTAATGTCTCAAACAGTCTACGCTTTGATCGTTCCCTGGAAGACCAGAAATAGTTTACTATTCACATCTGGAAGCATTCTGTAATCTGTGGAGTATCAGAGTGTTGATGAAACACAGAAATTGCATTGGGATTGAATACAACAGTCACCATGCGCACTTTCCTCCATGGGAGTAATGTCTCAAAGAGTTTACGCTTTGATCGATCCCTGGAAAACCAGTAGTAGTTTCCGATGCACATCTGGGGGCATTCCGTAATCTGTGGACTATCAGAGTGTTGATGAAACATAGAAATTGCATCGGGATTGAATACAACAGTCACCATGCGCACATTCCTCCATAAAAGTAATGTCTCAAACAGTCTACGCTTTGATCGTTCCCTGGAAGACCAGTAGTAATTTCCGATTCACATCTGGAGGCATTCTGTAATCAGTGGACTATCAGAGTGTTGATGAAACACAGAAAGAGCTTCGGGATTGAATACAACAGTCACCATGCACACTTTCCTCCAAGCGAGTAATGTCTCAAACATTCTACGATTTGATCTTTCCCTGGAAGACCAGTAGTAGATTCCGATGCTCATCTGGAGGGATTCTATAATCTGTGGACTATCGGAGTGTTGATGAACCACAGAAATTGCTTCGGGATTGAATACAACAGTCACCATGCGCACTTTCCTCCATGGGAGTAATGTCTAAAAAAATCTACGCTTTGATAGTTCCCTGGAAGACCAGTAGTAGTTTCCGATGCACATCTGGAGGCATTCTGTAATCTGTGGAGTATCAGAGAGTTGATGAAACACAGAAATTGCATCGGGATTGAATACAACAGTCACCATACGCACTTTGCTCCACGTGAGTAATGTCTCAAACAGTCTACGCTTTGATCGTTCCCTGTAAGACCAGATGTAGTTTCCGATGCACATCTGGAGGCACTCTGTAATCTGTGGACTATCGGAGTGTTGACGAAACACTGAAATTGCATTGGGATTGAATACAACAGTCACCATGCGCACATTCCTCAATAAAAGTAGTGTCTTAAAGAGTTCACGTTTGATCGTTCCCTGGAAGACCAGTAGTAGTTTACTATTCACATCTGGAAGCATTCTGTAATCTGTGGAGTATCAGAGTGTTGATGAAACACAGAAAATGCATCGGGATTGAATACAACAGTCACCATGCGCACTTACCTCCTCGGGAGGTATGTCTCAAACAGTCTACGCTTTGATCGTTACCTGGAAGACCAGTAGTAGTTTCCGATGCACATCTGGTGGCATTCTGTAATCTGTGGACTATCAGAGTGTTGATGACACACAGAAATTGCATTGGCATTGAATACTACAGTCACAATCCGCACTTTCCTCCATGGGAGTAATGTCTGAAACAGTCTACGCTTTCATCGTTCCCTGGAAGACCAGTGGTAATTTCAGATGCACATCTCGTGGCATTCTGTAATCTGTGGACTATCAGAGTGTTGATGAAACACAGAAATTGCATCGGCATTGAATACAACAGTCACCATGCGCACTTTCCTCCACGGGATAATGTCTCAAAGAGTCTACGCTTTGATCGTTCACTGGAAGACCAGTACTAGTTTCCGATCCACACCTGGAGGCATTGTGTAATCTGTGGAGTATCAGAGTGTTGATGAAACTAAGAAATTGCATGGGGATTGAATACAACACTCACTATGCGCACATTCCTCCATAAAAGTAATGTCTCAAACAGTCTACGCTTTGATCGTCTCTGGAAGTCCAGTAGTAGTGACCGATGCACATCTGGAGGCTTTCTGTAATCTGTGGACTATCAGAATGTTGATGAAACACAGAAATTACATCGGGATAGAATACAACAGTCTCCATGCGCACTTAACTCAATGGGAGTAATGTCTCAAACAGTCTACGCTTTGATCGCTCCCTGGAAGACCAGTAGTAGTTTCCGATGCACATCTGGTGGCATTCTGTAATCTGTGGACTATCAGAGTGTTGATGAAACACAGAAAATGCATCGGGATTGAATACAACAGTCACCATGCGCACTTACCTCATCGGGAGGTATGTCTCATACAGTCTACGCTTAGATCGTTACCTGGAAGACCAGTAGTAGTTTCCGATGCACATCTGGTGGCATTCTGCAATCTGTGGACTATCAGAGTGTTGATGACACACAGAAATTGCATTGGCATTGAATACTACAGTCACAATCCGCACTTTCCTCCATGGGAGTAATGTCTGAAACAGTCTACGGTTTCATCGTTCCCTGGAAGACCAGTGGTAGTTTCAGATGCACATCTCGTGGCATTCTGTAATCTGTGGACTATCAGAGTGTTGATGAAACACAGAAATTGCATCGGGATTGAATACAACAGTCACCATGCGCACATTCCTCCATAAAAGTAATGTCTCAAACAGTCTACGCTTTGATCGTCTCTGGAAGACCAGTAGTAGTGACCGATCCACACCTTGAGGCATTCTGTAATCTGTGGAGTATCAGAGTGTTGATGAAACTAAGAAATTGCATCGGGATTGAATACAACACTCACTATGCGCACATTCCTCCATAAAAGTAATGTCTCAAACAGTCTACGCTTTGATCGTCTCTGGAAGACCAGTAGTAGTGACCGATGCACATCTGGAGGCTTTCTGTAATCTGTGGACTATCAGAATGTTGATGAAACACAGAAATTACATCGGGATAGAGAACAACAGTCTCCATGCGCACTTAACTCAATGGGAGTAATGTCTCAAACAGTCTACGCTTTGATCGTTCCCTGGAAGACCAGTAGTAGTTTCCGATGCACATCTGGTGGCATTCTGTAATCTGTGGACTAACAGAGTGTTGATGAAACACAGAAAATGCATCGGGATTGAATACAACAGTCACCATGCGCACTTACCTCCTCGGGAGGTATGTCTCAAACAGTCTACGCTTTGATCGTTACCTGGAAGACCAGTAGTAGTTTCCGATGCACATCTGGTGGCAATCTGTAATCTGTGGACTATCAGAGTGTTGATGACACACAGAAATTGCATTGGAATTGAATACTACAGTCACAATCCGCACTTTCCTCCATGGGAGTAATGTCTGAAACAGTCTACGCTTTCATCGTTCCCTGGAAGACCAGTGGTAGTTTCAGATGCACATCTCGTGGCATTCTGTAATCTGTGGACTATCAGAGTGTTGATGAAACACAGAAATTGCATCGGGATTGAATACAACAGTCACCATGCGCACATTCCTCCGAAAAAGTAATGTCTCAAACAGTCTACGCTTTGATCGTTCACTGGAAACCCAGTAGTAGTTTCCGATGCACATCTGGAGGCATTCTGTAATCTGTGGAGTATCAGAGTGTCGATAAAACTAAGAAATTGCATCGGGATTGAATACAACAGTCACCATTCGCACATTCCTTCATAAAAGTAATGTCTCAAACAGGCTACGCTTTGATCTTTCCCTGGAAAACCAGTAGTAGTTTCCGATGCACATCTGGAGGCTTTCTGTAATCTGTGGAGTATCAGAGTGTTGATGAAACACAGAAATACCATCGGGATTGAATACAACAGTCACCATGCGCACTTTCCTCCATGGGAGTAATGTCTCAAACAGTCTACGCTTTGATCGTTCCCTGGAAGATTAGTAGTAGTTTCCGATTAACAACAGGAGGCACTCTGTAATCTGTGGAGTATCGGAGTGTTGATGAAACACAGAGATAGCATCGGTATTGCATACAACAGTCACCATGCGCACTTTCCTCCATGGGAGTAATGTCCCAAAGAGATTACGCTTTGAACCATCCCTGGAAGACCAGTAGTAGTTTCCGATACACACCTGGTGGCATTCTGTAACCTGTAGACCATCAGAGTGTTGATGAAACACAGAAATTGCATCGGGATTGAATAGAACCGTTACCATGCGCACTTTCCACCATGGGAGTAATGTCTCTAACAGTCTTCGCTTTGATCGTTCCTTGGAAGACCAGTAGCACATCTGGAGGCTTTCTGTAATCTGTGGACTCTCAGAATGTTGATGAAACACAGATACTACATCGGGATTGAATACATCAGTCACCATGCGCACTTTCCTCCTCGGGAGGTATGTCTCAAACAGTCTACGCTTTGATCGTTCCCTGGAAGACCAGTAGTAGTTTCCGATGCACATCTGGTGGCATTCTGTAATCTGTGGACTATCTGAGTGTTGATGAAACACAGAAAATGCATCGTGATTGAGTACAACAGTCACCATGCGCACTTTCCTCCATGGGAGTAATGTCTCAAACAGACTACGCTTTGATCGTTCCCAGGAAGACTAGTAGTAGTTTCCGATGCACATCTGGAGGCATTCTGTAATCTGTGGACTATCAGAGTGTTGATGAAACACAGAAATTGCATCGGTATTGAATACAACAGTCACCATGCGCACTTTCCTCCATGGGAGTAATGTCTCTAAGAGTCTATGCTTTGATCGTTCCCTGGAAGACCAGTAGCAGTTTCCGATGCACATCTGGATGCTTTCTGTAATCGATGGACTATCAGAGTGTTGATGAAACACAGAAATTGCATCGGGATTGAATACAACAGTCACCATGCGCAGTTCCCTCCATGGGAGTAATGTCTCAAACAGTCTACGCTTTTATCGTTCCCTGGAAGACCAGTAGTAGTTTCCGATGGACATCTGGTGGCATTCTGTAATCTGTGGACTATCAGAGTGTTGATGAAACACGGAAATTGCATCGGGATTGAATACAACACACACTATGCGCACATTCCTCCATAAAAGTAATGTCTCAAACAATCTACGCTTTGATCGTTCCCTGGAAGACCAGTAGTAGTTTCCGATGGACATCTCTAGTCTTTCTGTAATCTGTGGACTATCAGAGTGTTGATGAAACACAGAAATTGCATCGGGATTGAATGCAACAGTCACCATGCGCACTTTCCTCCAAGGGAGGTATGTCTCAAACAGTCTACGCTTTGATAGTTCCCTGGAAGACCAGTAGTAGTTTCCGATGCACATATGGAGGCAGTCTGTAATTTGTAAAGTATCAGAGTGTTGATAAAACTAAGAAATTGCATCGGGATTGAATACAACACTCACCATGCGCACTTTCCTATATGGGAGTAATGTCTCTAACAGTCTACGCTTTGATCGTTCCCTGGAAGACCAGTAGTAGTTTCCGATGCACATCTGGATTCATTCTGTAATCTGTGGACTATCAGAGTGTTGATGAAACACAGAAAGTGCTTCGGGATTAAATACAACAGTCACCATGCACACTTTCCTCCATGCGAGTAATGTCTCAAACATTCTACGCTTTGATCTTTCCCTGGAAGACCAGTAGTAGATTCCGATGCACATCTGGAGGCATTCTGTAATCTGTGGACTATCGGAGTGTTGATGAAACACAGAAATTGCTTCGCGATTGAATACAACAGTCACCATGCCAACTTTCCTCCATTTGAGTAATGTCTAAAAAAATCAACGCTTTGATCGTTCCCTGGAAGACCAGTAGTAGTTTCCGATTAACATCTGGAGGCATTCTGTAATCTGTGGACTATCAGAGTGTTGATGAAATACAGAAATTGCATCGAGATCGAATACAACAGTCACCATGCGCACTTTCCTCCATGGGAGTAATGTCTCAAACAGTCTACGCTTTGATCGTTCCCTGGAAGACCAGAAATAGTTTACTATTCACATCTGGAAGCATTCTGTAATCTGTGGAGTATCAGAGTGTTGATGAAACACAGAAATTGCATTGGGATTGAATACAACAGTCACCATGCGCACTTTCCTCCATGGGAGTAAGGTCTCAAAGAGTTTACGCTTTGATCGATCCCTGGAAAACCAGTAGTAGTTTCCGATGCACATCTGGGGGCATTCCGTAATCTGTGGACTATCAGAGTGTTGATGAAACATAGAAATTGCATCGGGATTGAATACAACAGTCACCATGCGCACATTCCTCCATAAAAGTAATGTCTCAAACAGTCTACGCTTTGATCGTTCCCTGGAAGACCAGTAGTAATTTCCGATTCACATCTGGAGGCATTCTGTAATCAGTGGACTATCAGAGTGTTGATGAAACACAGAAAGAGCTTCGGGATTGAATACAACAGTCACCATGCACACTTTCCTCCAAGCGAGTAATGTCTCAAACATTCTACGCTTTGATCTTTCCCTGGAAGACCAGTAGTAGATTCCGATGCTCATCTGGAGGGATTCTGTAATCTGTGGACTATCGGAGTGTTGATGAAACACAGAAATTGCTTCGGGATTGAATACAACAGTCACCATGCGCACTTTCCTCCATGGGAGTAATGTCTAAAAAAATCTACGCTTTGATCGTTCCCTGGAAGACCAGTAGTAGTTTCCGATGCACATCTGGAGGCATTCTGTAATCTGTGGAGTATCAGAGAGTTGATGAAACACAGAAATTGCATCGGGATTGAATACAACAGTCACCATACGCACTTTGCTCCACGTGAGTAATGTCTCAAACAGTCTACGCTTTGATCGTTCCCTGTAAGACCAGAAGTAGTTTCCGATGCACATCTGAAGGCACTCTGTAATCTGTGGACTATCGGAGTGTTGACGAAACACTGAAATTGCATTGGGATTGAATACAACAGTCACCATGCGCACATTCCTCAATAAAAGTAGTGTCTTAAAGAGTTCACGTTTTGATCGTTCCCTGGAAGACCAGTAGTAGTTTACGATTCACATCTGGAAGCATTCTGTAATCTGTGGAGTATCAGAGTGTTGATGAAACACAGAAAATGCATCGGGATTGAATACAACAGTCACCATGCGCACTTACCTCCTCGGGAGGTATGTCTCAAACAGTCTACGCTTTGATCGTTACCTGGAAGACCAGTAGTAGTTTCCGATGCACATCTGGTGGCATTCTGTAATCTGTGGACTATCAGAGTGTTGATGACACACAGAAATTGCATTGGCTTTGAATACCACAGTCACAATCCGCACTTTCCTCCATGGGAGTAATGTCTGAAACAGTCTACGCTTTCATCGTTCCCTGGAAGACCAGTGGTAGTTTCAGATGCACATCTCGTGGCATTCTGTAATCTGTGGACTATCAGAGTGTTGATGAAACACAGAAATTGCATCGGGATTGAATACAACAGTCACCATGCGCACATTCCTCCATAAAAGTAATGTCTCAAACAGTCTACGCTTTGATCGTTCACTGGAAGACCAGTAGTAGTTTCCGATGCACATCTGGAGGCATTCTGTAATCTGTGGAGTATCAGAGTGTTGATAAAACTAAGAAATTGCATCGGGATTGAATACAACAGTCACCATTCGCACATTCCTCCATAAAAGTAATGTCTCAAACAGGCTACGCTTTGATCTTTCCCTGGAAAACCAGTAGTAGTTTCCGATGCACATCTGGAGGCTTTCTGTAATCTGTGGAGTATCAGAGTGTTGATGAAACACAGAAATAGCATCGGGATTGAATACAACAGTCACCATGCGCACTTTCCTCCATGGGAGTAATGTCTCAAACAGTCTACGCTTTGATCGTTCCCTGGAAGACCAGTAGTAGTTTCCGATTAACAACAGGAGGCACTCTGTAATCTGTGGAGTATCAGAGTGTTGATGAAACACAGAAATAGCATCGGGATTGCATACAATAGTCACCATGCGCACTTTCCTCCATGGGAGTAATGTCCCAAAGAGATTACGCTTTGAACCATCCCTGGAAGACCAGTAGTAGTTTCCGATACACATCTGGTGGCATTCTGTAGCCTGTAGACTATCAGAGTGTTGATGAAACACAGAAATTGCATCGGGATTGAATACAACCGTTACCATGCGCACTTTCCTCCATGGGAGTAATGTCTCTAACAGTCTTCGCTTTGATCGTTCCTTGGAAGACCAGTAGCACATCTGGAGGCTTTCTGTAATCTGTGGACTCTCAGAATGTTGATGAAACACAGATATTACTTCGGGATTGAATACATCAGTCACCATGCGCACTTTCCTCCTCGGGAGGTATGTCTCAAACAGTCTACGCTTTGATCGTTCCCTGGAAGACCAGTAGTAGTTTCCGATGCACATCTGGAGGCATTCTGTAATCTGTGGACTATCTGAGTGTTGATGAAACACAGAAAATGCATCGTGATTGAGTACAACAGTCACCATGCGCACTTTCCTCCATGGGAGTAATGTCTCAAACAGACTACGCTTTGATCGTTCCCAGGAAGACTAGTAGTAGTTTCCGATGCACGTCTGGAGGCATTCTGTAATCTGTGGACTATCAGAGTGTTGATGAAACACAGAAATTGCATCGCTATTGAATACAACAGTCACCATGCGCACTTTCCTCCATGGGAGTAATGTCTCTAAGAGTCTATGCTTTGATCGTTCCCTGGAAGACCAGTAGTAGTTTCCGATGCACATATGGAGGCAGTCTGTAATCTGTGGAGTATCAGAGAGTTGATGAAACACAGAAATTGCATCGGGATTGAATACAACAGTCACCATACGCACTTTGCTCCACGTGAGTAATGTCTCAAACAGTCTACGCTTTGATCGTTCCCTGTAAGACCAGATGTAGTTTCCGATGCACATCTGGAGGCACTCTGTAATCTGTGGACTATCGGAGTGTTGACGAAACACTGAAATTGCATTGGGATTGAATACAACAGTCACCATGCGCACATTCCTCAATAAAAGTAGTGTCTTAAAGAGTTCACGTTTTGATCGTTCCCTGGAAGACCAGTAGTAGTTTACGATTCACATCTGGAAGCATTCTGTAATCTGTGGAGTATCAGAGTGTTGATGAAACACAGAAAATGCATCGGGATTGAATACAACAGTCACCATGCGCACTTACCTCCTCGGGAGGTATGTCTCAAACAGTCTACGCTTTGATCGTTACCTGGAAGACCAGTAGTAGTTTCCGATGCACATCTGGTGGCATTCTGTAATCTGTGGACTATCAGAGTGTTGATGACACACAGAAATTGCATTGGCATTGAATACTACAGTCACAATCCGCACTTTCCTCCATGGGAGTAATGTCTGAAACAGTCTACGCTTTCATCGTTCCCTGGAAGACCAGTGGTAATTTCAGATGCACATCTCGTGGCATTCTGTAATCTGTGGACTATCAGAGTGTTGATGAAACACAGAAATTGCATCGGGATTGAATACAACAGTCACCATGCGCACATTCCTCCATAAAAGTAATGTCTCAAACAGTCTACGCTTTGATCGTTCACTGGAAGACCAGTAGTAGTTTCCGATGCACATCTGGAGGCATTCTGTAATCTGTGGAGTATCAGAGTGTTGATAAAACTAAGAAATTGCATCGGGATTGAATACAACAGTCACCATTCGCACATTCCTCCATAAAAGTAATGTCTCAAACAGGCTACGCTTTGATCTTTCCCTGGAAAACCAGTAGTAGTTTCCGATGCACATCTGGAGGCTTTCTGTAATCTGTGGAGTATCAGAGTGTTGATGAAACACAGAAATAGCATCGGGATTGAATACAACAGTCACCATGCGCACTTTCCTCCATGGGAGTAATGTCTCAAACAGTCTACGCTTTGATCGTTCCCTGGAAGACCAGTAGTAGTTTCCGATTAACAACAGGAGGCACTCTGTAATCTGTGGAGTATCAGAGTGTTGATGAAACACAGAAATAGCATCGGGATTGCATACAACAGTCACCATGCGCACTTTCCTCCATGGGAGTAATGTCCCAAAGAGATTACGCTTTGAACCATCCCTGGAAGACCAGTAGTAGTTTCCGATACACATCTGGTGGCATTCTGTAACCTGTAGACTATCAGAGTGTTGATGAAACATAGAAATTGCATCGGGATTGAATACAACAGTCACCATGCGCACATTCCTCCATAAAAGTAATGTCTCAAACAGTCTAAGCTTTGATCGTCTCTGGAAGACCAGTAGTAGTGACCGATCCACACCTTGAGGCATTCTGTAATCTGTGGAGTATCAGAGTGTTGATGAAACTAAGAAATTGCATCGGGATTGAATACAACACTCACTATGCGCCCTTTCCTCCATGGGAGTAATGTCTCAAACAGTCTACGCTTTGATCGTTCCCTGGAAGACCAGTAGTAGTTTCCGATTAACATCTGGAGGCATTCTGTAATCTGTGGACTATCAGAGTGTTGATGAAACACAGAAATTGCATCGAGATCGAATACAACAGTCACCATGCGCACTTTCCTCCATGGGAGTAATGTCTCAAACAGTCTACGCTTTGATCGTTCCCTGGAAGACCAGTAATAGTTTACGATTCACATCTGGAAGCATTCTGTAATCTGTGGAGTATCAGAGTGTTGATGAAACACAGAAATTGCATTGGGATTGAATACAACAGTCACCATGCGCACTTTCCTCCATGGGAGTAAGGTCTCAAAGAGTTTACGCTTTGATCGATCCCTGGAAAACCAGTAGTAGTTTCCGATGCACATCTGGGGGCATTCCGTAATCTGTGGACTATCAGAGTGTTGATGAAACATAGAAATTGCATCGGGATTGAATACAACAGTCACCATGCGCACATTCCTCCATACAAGTAATGTCTCAAACAGTCTACGCTTTGATCGTTCCCTGGAAGACCAGTAGTAATTTCCGATTCACATCTGGAGGCATTCTGTAATCAGTGGACTATCAGAGTGTTGATGAAACACAGAAAGAGCTTCGGGATTGAATACAACAGTCACCATGCACACTTTCCTCCAAGCGAGTAATGTCTCAAACATTCTACGCTTTGATCTTTCCCTGGAAGACCAGTAGTAGATTCCGATTCTCATCTGGAGGGATTCTGTAATCTGTGGACTATCGGAGTGTTGATGAAACACAGAAATTGCTTCGGGATTGAATACAACAGTCACCATGCGCACTTTCCTCCATGGGAGTAATGTCTAAAAAAATCTACGCTTTGATCGTTCCCTGGAAGACCAGTAGTAGTTTCCGATGCACATCTGGAGGCATTCTGTAATCTGTGGAGTATCAGAGAGTTGATGAAACACAGAAATTGCATCGGGATTGAATACAACAGTCACCATACGCACTTTGCTCCACGTGAGTAATGTCTCAAACAGTCTACGCTTTGATCGTTCCCTGTAAGACCAGAAGTAGTTTCCGATGCACATCTGAAGGCACTCTGTAATCTGTGGACTATCGGAGTGTTGACGAAACACTGAAATTGCATTGGGATTGAATACAACAGTCACCATGCGCACATTCCTCAATAAAAGTAGTGTCTTAAAGAGTTCACGTTTTGATCGTTCCCTGGAAGACCAGTAGTAGTTTACGATTCACATCTGGAAGCATTCTGTAATCTGTGGAGTATCAGAGTGTTGATGAAACACAGAAAATGCATCGGGATTGAATACAACAGTCACCATGCGCACTTACCTCCTCGGGAGGTATGTCTCAAACAGTCTACGCTTTGATCGTTACCTGGAAGACCAGTAGTAGTTTCCGATGCACATCTGGTGGCATTCTGTAATCTGTGGACTATCAGAGTGTTGATGACACACAGAAATTGCATTGGCATTGAATACCACAGGCACAATCCGCACTTTCCTCCATGGGAGTAATGTCTGAAACAGTCTACGCTTTCATCGTTCCCTGGAAGACCAGTGGTAGTTTCAGATGCACATCTCGTGGCATTCTGTAATCTGTGGACTATCAGAGTGTTGATGAAACACAGAAATTGCATCGGGATTGAATACAACAGTCACCATGCGCACATTCCTCCATAAAAGTAATGTCTCAAACAGTCTACGCTTTGATCGTTCACTGGAAGACCAGTAGTAGTTTCCGATGCACATCTGGAGGCATTCTGTAATCTGTGGAGTATCAGAGTGTTGATAAAACTAAGAAATTGCATCGGGATTGAATACAACGGTCACCATTCGCACATTCCTCCATAAAAGTAATGTCTCAAACAGGCTACGCTTTGATCTTTCCCTGGAAAACCAGTAGTAGTTTCCGATGCACATCTGGAGGCTTTCTGTAATCTGTGGAGTATCAGAGTGTTGATGAAACACAGAAATAGCATCGGGATTGAATACAACAGTCACCATGCGCACTTTCCTCCATGGGAGTAATGTCTCAAACAGTCTACGCTTTGATCGTTCCCTGGAAGACCAGTAGTAGTTTCCGATTAACAACAGGAGGCACTCTGTAATCTGTGGAGTATCAGAGTGTTGATGAAACACAGAAATAGCATCGGGATTGCATACAACAGTCACCATGCGCACTTTCCTCCATGGGAGTAATGTCCCAAAGAGATTACGCTTTGAACCATCCCTGGAAGACCAGTAGTAGTTTCCGATACACATCTGGTGGCATTCTGTAACCTGTAGACTATCAGAGTGTTGATGAAACATAGAAATTGCATCGGGATTGAATACAACAGTCACCATGCGCACATTCCTCCATAAAAGTAATGTCTCAAACAGTCTAAGCTTTGATCGTCTCTGGAAGACCAGTAGTAGTGACCGATCCACACCTTGAGGCATTCTGTAATCTGTGGAGTATCAGAGTGTTGATGAAACTAAGAAATTGCATCGGGATTGAATACAACACTCACTATGCGCCCTTTCCTCCATGGGAGTAATGTCTCAAACAGTCTACGCTTTGATCGTTCCCTGGAAGACCAGTAGTAGTTTCCGATTAACATCTGGAGGCATTCTGTAATCTGTGGACTATCAGAGTGTTGATGAAACACAGAAATTGCATCGAGATCGAATACAACAGTCACCATGCGCACTTTCCTCCATGGGAGTAATGTCTCAAACAGTCTACGCTTTGATCGTTCCCTGGAAGACCAGTAATAGTTTACGATTCACATCTGGAAGCATTCTGTAATCTGTGGAGTATCAGAGTGTTGATGAAACACAGAAATTGCATTGGGATTGAATACAACAGTCACCATGCGCACTTTCCTCCATGGGAGTAAGGTCTCAAAGAGTTTACGCTTTGATCGATCCCTGGAAAACCAGTAGTAGTTTCCGATGCACATCTGGGGGCATTCCGTAATCTGTGGACTATCAGAGTGTTGATGAAACATAGAAATTGCATCGGGATTGAATACAACAGTCACCATGCGCACATTCCTCCATAAAAGTAATGTCTCAAACAGTCTACGCTTTGATCGTTCCCTGGAAGACCAGTAGTAATTTCCGATTCACATCTGGAGGCATTCTGTAATCAGTGGACTATCAGAGTGTTGATGAAACACAGAAAGAGCTTCGGGATTGAATACAACAGTCACCATGCACACTTTCCTCCAAGCGAGTAATGTCTCAAACATTCTACGCTTTGATCTTTCCCTGGAAGACCAGTAGTAGATTCCGATGCTCATCTGGAGGGATTCTGTAATCTGTGGACTATCGGAGTGTTGATGAAACACAGAAATTGCTTCGGGATTGAATACAACAGTCACCATGCGCACTTTCCTCCATGGGAGTAATGTCTAAAAAAATCTACGCTTTGATCGTTCCCTGGAAGACCAGTAGTAGTTTCCGATGCACATCTGGAGGCATTCTGTAATCTGTGGAGTATCAGAGAGTTGATGAAACACAGAAATTGCATCGGGATTGAATACAACAGTCACCATACGCACTTTGCTCCACGTGAGTAATGTCTCAAACAGTCTACGCTTTGATCGTTCCCTGTAAGACCAGAAGTAGTTTCCGATGCACATCTGAAGGCACTCTGTAATCTGTGGACTATCGGAGTGTTGACGAAACACTGAAATTGCATTGGGATTGAATACAACAGTCACCATGCGCACATTCCTCAATAAAAGTAGTGTCTTAAAGAGTTCACGTTTTGATCGTTCCCTGGAAGACCAGTAGTAGTTTACGATTCACATCTGGAAGCATTCTGTAATCTGTGGAGTATCAGAGTGTTGATGAAACACAGAAAATGCATCGGGATTGAATACAACAGTCACCATGCGCACTTACCTCCTCGGGAGGTATGTCTCAAACAGTCTACGCTTTGATCGTTCCCTGGAAGACCAGTAGTAGTTTCCGATACACATCTGGTGGCATTCTGTAGCCTGTAGACTATCAGAGTGTTGATGAAACACAGAAATTGCATCGGGATTGAATACAACCGTTACCATGCGCACTTTCCTCCATGGGAGTAATGTCTCTAACAGTCTTCGCTTTGATCGTTCCTTGGAAGACCAGTAGCACATCTGGAGGCTTTCTGTAATCTGTGGACTCTCAGAATGTTGATGAAACACAGATATTACTTCGGGATTGAATACATCAGTCACCATGCGCACTTTCCTCCTCGGGAGGTATGTCTCAAACAGTCTACGCTTTGATCGTTCCCTGGAAGACCAGTAGTAGTTTCCGATGCACATCTGGAGGCATTCTGTAATCTGTGGACTATCTGAGTGTTGATGAAACACAGAAAATGCATCGTGATTGAGTACAACAGTCACCATGCGCACTTTCCTCCATGGGAGTAATGTCTCAAACAGACTACGCTTTGATCGTTCCCAGGAAGACTAGTAGTAGTTTCCGATGCACATCTGGAGGCATTCTGTAATCTGTGGACTATCAGAGTGTTGATGAAACACAGAAATTGCATCGCTATTGAATACAACAGTCACCATGCGCACTTTCCTCCATGGGAGTAATGTCTCTAAGAGTCTATGCTTTGATCGTTCCCTGGAAGACCAGTAGTAGTTTCCGATGCACATATGGAGGCAGTCTGTAATTTGTGGAGTATCAGAGTGTTGATAAAACTAAGAAATTGCATCGGGATTGAATACAACACTCACCATGCGCACTTTCCTATATGGGAGTAATGTCTCTAACAATCTACGCTTTGATCGTTCCCTGGAAGACCAGTAGTAGTTTCCGATGCACATCTGGATTCATTCTGTAATCTGTGGACTATCAGAGTGTTGATGAAACACAGAAAGTGCTTCGGGATTAAATACAACAGTCACCATGCACACTTTCCTCCATGCGAGTAATGTCTCAATCATTCTACGCTTTGATCTTTCCCTGGAAGACCAGTAGTAGATTCCGATGCACATCTGGAGGCATTCTGTAATCTGTGGACTATCGGAGTGTTGATGAAACACAGAAATTGCTTCGCGATTGAATACAACAGTCACCATGCCCACTTTCCTCCATTTGAGTAATGTCTAAAAAAATCAACGCTTTGATCGTTCCCTGGAAGACCAGTAGTAGTTTCCGATGCACATCTGGAGGCATTCTGTAATCTGTGGAGTATCAGAGAGTTGATGAAACACAGAAATTGCATCGGGATTGATTACAACAGTCACCATGCGCACTTTGCTCCACGTGAGTTATGTCTCAAACAGTCTACGCTTTGATCGTTCCCTGTAAGACCAGAAGTAGTTTCCGATGCACATCTGGAGGTACTCTGTAATCTGTGGACTATCAGAGTGTTGATGAAACACAGAAATTGCATCGGGATTGAATACAACAGCACCATGCGCACATTCCGCAATAAAAGTAATGTCTTAAAGAGTTCACGTTTTGATCGCTCCCTGGAAGACCAGTTGTAGTTTCCGATGAACATCTGGAGGCATTCTGTAATCTGTGGACTATCAGAGTGTTGATGAAACACAGAAATTGCATCGGGATTGAATACAACAGTCGCCATGCGCCCTTTCCTCCATGGGAGTAATGTCTCAAACAGTCTACGCTTTGATCGTTCCCTGGAAGACCAGTAGTAGATTCCGATTAACATCTGGAGGCATTCTGTAATCTGTGGACTATCAGAGTGTTGATGAAACACAGAAATTGCATCGAGATCGAATACAACAGTCACCATGCGCACTTTCCTCCATGGGAGTAATGTCTCAAACAGTCTACGCTTTGATCGTTCCCTGGAAGACCAGTAATAGTTTACGATTCACATCTGGAAGCATTCTGTAATCTGTGGAGTATCAGAGTGTTGATGAAACACAGAAATTGCATTGGGATTGAATACAACAGTCACCATGCGCACTTTCCTCCATGGGAGTAATGTCTCAAAGAGTTTACGCTTTGATCGATCCCTGGAAAACCAGTAGTAGTTTCCGATGCACATCTGGGGGCATTCCGTAATCTGTGGACTATCAGAGTGTTGATGAAACATAGAAATTGCATCGGGTTTGAATACAACAGTCACCATGCGCACATTCCTCCATAAAAGTAATGTCTCAAACAGTCTACGCTTTGATCGTTCCCTGGAAGACCAGTAGTAATTTCCGATTCACATCTGGAGGCATTCTGTAATCAGTGGACTATCAGAGTGTTGATGAAACACAGAAAGAGCTTCGGGATTGAATACAACAGTCACCATGCACACTTTCCTCCATGCGAGTAATGTCTCAAACATTCTACGCTTTGATCTTTCCCTGGAAGACCAGTAGTAGGTTCCGATGCTCATCTGGAGGGATTCTGTAATCTGTGGACTATCGGAGTGTTGATGAAACACAGAAATTGCTTCGGGATTGAATACAACAGTCACCACGCGCACTTTCCTCCATGGGAGTAATGTCTAAAAAAATCTACGCTTTGATCGTTCCCTGGAAGACCAGTAGTAGTTTCCGATGCACATCTGGAGGCATTCTGTAATCTGTGGAGTATCAGAGAGTTGATGAAACACAGAAATTGCATCGGGATTGAATACAACAGTCACCATGCGCACTTTCCTCCACGGGAGTAATGTCTCAAACAGTCTACGCTTTGATCGTTCCCTGTAAGACCAGAAGTAGTTTCCGATGCACATCTGGAGGCACTCTGTAATCTGTGGACTATCGGAGTGTTGACGAAACACTGAAATTGCATTGGGATTGAATACAACAGTCACCATGCGCACATTCCTCAATAAAAGTAGTGTCTTAAAGAGTTCACGTTTTGATCGTTCCCTGGAAGACCAGTAGTAGTTTCCGATGAACATCTGGCGGCATTCTGTAATCTGTGGACTATCAGAGTGTTGATGAAACACAGAAATTGCATCGGGATTGAATGCAACAGTCACCATGCGCACTTTCCTCCATGGGAGTAATGTCTCAAACAGTCTACGCTTTGATCGTTTCCTGGAAGACCAGTAGTAGTTTCCGATTAACATCTGGAGGCATTCTGTAATCTGTGGACTATCAGAGTGTTGATGAAACACAGAAATTGCATCGAGATCGAATACAACAGTCACCATGCGCACTTTCCTCCATGGGAGTAATGTCTCAAACAGTCAACGCTTTGATCATTCCCTGGAAGACCAGTTGTAGTTTCCGATGAACATCTGGAGGCATTCTGTAATCTGTGGACCATCAGAGTGTTGATGAAACACAGAAATTGCATCGGGATTGAATACAACAGTCGCCATGCGCCCTTTCCTCCATGGGAGTAATGTCTCAAACAGTCTACGCTTTGATCGTACCCTGAAAGACCAGTAGTAGTTTCCGATTAACATCTGGAGGCATTCTGGAATCTGTGGACTATCAGAGTGTTGATGAAACACAGAAATTGCATCGAGAGCGAATACAACAGTCACCATGCGCACTTTCCTCCATGGGAGTAATGTCTCAAACAGTCTACGCTTTGATCGTTCCCTGGAAGACCAGTAATAGTTTACGATTCACATCTGGAAGCATACTGTAATCTGTGGAGTATTAGAGTGTTGATGAAACACAGAAATTGCATTGGGATATAATACAACAGTCACCATAGGCACTTTCCTCCATGGGAGTAATGTCTCAAAGAGTTTACGCTTTGATCGATCCCTGGAAAACCAGTAGTAGTTTCCGATGCACATCTGGGGGCATTCCGTAATCTGTGGACTATCAGAGTGTTGATGAAACATAGAAATTGCATCGGGATTGAATACAACAGTCACCATGCGCACATTCCTCCATAAAAGTAATGTCTCAAACAGTCTACGCATAGATCGTTCCCTGGAAGACCAGTAGTAATTTCCGATTCACATCTGGAGGCATTCTGTAATCAGTGGACTATCAGAGTGTTGATGAAACACAGAAAGAGCTTCGGGATTGAATACAACAGTCACCATGCACACTTTCCTCCATGCGAGTAATGTCTCAAACATTCTACGCTTTGATCTTTCCCTGGAAGACCAGTAGTAGATTCCGATGCTCATCTGGAGGGATTCTGTAATCTGTGGACTATCGGAGTGTTGATGAAACACAGAAATTGCTTCGGGATTGAATACAACAGTCACCATGCGCACTTTCCTCCATGGGAGTAATGTCTAAAAAAATCTACGCTTTGATCGTTCCCTGGAAGACCAGTAGTAGTTTCCGATGCACATCTGGAGGCATTCTGTAATCTGTGGAGTATCACAGAGTTGATGAAACACAGAAATTGCATCGGGATTGAATACAACAGTCACCATACGCACTTTGCTCCACGTGAGTAATGTCTCAAACAGTCTACGCTTTGATCGTTCCCTGTAAGACCAGAAGTAGTTTCCGATGCACATCTGGAGGCACTCTGTAATCTGTGGACTATCGGAATGTTGACGAAACACTGAAATTGCATTGGGATTGAATACAACAGTCACCATGCGCACATTCCTCAATAAAAGTAGTGTCTTAAAGAGTTCACGTTTTGATCGTTCCCTGGAAGACCAGTAGTAGTTTCCGATGAACATCTGGCGGCATTCTGTAATCTGTGGACTATCAGAGTGTTGATGAAACACAGAAATTGCAACGAGATTGAATGCAACAGTCACCATGCGCACTTTCCTCCATGGGAGTAATGTCTCAAACAGTCTACGCTTTGATCGTTTCCTGGAAGACCAGTAGTAGTTTCCGATTAACATCTGGAGGCATTCTGTAATCTGTGGACTATCAGAGTGTTGATGAAACACAGAAATTGCATCGAGATCGAATACAACAGTCACCATGCGCACTTTCCTCCATGGGAGTAATGTCTCAAACAGTCAACGCTTTGATCGTTCCCTGGAAGACCAGTAATAGTTTACGATGCACATCTGGAAGCATTCTGTAATCTGTGGAGTATCAGAGTGTTGATGAAACACAGAAATTGCATTGGGATTGAATACAACAGTCACCATGCGCACTTTCCTCCATGGGAGTAATGTCTCAAAGAGTTTACGCTTTGATCGATCACTGGAAGACCAGTAGTAGTTTCCGATGCACATCTGGGGGCATTCTGTAATCTGTGGACTATCAGAGTGTTGATGAAACATAGAAATTGCATCGGGATTGAATACAACAGTCACCATGCGTACATTCCTCCATAAAAGTAATGTCTCAAACAGTCTACGCTTTGATCGTTCCCTGGAAGACCAGTAGTAGTTTCCGATGCACATCTGGAGGCATTCTGTAATCTGTGGACTATCAGAGTGTTGATGAAACACAGAAATTGCATCTGGATTGAATACAACAGTCACCATGCGCACATTCGTCCATGGGAGTAATGTCCTAAACGGTATACGCTTTGATCGTTCCCTGGAAGACCAGTAGTAGTTTCCGATGCACATCTGGAGGCATTCTGTAATCTGTGGAGTATCAGAGTGTTGATGAAACACAGAAATTGCATCGTGATTGAATACAACAGTCACCATGCGCACTTTCCTCCATGGGAGTAATGTCCCAAACAGTCTACGCTTTGATCGTTCCTTGGAAGACCAGTAGTAGTTTCCGATGCACATCTGGAGGCATTCTGTAATCTGTAGACTATCAGAATGTTGATGAAACACAGAAATTGCATTGGGATTGAGTACAACAGTCACCATCCGCACTTTCCTCCATGGGAGTAATTCTCAAACAGCCTACGCTTTGATCGCTCCCTGGAAGACCAGTAGTAGTTTCCGATGCACATCTGGAGGCTTTCTGTAATCTGTGGACTATCAGAATGTTGATGAAACAAGGAAAATGCATGGACTGAATACAACAGTCAACATGCGCACTTTCCTCCATGGGAGTAATGTCTCAAGGAGTTTACGCTTTGGTCGTTCCCTGAAACTCCAGTAGTAGTTTCCGATGCACATCTGGAGGTATTCTGTAATCTGTGGACTATCAGAGTGCTGATGAAACACAGAAATTGCATCGGGATTGAATACAACAGTCACCATGCGCACTTTCCTCATGGAAGTAATTCTCAAACAGTATACGCCTTGATCGTTCCCAGGAAGACCAGTAGTAGTTTCCGATGCACATCTGGTGGCATTCTGTAATCTGTGGACTATCAGAGTGTTGATGAAACACAGAAATTGCATCGGGATTGAACACAACAGTCACCATGCGCACTTTCCTCAACGATAGGTATGTCTCAAACAGTCTACGCTTTGATCGTTCCCTGGAAAACCAGTAGTAGTTTCCGATGCACATCTGGAGGCATTCTGTAATCTGTGGACTATCAGAGTGTTGATGAAACGCAGAAATTGCTTCGGGATTGAATACAACAGTCACCATGCACACATTCCTCCATAAAAGTAATGTCTCAAACAGTCTACGATTTTATAGTTCACTGGAAGACCAGTAGTAGTTCCGATGAACATCTGGAGGCATTCTGTAATCTGTGGAGTATCAGAGTGTTGATGAAACACAGAAATTGCCTCGGGATTGAATACAGCAGTCACCATGCGCACTTTCCTCCACGGGAATAATGTCTCAAACTGTCTACGATTTGATCGTTCCCAAGAAGACCAGTAGTAGGTTCCGATGCACATCTGGAGGCATTCTGTAATCTGTGGAGTATCAGAGTGTTGATGAAAAACAGAAATTGCATCGGGATTGCACACAACAATCACCATGCGCACTTTCCTCATGGAAGTAATTCTCAAACAGTCTACGCTTTGATCGTTCCCTGGAAGACCAGTAATAGTTTCCGATGCACATCTGCAGGCATTCTGTAATCTGTGGAGTATCAGAGTGTTGATGAAACATAGAAATTGCATCGGGATTGAATACAACAGTCACCATGTGCACTTTCCTCCATGGGAATAATGTATCAAAGAGTTTACGCTTTGATTTAATCCCTGGAAGACAAGTAGTAGTTTCCGATGCACATCTGGAAGCATTCAGTAATCTGTGGACTATCAGAGTGTTGATGAAACACAGAAATTGCATCTGGATTGAATACAACAGTCACCATGCGCACTTTCGTCCATGGGAGTAATGTCCTAAACGGTCTACGCTTTGATCGTTCCCTGGAAGACCAGTAGTAGTTTCCGATGCACATCTGGAGGCATTCTGTAATCTGTGGAGTATCAGAGTGTTGATGAAACACAGAAATTGCATCGTGATTGAATACAACAGTCACCATGCGCACTTTCCTCCATGGGAGTAATGTCCCAAACAGTCTACGCTTTGATCGTTCCTTGGAAGACCAGTAGTAGTTTCCGATGCACATCTGGAGGCATTCTGTAATCTGTAGACTATCAGAGTGTTGATGAAACACAGAAATTGCATTGGGATTGAGTACAACAGTCACCATCCGCACTTTCCTCCATGGGAGTAATTCTCAAACAGTCTACGCTTTGATCGCTCCCTGGAAGACCAGTAGTAGTTTCCGATGCACATCTCGTGGCATTCTGTTATCTGTGGACTATCAGAGTGTTGATGAAACAAGGAAAATGCATGGATTGAATACAACTGTCACCATGCGCACTTTCCTCAACGATAGGTATGTCACAAACAGTCTACGCTTTGATCGTTCCCTGGAAGACCAGTAGTAGATTCCGATGCTCATCTGGAGGGATTCTGTAATCTGTGGACTATCGGAGTGTTGATGAAACACAGAAATTGCTTCGGGATTGAATACAACAGTCACCATGCGCACTTTCCTCCATGGGAGTAATGTCTAAAAAAATCTACGCTTTGATCGTTCCCTGGAAGACCAGTAGTAGTTTCCGATGCACATCTGGAGGCATTCTGTAATCTGTGGAGTATCACAGAGTTGATGAAACACAGAAATTGCATCGGGATTGAATACAACAGTCACCATACGCACTTTGCTCCACGTGAGTAATGTCTCAAACAGTCTACGCTTTGATCGTTCCCTGTAAGACCAGAAGTAGTTTCCGATGCACATCTGGAGGCACTCTGTAATCTGTGGACTATCGGAGTGTTGATGAAACACAGAAATTGCTTCGGGATTGAATACAACAGTCACCATGCGCACATTCCTCCATAAAGGTAATGTCTCAAACAGTCTACGCTTTGATCGTTCCCTGGAAGACCAGTAGTAGTTTCCGGTGAACATCTGGAGGCATTCTGTAATCTGTGGAGTATCACAGAGTTGATGAAACACAGAAATTGCATCGGGATTGAATACAACAGTCACCATACGCACTTTGCTCCACGTGAGTAATGTCTCAAACAGTCTACGCTTTGATCGTTCCCTGGAAGACCAGTAGTAGTTTCCGATGCACATCTGGAGGCATTCTGTAATCTGTGGAGTATCAGAGTGTTGATGAAACACAGAAATTGCATCGTGATTGAATACAACAGTCACCATGCGCACTTTCCTCCATGGGAGTAATGTCCCAAACAGTCTACGTTTTGATCGTTCCCTGGAAGACCAGTAGTAGTTTCCGATGAACATCTGGCGGCATTCTGTAATCTGTGGACTATCAGAGTGTTGATGAAACACAGAAATTGCAACGAGATTGAATGCAACAGTCACCATGCGCACTTTCCTCCATGGGAGTAATGTCTCAAACAGTCTACGCTTTGATCGTTTCCTGGAAGACCAGTAGTAGTTTCCGATTAACATCTGGAGGCATTCTGTAATCTGTGGACTATCAGAGTGTTGATGAAACACAGAAATTGCATCGAGATCGAATACAACAGTCACCATGCGCACTTTCCTCCATGGGAGTAATGTCTCAAACAGTCAACGCTTTGATCGTTCCCTGGAAGACCAGTAATAGTTTACGATGCACATCTGGAAGCATTCTGTAATCTGTGGAGTATCAGAGTGTTGATGAAACACAGAAATTGCATTGGGATTGAATACAACAGTCACCATGCGCACTTTCCTCCATGGGAGTAATGTCTCAAAGAGTTTACGCTTTGATCGATCACTGGAAGACCAGTAGTAGTTTCCGATGCACATCTGGGGGCATTCTGTAATCTGTGGACTATCAGAGTGTTGATGAAACATAGAAATTGCATCGGGATTGAATACAACAGTCACCATGCGTACATTCCTCCATAAAAGTAATGTCTCAAACAGTCTACGCTTTGATCGTTCCCTGGAAGACCAGTAGTAGTTTCCGATGCACATCTGGAGGCATTCTGTAATCTGTGGACTATCAGAGTGTTGATGAAACACAGAAATTGCATCTGGATTGAATACAACAGTCACCATGCGCACTTTCGTCCATGGGAGTAATGTCCTAAACGGTCTACGCTTTGATCGTTCCCTGGAAGACCAGTAGTAGTTTCCGATGCACATCTGGAGGCATTCTGTAATCTGTGGAGTATCAGAGTGTTGATGAAACACAGAAATTGCATCGTGATTGAATACAACAGTCACCATGCGCACTTTCCTCCATGGGAGTAATGTCCCAAACAGTCTACGCTTTGATCGTTCCTTGGAAGACCAGTAGTAGTTTCCGATGCACATCTGGAGGCATTCTGTAATCTGTAGACTATCAGAGTGTTGATGAAACACAGAAATTGCATTGGGATTGAGTACAACAGTCACCATCCGCAATTTCCTCCATGGGAGTAATTCTCAAACAGTCTACGCTTTGATCGCTCCCTGGAAGACCAGTAGTAGTTTCCGATGCACATCTGGAGGCTTTCTGTAATCTGTGGACTATCAGAATGTTGATGAAACAAGGAAAATGCATGGACTGAATACAACAGTCAACATGCGCACTTTCCTCCATGGGAGTAATGTCTCAAGGAGTTTACGCTTTGGTCGTTCCCTGAAACTCCAGTAGTAGTTTCCGATGCACATCTGGAGGTATTCTGTAATCTGTGGACTATCAGAGTGCTGATGAAACACAGAAATTGCATCGGGATTGAATACAACAGTCACCATGCGCACTTTCCTCATGGAAGTAATTCTCAAACAGTATACGCCTTGATCGTTCCCAGGAAGACCAGTAGTAGTTTCCGATGCACATCTGGTGGCATTCTGTAATCTGTGGACTATCAGAGTGTTGATGAAACACAGAAATTGCATCGGGATTGAACACAACAGTCACCATGCGCACTTTCCTCAACGATAGGTATGTCTCAAACAGTCTACGCTTTGATCGTTCCCTGGAAAACCAGTAGTAGTTTCCGATGCACATCTGGAGGCATTCTGTAATCTGTGGACTATCAGAGTGTTGATGAAACACAGAAATTGCTTCGGGATTGAATACAACAGTCACCATGCGCACATTCCTCCATAAAAGTAATGTCTCAAACAGTCTACGATTTTATAGTTCACTGGAAGACCAGTAGTAGTTCCGATGAACATCTGGAGGCATTCTGTAATCTGTGGAGTATCAGAGTGTTGATGAAACACAGAAATTGCCTCGGGATTGAATACAGCAGTCACCATGCGCACTTTCCTCCACGGGAATAATGTCTCAAACTGTCTACGATTTGATCGTTCCCAAGAAGACCAGTAGTAGGTTCCGATGCACATCTGGAGGCATTCTGTAATCTGTGGAGTATCAGAGTGTTGATGAAAAACAGAAATTGCATCGGGATTGCACACAACAATCACCATGCGCACTTCCCTCATGGAAGTAATTCTCAAACAGTCTACGCTTTGATCGTTCCCTGGAAGACCAGTAGTAGTTTCCGATGCACATCTGCAGGCATTCTGTAATCTGTGGAGTATCAGAGTGTTGATGAAACATAGAAATTGCATCGGGATTGAATACAACAGTCACCATGTGCACTTTCCTCCATGGGAATAATGTATCAAAGAGTTTACGCTTTGATTTAATCCCTGGAAGACAAGTAGTAGTTTCCGATGCACATCTGGAAGCATTCTGTAATCTGTGGACTATCAGAGTGTTGATGAAACACAGAAATTGCATCTGGATTGAATACAACAGTCACCATGCGCACTTTCGTCCATGGGAGTAATGTCCTAAACGGTCTACGCTTTGATCGTTCCCTGGAAGACCAGTAGTAGTTTCCGATGCACATCTGGAGGCATTCTGTAATCTGTGGAGTATCAGAGTGTTGATGAAACACAGAAATTGCATCGTGATTGAATACAACAGTCACCATGCGCACTTTCCTCCATGGGAGTAATGTCCCAAACAGTCTACGCTTTGATCGTTCCTTGGAAGACCAGTAGTAGTTTCCGATGCACATCTGGAGGCATTCTGTAATCTGTAGACTATCAGAGTGTTGATGAAACACAGAAATTGCATTGGGATTGAGTACAACAGTCACCATCCGCACTTTCCTCCATGGGAGTAATACTCAAACAGTCTACGCTTTGATCGCTCCCTGGAAGACCAGTAGTAGTTTCCGATGCACATCTCGTGGCATTCTGTTATCTGTGGACTATCAGAGTGTTGATGAAACAAGGAAAATGCATGGATTGAATACAACTGTCACCATGCGCACTTTCCTCAACGATAGGTATGTCACAAACAGTCTACGCTTTGATCGTTCCCTGGAAGACCAGTAGTAGTTTCCGATGCAGGACTGGAGGCATTCTGTAATCTGTGGAGTATCAGAGTGTTGATAAAACACAGAAATTTCATCGGGATTGAATACAACAGTCACCATGCGCACTTTCCTCCATGGGAGTAATGTCTCAAACAGTCTACGATTTGATCGTTCTCTGGAAGACCAGTAGTAGTTTCCGATGCACATCTGGTGGCATTCTGTAATCTGTAGACTATCAGAGTGTTGATGAAACAATGAAATTGCATCGGGATTGAATACAACAGTTACCATGCGCACTTTCCTCCATGGGAGTAATGTCTCTAACAGTCTACGCTGTGATCGTTCCCTGGAAGGCCAGTAGTAGTTTCCGATGCACATCTGGAGGCTTTCTGTAATCTGTGGACTATCAGAATGTTGATGAAACAAGGAAAATGCATGGACTGAATACAACAGTCAACATGCGCACTTTCCTCCATGGGAGTAATGTCTCAAGGAGTTTACGCTTTGGTCGTTCCCTGAAACTCCAGTAGTAGTTTCCGATGCACATCTGGAGGTATTCTGTAATCTGTGGACTATCAGAGTGCTGATGAAACACAGAAATTGCATCGGGATTGAATACAACATTCACCATGCGCACTTTCCTCATGGAAGTAATTCTCAAACAGTATACGCCTTGATCGTTCCCAGGAAGACCAGTAGTAGTTTCCGATGCACATCTGGTGGCATTCTGTAATCTGTGGACTATCAGAGTGTTGATGAAACACAGAAATTGCATCGGGATTGAACACAACAGTCACCATGCGCACTTTCCTCAACGATAGGTATGTCTCAAACAGTCTACGCTTTGATCGTTCCCTGGAAAACCAGTAGTAGTTTCCGATGCACATCTGGAGGCATTCTGTAATCTGTGGACTATCAGAGTGTTGATGAAACACAGAAATTGCTTCGGGATTGAATACAACAGTCACCATGCACACTTTCCTCCAAGCGAGTAATGTCTCAAACATTCTACGCTTTGATCTTTCCCTGGAAGACCAGTAGTAGATTCCGATGCTCATCTGGAGGGATTCTGTAATCTGTGGACTATCGGAGTGTTGATGAAACACAGAAATTGCTTCGGGATTGAATACAACAGTCACCATGCGCACTTTCCTCCATGGGAGTAATGTCTAAAAAAATCTACGCTTTGATCGTTCCCTGGAAGACCAGTAGTAGTTTCCGATGCACATCTGGAGGCATTCTGTAATCTGTGGAGTATCAGAGAGTTGATGAAACACAGAAATTGCATCCGGATTGAATACAACAGTCACCATACGCACTTTGCTCCACGTGAGTAATGTCTCAAACAGTCTACGATTTGATCGTTCCCTGTAAGACCAGAAGTAGTTTCCGATGCACATCTGGAGGCACTCTGTAATCTGTGGACTATCGGAGTGTTGACGAAACACTGAAATTGCATTGGGATTGAATACAACAGTCACCATGCGCACATTCCTCAATAAAAGTAGTGTCTTAAAGAGTTCACGTTTTGATCGTTCCCTGGAAGACCAGTAGTAGTTTACGATTCACATCTGGAAGCATTCTGTAATCTGTGGAGTATCAGAGTGTTGATGAAACACAGAAAATGCATCGGGATTGAATACAACAGTCACCATGCGCACTTACCTCCTCGGGAGGTATGTCTCAAACAGTCTACGCTTTGATCGTTACCTGGAAGACCAGTAGTAGTTTCCGATGCACATCTGGTGGCATTCTGTAATCTGTGGACTATCAGAGTGTTGATGACACACAGAAATTGCATTTGTATTGAATACCACAGTCACAATCCGCACTTTCCTCCATGGGAGTAATGTCTGAAACAGTCTACGCTTTCATCGTTCGCTGGAAGACCAGTGGTAGTTTCAGATGCACATCTCGTGGCATTCTGTAATCTGTGGACTATCAGAGTGTTGATGAAACACAGAAATTGCATCGGGATTGAATACAACAGTCACCATGCGCACATTCCTCCATAATAGTAATGTCTCAAACAGTCTACGCTTTGATCGTTCACTGGAAGACCAGTAGTAGTTTCCGATGCACATCTGGAGGCATTCTGTAATCTGTGGAGTATCAGAGTGTTGATAAAACTAAGAAATTGCATCGGGATTTAATACAACAGTCACCATTCGCACATTTCTCCATAAAAGTAATGTCTCAAACAGGCTACGCTTTGATCTTTCCCTGGAAAACCAGTAGTAGTTTCCGATGCACATCTGGAGGCTTTCTGTAATCTGTGGAGTATCAGAGTGTTGATGAAACACAGAAATAGCATCGGGATTGAATACAACAGTCACCATGCGCACTTTCCTCCATGGGAGTAATGTCTCAAACAGTCTACGCTTTGATCGTTCCCTGGAAGACCAGTAGTAGTTTCCGATTAACAACAGGAGGCACTCTGTAATCTGTGGAGTATCAGAGTGTTGATGAAACACAGAAATAGCATCGGGATTGCATACAACAGTCACCATGCGCACTTTCCTCCATGGGAGTAATGTCCCAAAGAGATTACGCTTTGAACCATCCCTGGAAGACCAGTAGTAGTTTCCGATACACATCTGGTGGCATTCTGTAACCTGTAGACTATCAGAGTGTTGATGAAACACAGAAATTGCATCGGGATTGAATACAACCGTTACCATGCGCACTTTCCTCCATGGGAGTAATGTCTCTAACAGTCTTCTCTTTGATCGTTCCTTGGAAGACCAGTAGCACATCTGGAGGCTTTCTGTAATCTGTGGACTCTCAGAATGTTGATGAAACACAGATATTACTTCGGGATTGAATACATCAGTCACCATGCGCACTTTCCTCCTCGGGAGGTATGTCTCAAACAGTCTACGCTTTGATCGTTCCCTGGAAGACCAGTAGTAGTTTCCGATGGACATCTGGAGGCATTCTGTAATCTGGTGACTATCTGAGTGTTGATGAAACACAGAAAATGCATCGTGATTGAGTACAACAGTCACCATGCGCACTTTCCTCCATGGGAGTAATGTCTCAAACAGACTACGCTTTGATCGTTCCCAGGAAGACTAGTAGTAGTTTCCGATGCACATCTGGAGGCATTCTGTAATCTGTGGACTATCAGAGTGTTGATGAAATACAGAAATTGCATCGCTATTGAATACAACAGTCACCATGCGCACTTTCCTCCATGGGAGTAATGTCTCTAAGAGTCTATGCTTTCATCGTTCCCTGGAAGACCAGTAGCAGTTTCCGATGCACATATGGAGGCAGTCTGTAATTTGTGGAGTATCAGAGTGTTGATAAAACTAAGAAATTGCATCGGGATTGAATACAACACTCACCATGCGCACTTTCCTATATGGGAGTAATGTCTCTAACAGTCTACGCTTTGATCGTTCCCTGGAAGACCAGTAGTAGTTTCCGATGCACATCTGGATTCATTCTGTAATCTGTGGACTATCAGAGTGTTGATGAAACACAGAAAGTGCTTCGGGATTAAATACAACAGTCACCATGCACACTTTCCTCCATGCGAGTAATGTCTCAATCATTCTACGCTTTGATCTTTCCCTGGAAGACCAGTAGTAGATTCCGATGCACATCTGGAGGCATTCTGTAATCTGTGGACTATCGGAGAGTTGATGAAACACAGAAATTGCTTCGCGATTGAATACAACAGTCACCATGCCCACTTTCCTCCATTTGAGTAATGTCTAAAAAAATCAACGCTTTGATCGTTCCCTGGAAGACCAGTAGTAGTTTCCGATGCACATCTGGAGGCATTCTGTAATCTGTGGAGTATCAGAGAGTTGATGAAACACAGAAATTGCATCGGGATTGATTACAACAGTCACCATGCGCACTTTGCTCCACGTGAGTTATGTCTCAAAGAGTCTACGCTTTGATCGTTCCCTGTAAGACCAGAAGTAGTTTCCGATGCACATCTGGAGGCACTCTGTAATCTGTGGACTATCAGAGTGTTGATGAAACACAGAAATTGCATCGGGATTGAATACAACAGTCACCATGCGCACATTCCGCAATAAAAGTAATGTCTTAAAGAGTTCACGTTTTGATCGCTCCCTGGAAGACCAGTTGTAGTTTCCGATGAACATCTGGAGGCATTCTGTAATCTGTGGACTATCAGAGTGTTGATGAAACACAGAAATTGCATCGGGATTGAATACAACAGTCGCCATGCGCCCTTTCCTCCATGGGAGTAATGTCTCAAACAGTCTACGCTTTGATCGTTCCCTGGAAGACCAGTAGTAGATTCCGATTAACATCTGGAGGCATTCTGTAATCTGTGGACTATCAGAGTGTTGATGAAACACAGAAATTGCATCGAGATCGAATACAACAGTCACCATGCGCACTTTCCTCCATGGGAGTAATGTCTCAAACAGTCTACGCTTTGATCGTTCCCTGGAAGACCAGTAATAGTTTACGATTCACATCTGGAAGCATTCTGTAATCTGTGGAGTATCAGAGTGTTGATGAAACACAGAAATTGCATTGGGATTGAATACAACAGTCACCATGCGCACTTTCCTCCATGGGAGTAATGTCTCAAAGAGTTTACGCTTTGATCGATCCCTGGTAAACCAGTAGTAGTTTCCGATGCACATCTGGGGGCATTCCGTAATCTGTGGACTATCAGAGTGTTGATGAAACATAGAAATTGCATCGGGATTGAATACAACAGTCACCATGCGCACATTCCTCCATAAAAGTAATGTCTCAAACAGTCTACGCTTTGATCGTTCCCTGGAAGACCAGTAGTAATTTCCGATTCACATCTGGAGGCATTCTGTAATCAGTGGACTATCAGAGTGTTGATGAAACACAGAAAGAGCTTCGGGATTGAATACAACAGTCACCATGCACACTTTCCTCCATGCGAGTAATGTCTCAAACATTCTACGCTTTGATCTTTCCCTGGAAGACCAGTAGTAGGTTCCGATGCTCATCTGGAGGGATTCTGTAATCTGTGGACTATCGGAGTGTTGATGAAACACAGAAATTGCTTCGGGATTGAATACAACAGTCACCATGCGCACTTTCCTCCATGGGAGTAATGTCTAAAAAAATCTACGCTTTGATCGTTCCCTGGAAGACCAGTAGTAGTTTCCGATGCACATCTGGAGGCATTCTGTAATCTGTGGAGTATCAGAGAGTTGATGAAACACAGAAATTGCATCGGGATTGAATACAACAGTCACCATGCGCACTTTCCTCCACGGGAGTAATGTCTCAAACAGTCTACGCTTTGATCGTTCCCTGTAAGACCAGAAGTAGTTTCCGATGCACATCTGGAGGCACTCTGTAATCTGTGGACTATCGGAGTGTTGACGAAACACTGAAATTGCATTGGGATTGAATACAACAGTCACCATGCGCACATTCCTCAATAAAAGTGGTGTCTTAAAGAGTTCACGTTTTGATCGTTCCCTGGAAGACCAGTAGTAGTTTCCGATGAACATCTGGCGGCATTCTGTAATCTGTGGACTATCAGAGTGTTGATGAAACACAGAAATTGCATCGGGGTTGAATGCAACAGTCACCATGCGCACTTTCCTCCATGGGAGTAATGTCTCAAACAGTCTACGCTTTGATCGTTTCCTGGAAGACCAGTAGTAGTTTCCGATTAACATCTGGAGGCATTCTGTAATCTGTGGACTATCAGAGTGTTGATGAAACATAGAAATTGCATCGAGATCGAATACAACAGTCACCATGCGCACTTTCCTCCATGGGAGTAATGTCTCAAACAGTCAACGCTTTGATCATTCCCTGGAAGACCAGTTGTAGTTTCCGATGAACATCTGGAGGCATTCTGTAATCTGTGGACTATCAGAGTGTTGATGAAACACAGTAATTGCATCGGGATTGAATACAACAGTCGCCATGCGCCCTTTCCTCCATGGGAGTAATGTCTCAAACAGTCTACGCTTTGATCGTTCCCTGGAAGACCAGTAGTAGTTTCCGATTAACATCTGGAGGCATTCTGTAATCTGTGGACTATCAGAGTGTTGATGAAACACAGAAATTGCATCGAGATCGAATACAACAGTCACCATGCGCACTTTCCTCCATGGGAGTAATGTCTCAAACAGTCTACGCTTTGATCGTTCCCTGGAAGACCAGTAATAGTTTACGATTCACATCTGGAAGCATACTGTAATCTGTGGAGTATTAGAGTGTTGATGAAACACAGAAATTGCATTGGGATATAATACAACAGTCACCATAGGCACTTTCCTCCATGGGAGTAATAACTCAAAGAGTTTACGCTTTGATCGATCCCTGGAAAACCAGTAGTAGTTTCCGATGCACATCTGGGGGCATTCCGTAATCTGTGGACTATCAGAGTGTTGATGAAACATAGAAATTGCATCGGGATTGAATACAACAGTCACCATGCGCACATTCCTCCATAAAAGTAATGTCTCAAACAGTCTACGCATAGATCGTTCCCTGGAAGACCAGTAGTAATTTTCGATTCACATCTGGAGGCATTCTGTAATCAGTGGACTATCAGAGTGTTGATGAAACACAGAAAGAGCTTCGGGATTGAATACAACAGTCACCATGCACACTTTCCTCCATGCGAGTAATGTCTCAAACATTCTACGCTTTGATCTTTCTCTGGAAGACCAGTAGTAGATTCCGATGCTCATCTGGAGGGATTCTGTAATCTGTGGACTATCGGAGTGTTGATGAAACACAGAAATTGCTTCGGGATTGAATACAACAGTCACCATGCGCACTTTCCTCCATGGGAGTAATGTCTAAAAAAATCTACGCTTTGATCGTTCCCTGGAAGACCAGTAGTAGTTTCCGATGCACATCTGGAGGCATTCTGTAATCTGTGGAGTATCACAGAGTTGATGAAACACAGAAATTGCATCGGGATTGAATACAACAGTCACCATACGCACTTTGCTCCACGTGAGTAATGTCTCAAACAGTCTACGCTTTGATCGTTCCCTGTAAGACCAGAAGTAGTTTCCGATGCACATCTGGAGGCACTCTGTAATCTGTGGACTATCGGAATGTTGACGAAACACTGAAATTGCATTGGGATTGAATACAACAGTCACCATGCGCACATTCCTCAATAAAAGTAGTGTCTTAAAGAGTTCACGTTTTGATCGTTCCCTGGAGGACCAGTAGTAGTTTCCGATGAACATCTGGCGGCATTCTGTAATCTGTGGACTATCAGAGTGTTGATGAAACACAGAAATTGCAACGGGATTGAATGCAACAGTCACCATGCGCACTTTCCTCCATGGGAGTAATGTCTCAAACAGTCTACGCTTTGATCGTTTCCTGGAAGACCAGTAGTAGTTTCCGATTAACATCTGGAGGCATTCTGTAATCTGTGGACTATCAGAGTGTTGACGAAACACAGAAATTGCATCGAGATCGAATACAACAGTCACCATGCGCACTTTCCTCCATGGGAGTAATGTCTCAAACAGTCAACGCTTTGATCGTTCCCTGGAAGACCAGTAATAGCTTACGATGCACATCTGGAAGCATTCTGTAATCTGTGGAGTATCAGAGTGTTGATGAAACACAGAAATTGCATTGGGATTGAATACAACAGTCACCATGCGCACTTTCCTCCATGGGAGTAATGTCTCAAAGAGTTTACGCTTTGATCGATCCCTGGAAGACCAGTAGTAGTTTCCGATGCACATCTGGGGGCATTCTGTAATCTGTGGACTATCAGAGTGTTGATGAAACATAGATATTGCATCGGGATTGAATACAACAGTCACCATGCGTACATTCCTCCATAAAAGTAATGTCTCAAACAGTCTACGCTTTGATCGTTCCCTGGAAGACCAGTAGTAGTTTCCGATGCACATCTGGAGGCATTCTGTAATCTGTGGACTATCAGAGTGTTGATGAAACACAGAAATTGCATCTGGATTGAATACAACAGTCACCATGCGCACTTTCGTCCATGGGAGTAATGTCCTAAACGGTCTACGCTTTGATCGTTCCCTGGAAGACCAGTAGTAGTTTCCGATGCACATCTGGAGGCATTCTGTAATCTGTGGAGTATCAGAGTGTTGATGAAACACAGAAATTGCCTCGGGATTGAATACAGCAGTCACCATGCGCACTTTCCTCCACGGGAATAATGTCTCAAACTGTCTACGATTTGATCGTTCCCAAGAAGACCAGTAGTAGGTTCCGATGCACATCTGGAGGCATTCTGTAATCTGTGGAGTATCAGAGTGTTGATGAAAAACAGAAATTGCATCGGGATTGCATAAAACAATCACCATGCGCACTTTCCTCATGGAAGTAATTCTCAAACAGTCTACGCTTTGATCGTTCCCTGGAAGACCAGTAGTAGTTTCCGATGCACATCTGCAGGCATTCTGTAATCTGTGGAGTATCAGAGTGTTGATGAAACATAGAAATTGCATCGGGATTGATTACAACAGTCACCATGTGCACTTTCCTCCATGGGAATAATGTATCAAAGAGTTTACGCTTTGATCAATCCCTGGAAGACAAGTAGTAGTTTCCGATGCACATCTGGAAGCATTCTGTAAACTGTGGACTATCAGAGTGATGATGAAACACAGAAACTGCCTCGTCATTGAATACAGCAGTCACCATGCGCACTTTCCTCCATGGGAATAATGTCTCAAACTGTCTACGATTTGATCGTTCCCAAGAAGACCAGTAGTAGGTTCCGATGCACATCTGGAGGCATTCTGTAATCTGTGGACTATCAGAGTGTTGATGAAACACAGAAATTGCATCGGGATTGAATACAACAGTCACCATGTGCACTTTCCTCCATGGGAGTAATGTCCCAAACAGTATACGCTTTGATCGTTCCCTGGAAGACCAGTAGTAGTTTCCGATGCACATCTGGAGGCATTCTGTAATCTGTGGAGTATCAGAGTGTTGATGAAACACAGAACTTGCATTGGGATTGAATACAACAGTCACCATGCGCACTTTCCTCCATGGGAGTAATGTCTCTAAGAGTCTACGCTTTGATCGTTCCCTGGAAGACCAGTAGCAGTTTCCGATGCACATCTGGATGCTTTCTGTAATCTGTGGACTATCAGAGTGTTGATGAAACACTGAAATTGCATCGGGATTAAATACAAAATCTCCATGCGCAGTTCCCTCCATGGGAGTAATGTCTCAAACCGTCTACGCTTTTATCGTTCCCTGGAAGACCAGTAGTAGTTTCCGATGTACATCTGGTCTCATTCTGTAATCTGTGGACTATCAGAGTGTTGATGAAACACAGAAAATGCATCGGGATTGAATACAACAGTCACCATGCGCACATTCCTCCATGGGAGTAATGTCCCAAAGAGTTTACGCTGTGATCGTTCCCTGGAATATCAGTAGTAGTTTCCGATGCACATCTGCAGGCATTCTGTTATCTGTGGAGTATCAGAGAGTTGATGAAACACAGAAATTGCATCGGGATTGAATACAACAGTCACCATGCGCACATTCCAAAATAAAAGTAATGTCTTAAAGAGTTTACGCTTTGATCGTTCCCTGGAAGACCAGTAGTAGTTTCCGATGAACATCTGGAGGCATTCTGTAATCTATGGACTATCAGAGTTTGATGAAACACAGAAATTGCATCGAGATTGAATACAACAGTCACCATGCGTACTTTCCTCCATGGGAGTAATGTCTCAAACAGTCTATGCTTTGATCGTTCCCTGGAAGACCAGTAATAGTTTCCGATGCACATCTGGAGGCATTCTGTAATCTGTGGAGTATCAGAGTGTTGATGAAACACAGAAATTGCATTGGGATTGAATACAACAGTCACCACTCGCACTTTCCTCCATGGGCGTAATGTCTCAAAGAGTTTACGCTTTGATCGTTCCCTGGAAGACCAGTAGTAGTTTCCGATGCACATCTGGGGGCATTCTGTAATCTGTGGACTATCAGAGTTTGATGAAACACAGAAATTGCATTGGGATTGAATACAACAGTCACAATGCGCACTTTCCTCCATGGGAGTAATGTCTCAGACAGTCTACGCCTTGATCGTTCCCTGGAAGACCAGTAGTAGTTTCCGATGCACATCTGGTGGCATTCTGTAATCTGTGGAGTATCAGAGTGTTGATGAAACACAGAAATTGCATCGGGATTGAATACAAGTCACCATGCGCACTTTCCTCCATGGGAATAATGTCTCAAAGAGTTTACGCTTTGACCGATCCCTGGAAGACCAGTAGGAGTTTCCGATGCACATCTGGAGGCATTCTGTAAACTGTGGACTATGAGAGTGTTGATGAAACAAAGATATTGCCTCGGGATTGAATACAGCAGTCACCATGCGCACTTTCCTCCATGGGAATAATGTCTCAAATTGTCTACGATTTGATCGTTCCCAAGAAGACCAGTAGTAGGTTCCGATGCACATCTGGAGGCATTCTGTAATCTGTGGACTATCAGAGTGTTGATGAAACACAGAAATTGCATCGGGATTGAATACAACAGTCACCATATGCACTTTCCTCCATGGGAGTAATGTCTCAAACAGTCTACGCTTTGATCGTTTCCTGGAAGACCAGCAGTAGTTTCCGATTAACATCTGGAGGCATTCTGTAATCTGTGGACTATCAGAGTGTTGATGAAACACAGAAATTGCATCGAGATCGAATACAACAGTCACCATGCGCACTTTCCTCCATGGGAGTAATGTTTCAAGCAGTCAACGCTTTGATCGTTCCCTGGAAGACCAGTAATAGTTTACGATGCACATCTGGAAGCATTCTGTAATCTGTGGAGTATCAGAGTGTTGATGAAACACAGAAATTGCATTGGGATTGAATACAACAGTCACCATGCGCACTTTCCTCCATGGGAGTAATGTCTCAAAGAGTTTACGCTTTGATCGATCCCTGCAAGACCAGTAGTAGTTTCCGATGCACATCTGGGGGCATTCTGTAATCTGTGGACTATCAGAGTGTTGATGAAACATAGAAATTGCATCGGGATTGAATACAACAGTCACCATGCGTACATTCCTCCATAAAAGTAATGTCTCAAACAGTCTACGCTTTGATCGTTCCCTGGAAGACCAGTAGTAGTTTCCGATGCACATCTGGAGGCATTCTGTAATCTGTGGACTATCAGAGTGTTGATGAAACACAGAAATTGCATCTGGATTGAATACAACAGTCACCATTCGCACTTTCGTCCATGGGAGTAATGTCCTAAACGGTCTACGCTTTGATCGTTCCCTGGAAGACCAGTAGTAGTTTCCGATGCACATCTGGAGGCATTCTGTAATCTGTGGAGTATCAGAGTGTTGATGAAACACAGAAATTGCATCGTGATTGAATACAACAGTCACCATGCGCACTTTCCTCCATGGGAGTAATGTCCCAAAGAGTCTACGCTTTGATCGTTCCTTGGAAGACCAGTAGTAGTTTCCGATGCACATCTGGAGGCATTCTGTAATCTGTAGACTATCAGAGTGTTGATGAAACACAGAAATTGCATTGGGATTGAGTACAACAGTCACCATCCGCACTTTCCTCCATGGGAGTAATTCTCAAACAGTCTACGCTTTGATCGCTCCCTGGAAGACCAGTAGTAGTTTCCGATGCACATCTCGTGGCATTTTGTTATCTGTGGACTATCAGAGTGTTGATGAAACAAGGAAAATGCATGGATTGAATACAACTGTCACCATGCGCACTTTCCTCAACGATAGGTATGTCACAAACAGTCTACGCTTTGATCGTTCCCTGGAAGACCAGTAGTAGTTTCCGATGCAGGACTGGAGGCATTCTGTAATCTGTGGAGTATCAGAGTGTTGATGAAACACAGAAATTTCATCGGGATTGAATACAACAGTCACCATGCGCACTTTCCTCCATGGGAGTAATGTCTCAAACAGTCTACGATTTGATCGTTCTCTGGAAGACCAGTAGTAGTTTCCGATGCACATCTGGTGGCATTCTGTAATCTGTAGACTATCAGAGTGTTGATGAAACAATGAAATTGCATCGGGATTGAATACAACAGTTACCATGCGCACTTTCCTCCATGGGAGTAATGTCTCTAACAGTCTACGCTGTGATCGTTCCCTGGAAGGCCAGTAGTAGTTTCCGATGCACATCTGGAGGCTTTCTGTAATCTGTGGACTATCAGAATGTTGATGAAACAAGGAAAATGCATGGACTGAATACAACAGTCAACATGCGCACTTTCCTCCATGGGAGTAATGTCTCAAGGAGTTTACGCTTTGGTCGTTCCCTGAAACTCCAGTAGTAGTTTCCGATGCACATCTGGAGGCATTCTGTAATCTGTGGACTATCAGAGTGCTGATGAAACACAGAAATTGCATCGGGATTGAATACAACAGTCACCATGCGCACTTTCCTCATGGAAGTAATTCTCAAACAGTATACGCCTTGATCGTTCCCAGGAAGACCAGTAGTAGTTTCCGATGCACATCTGGTGGCATTCTGTAATCTGTGGACTATCAGAGTGTTGATGAAACACAGAAATTGCATCGGGATTGAACACAACAGTCACCATGCGCACTTTCCTCAACGATAGGTATGTCTCAAACAGTCTACGCTTTGATCGTTCCCTGGAAAACCAGTAGTAGTTTCCGATGCACATCTGGAGGCATTCTGTAATCTGTGGACTATCAGAGTGTTGATGAAACACAGAAATTGCTTCGGGATTGAATACAACAGTCACCATGCGCACATTCCTCCATAAAAGTAATGTCTCAAACAGTCTACGATTTTATAGTTCACTGGAAGACCAGTAGTAGTTTCCGATCAACATCTGGAGGCATTCTGTAATCTGTGGAGTATCAGAGTGTTGATGAAACACAGAAATTGCCTCGGGATTGAATACAGCAGTCACCATGCGCACTTTCCTCCACGGGAATAATGTCTCAAACTGTCTACGATTTGATCGTTCCCAAGAAGACCAGTAGTAGGTTCCGATGCACATCTGGAGGCATTCTGTAATCTGTGGAGTATCAGAGTGTTGATGAAAAACAGAAATTGCATCGGGATTGCATACAACAATCACCATGCGCACTTTCCTCATGGAAGTAATTCTCAAACAGTCTACGCTTTGATCGTTCCCTGGAAGACCAGTAGTAGTTTCCGATGCACATCTGCAGGCATTCTGTAATCTGTGGAGTATCAGAGTGTTGATGAAACATAGAAATTGCATCGGGATTGAATACAACAGTCACCATGTGCACTTTCCTCCATGGGAATAATGTATCAAAGAGTTTACGCTTTGATCAATCCCTGGAAGACAAGTAGTAGTTTCCGATGCACATCTGGAAGCATTCTGTAAACTGTGGACTATCAGAGTGATGATGAAACACAGAAATTGCCTCGTGATTGAATACAGCAGTCACCATGCGCACTTTCCTCCACGGGAATAATGTCTCAAACTGTCTACGATTTGATCGTTCCCAAGAAGACCAGTAGTAGGTTCCGATGCACATCTGGAGGCATTCTGTAATCTGTGGACTATCAGAGTGTTGATGAAACACAGAAATTGCATCGGGATTGAATACAACAGTCACCATGTGCACTTTCCTCCATGGGAGTAATGTCCCAAACAGTATACGCTTCGATCGTTCCCTGGAAGACCAGTAGTAGTTTCCGATGCACATCTGGAGGCATTCTGTAATCTGTGGAGTATCAGAGTGTTGATGAAACACAGAACTTGCATTGGGATTGAATACAACAGTCACCATGCGCACTTTCCTCCATGGGAGTAATGTCTCTAAGAGTCTACGCTTTGATCGTTCCCTGGAAGACCAGTAGCAGTTTCCGATGCACATCTGGATGCTTTCTGTAATCTGTGGACTATCAGAGTGTTGATGAAACACTGAAATTGCATCGGGATTAAATACAAAATCTCCATGCGCAGTTCCCTCCATGGGAGTAATGTCTCAAACCGTCTACGCTTTTATCGTTCCCTGGAAGACCAGTAGTAGTTTCCGATGTACATCTGGTCTCATTCTGTAATCTGTGGACTATCAGAGTGTTGATGAAACACAGAAAATGCATCGGGATTGAATACAACAGTCACCATGCGCACATTCCTCCATGGGAGTAATGTCTCAAAGAGTTTACGCTGTGATCGTTCCCTGGAATATCAGTAGTAGTTTCCGATGCACATCTGCAGGCATTCTGTTATCTGTGGAGTATCAGAGAGTTGATGAAACACAGAAATTGCATCGGGATTGAATACAACAGTCACCATGCGCACATTCCAAAATAAAAGTAATGTCTTAAAGAGTTTACGCTTTGATCGTTCCCTGGAAGACCAGTAGTAGTTTCCGATGAACATCTGGAGGCATTCTGTAATCTATGGACTATCAGAGTTTGATGAAACACAGAAATTGCATCGAGATTGAATACAACAGTCACCATGCGTACTTTCCTCCATGGGAGTAATGTCTCAAACAGTCTATGCTTTGATCGTTCCCTGGAAGACCAGTAATAGTTTCCGATGCACATCTGGAGGCATTCTGTAATCTGTGGAGTATCAGAGTGTTGATGAAACACAGAAATTGCATTGGGATTGAATACAACAGTCACCACTCGCACTTTCCTCCATGGGCGTAATGTCTCAAAGAGTTTACGCTTTGATCGTTCCCTGGAAGACCAGTAGTAGTTTCCGATGCACATCTGGGGGCATTCTGTAATCTGTGGACTATCAGAGTTTGATGAAACACAGAAATTGCATTGGGATTGAATACAACAGTCACAATGCGCACTTTCCTCCATGGGAGTAATGTCTCAGACAGTCTACGCCTTGATCGTTCCCTGGAAGACCAGTAGTAGTTTCCGATGCACATCTGGTGGCATTCTGTAATCTGTGGAGTATCAGAGTGTTGATGAAACACAGAAATTGCATCGGGATTGAATACAAGTCACCATGCGCACTTTCCTCCATGGGAATAATGTCTCAAAGAGTTTACGCTTTGACCGATCCCTGGAAGACCAGTAGGAGTTTCCGATGCACATCTGGAGGCATTCTGTAAACTGTGGACTATGAGAGTGTTGATGAAACAAAGATATTGCCTCGGGATTGAATACAGCAGTCACCATGCGCACTTTCCTCCATGGGAATAATGTCTCAAATTGTCTACGATTTGATCGTTCCCAAGAAGACCAGTAGTAGGTTCCGATGCACATCTGGAGGCATTCTGTAATCTGTGGACTATCAGAGTGTTGATGAAACACAGAAATTGCATCGGGATTGAATACAACAGTCACCATATGCACTTTCCTCCATGGGAGTAATGTCCCAAACAGTCTACACTTTGATCGTTCCCTGGAAGACCAGTAGTAGTTTCCGATGCACATCTGGAGGCATTCTGTAATCTGTAGACTATCAGAGTGTTGATGAAACACAGAAATTGCATTGGGACTAAATACAACTGTCACCATCCGCACTTTCCTACATGGGAGTAATTCTCAAACAGTCTACACTTTGATCGTTCCCTGGAAGACCAGTAGTAGTTTCCGATGCACATCTCGTGGCATTCTGTTATCTGTGGACTATCAGAGTGTTGATGAAACAAGGAAAATGCATGGGTGAATACAACAGACACCATGCGCACTTTACTCCATGGGAGTAATGTCTCAGGGAGTTTACGCTTTGGTCGTTCCCTGGAAGTCCAGTAGTAGTTTCCGATGCACATCTGGAGGCATTCTGTAATCTTTGGAATATCGGAGTGTTCGTGAAACACAGAAATTGCATCGGGATTGAATACAACAGTCGCCATGCGCACTTTCCTCATGGAAGTAATTCTCAAACAGTCTACGCTTTGATCGTTCCCTGGAAGACCAGTAGTAGTTTCCGATGCACATCTGGTGGCATTCTGTAATCTGTGGACTATCAGAGTGTTGATGAAACACAGAAATTGCATCGGGATTGATCACAACAGTCACCATGCGCACTTCCCTCAACGATAGTTATGTCTCAAACAGTCTACGCTTTGATCGTTCCCTGGAAGACCAGTAGTAGTTTCCGATGCACATCTGGAGGCATTCTGTAATCTGTGGACTATCAGAGTGTTGATGAAACACAGATATTGCTTCGGGATTGAATACAACAGTCACCATGCGCACATTCCTCCATAAAGGTAATGTCTCAAACAGTCTACGCTTTGATCGTTCCCTGGAAGACCAGTAGTAGTTTCCGGTGAACATCTGGAGGCATTCTGTAATCTGTGGAGTATCAGAGTGTTGATGAAACACAGAAATTGCCTCGGGATTGAATACAGCAGTCACCATGCGCACTTTCCTCCACGGGAATAATGTCTCAAACTGTCTACGATTTCATCGTTCCCAAGAAGACCAGTAGTAGGTTCCGATGCACATCTGGAGAAATTCTGTAATCTGTGGACTATCAGAGTGTTGATGAAACACAGAAATTGCATCGGGATTGTATACTACAGTCACCATGCGCATTTTCCTCCATGGGAGTAATGTCTCAAACAGTCTACGCTTTCATCGTTCCCTGGAAGACCAGTAGTAGTTTCCGATGCACATCTGGAGGCATTCTGTAATCTGTGGAGTATCGGAGTGTTCGTGAAACACAGAAATTGCATCGGGATTGAATACAACAGTCGCCATGCGCACTTTCCTCATGGAAGTAATTCTCAAACAGTCTACGCTTTGATCGTTCCCTGGAAGACCAGTAGTAGTTTCCGATGCACATCTGGAGGCATTCTGTAATCTGTGGACTATCAGAGTGTTGATGAAACACAGATATTGCTTCGGGATTGAATACAACAGTCACCATGCGCACATTCCTCCATAAAGGTAATGTCTCAAACAGTCTACGCTTTGATCGTTCCCTGGAAGACCAGTAGTAGTTTCCGGTGAACATCTGGAGGCATTCTGTAATCTGTGGAGTATCAGAGTGTTGATGAAACACAATAATTGCCTCGGGATTGAATACAGCAGTCACCATGCGCACTTTCCTCCACGGGAATAATGTCTCAAACTGTCAACGATTTGATCGTTCCCAAGAAGACCAGTAGTAGGTTCCGATGCACATCTGGAGGCATTCTGTAATCTGTGGACTATCAGAGTGTTGATGAAACACAGAAATTGCATCGGGATTGAATACAACAGTCACCATGTGCACTTTCCTCCATGGGAGTAATGTCCCAAACAGTATACGCTTTGATCGTTCCCTGGAAGACCAGTAGTAGTTTCCGATGCACATCTGGAGGCATTCTGTAATCTGTGGAGTATCAGAGTGTTGATGAAACACAGAACTTGCATTGGGATTGAATACAACAGTCACCATGCGCACTTTCCTCCATGGGAGTAATGTCTCTAAGAGTCTACGCTTTGATAGTTCCCTGGAAGACCAGTAGCAGTTTCCGCTGCACATCTGGATGCTTTCTGTAATCTGTGGACTATCAGAGTGTTGATGAAACACTGAAATTGCATCGGGATTAAATACAAAATCTCCATGCCCAGTTCCCTTCATGGGAGTAATGTCTCAAACCGTCTACGCTTTTATCGTTCCCTGGAAGACCAGTAGTAGTTTCCGATGTACATCTGGTCTCATTCTGTAATCTGTGGACTATCAGAGTGTTGATGAAACACAGAAAATGCATCGAGATTGAATACAACAGTCACCATGCGCACATTCCTCCATGGGAGTAATGTCTCAAAGAGTTTACGCTGTGATCGTTCCCTGGAATATCAGTAGTAGTTTCCGATGCACATCTGCAGGCATTCTGTTATCTGTGGAGTATCAGAGAGTTGATGAAACACAGAAATTGCATCGGGATTGAATACAACAGTCACCATGCGCACATTCCAAAATAAAAGTAATGTCTTAAAGAGTTTACGCTTTGACCGTTCACTGGAAGACCAGTAGTAGTTTCCGATGAACATCTGGAGGCATTCTGTAATCTATGGACTATCAGAGTTTGATGAAACACAGAAATTGCATCGAGATTGAATACAACAGTCACCATGCGTACTTTCCTCCATGGGAGTAATGTCTCAAACAGTCTATGCTTTGATCGTTCCCTGGAAGACCAGTAATAGTTTCCGATGCACATCTGGAGGCATTCTGTAATCTGTGGAGTATCAGAGTGTTGATGAAACACAGAAATTGCATTGGGATTGAATACAACAGTCACCACTCGCACTTTCCTCCATGGGCGTAATGTCTCAAAGAGTTTACGCTTTGATCGTTCCCTGGAAGACCAGTAGTAGTTTCCGATGCACATCTGGGGGCATTCTGTAATCTGTGGACTATCAGAGTTTGATGAAACACAGAAATTGCATTGGGATTGAATACAACAGTCACAATGCGCACTTTCCTCCATGGGAGTAATGTCTCAGACAGTCTACGCCTTGATCGTTCCCTGGAAGACCAGTAGTAGTTTCCGATGCACATCTGGTGGCATTCTGTAATCTGTGGAGTATCAGAGTGTTGATGAAACAGAGAAATTGCATCGGGATTGAATACAAGTCACCATGCGCACTTTCCTCCATGGGAATAATGTCTCAAAGAGTTTACGCTTTGACCGATCCCTGGAAGACCAGTAGGAGTTTCCGATGCACATCTCGTGGCATTCTGTTATCTGTGGACTATCAGAGTTTGATGAAACACAGAAATTGCATCGAGATTGAATACAACAGTCACCATGCGTACTTTCCTCCATGGGAGTAATGTCTCAAACAGTCTATGCTTTGATCGTTCCCTGGAAGACCAGTAATAGTTTCCGATGCACATCTGGAGGCATTCTGTAATCTGTGGAGTATCAGAGTGTTGATGAAACACAGAAATTGCATTGGGATTGAATACAACAGTCACAATGCGCACTTTCCTCCATGGGAGTAATGTCTCAGACAGTCTACGCCTTGATCGTTCCCTGGAAGACCAGTAGTAGTTTCCGATGCACATCTGGTGGCATTCTGTTATCTGTGGAGTATCAGAGAGTTGATGAAACACAGAAATTGCATCGGGATTGAATACAACAGTCACCATGCGCACATTCCAAAATAAAAGTAATGTCTTAAAGAGTTTACGCTTTGACCGTTCACTGGAAGACCAGTAGTAGTTTCCGATGAACATCTGGAGGCATTCTGTAATCTATGGACTATCAGAGTTTGATGAAACACAGAAATTGCATCGGGATTGAATACAACAGTCACCATATGCACTATCCTCCATTGGAGTAATGTCCCAAACAGTCTACACTTTGATCGTTCCCTGGAAGACCAGTAGTAGTTTCCGATGCACATCTGGAGGCATTCTGTAATCTGTAGACTATCAGAGTGTTGATGAAACACAGAAATTGCATTGGGACTAAATACAACTGTCACCATCCGCACTTTCCTACATGGGAGTAATTCTCAAACAGTCTACACTTTGATCGTTCCCTGGAAGACCAGTAGTAGTTTCCGATGCACATCTCGTGGCATTCTGTTATCTGTGGACTATCAGAGTGTTGATGAAACAAGGAAAATGCATGGGTGAATACAACAGACACCATGCGCACTTTACTCCATGGGAGTAATGTCTCAGGGAGTTTACGCTTTGGTCGTTCCCTGGAAGTCCAGTAGTAGTTTCCGATGCACATCTGGAGGCATTCTGTAATCTGTGGAATATCGGAGTTTTCGTGAAACACAGAAATTGCATCGGGATTGAATACAACAGTCGCCATGCGCACTTTCCTCATGGAAGTAATTCTGAAACAGTCTACGCTTTGATCGTTCCCTGGAAGACCAGTAGTAGTTTCCGATGCACATCTGGTGGCATTCTGTAATCTGTGGAGTATCAGAGTGTTGATGAAACACAGAAATTGCATCGGGATTGAATACAAGTCACCATGCGCACTTTCCTCCATGGGAATAATGTCTCAAAGAGTTTACGCTTTGACCGATCCCTGGAAGACCAGTAGGAGTTTCCGATGCACATCTGGAGGCATTCTGTAAACTGTGGACTATGAGAGTGTTGATGAAACAAAGATATTGCCTCGGGATTGAATACAGCAGTCACCATGCGCACTTTCCTCCATGGGAATAATGTCTCAAATTGTCTACGATTTGATCGTTCCCAAGAAGACCAGTAGTAGGTTCCGATGCACATCTGGAGGCATTCTGTAATCTGTGGACTATCAGAGTGTTGATGAAACACAGAAATTGCATCGGGATTGAATACAACAGTCACCATATGCACTTTCCTCCATGGGAGTAATGTCCCAAACAGTCTACACTTTGATCGTTCCCTGGAAGACCAGTAGTAATTTCCGATGCACATCTGGAGGCATTCTGTAATCTGTAGACTATCAGAGTGTTGATGAAACACAGAAATTGCATTGGGACTAAATACAACTGTCACCATCCGCACTTTCCTACATGGGAGTAATTCTCAAACAGTCTACACTTTGATCGTTCCCTGGAAGACCAGTAGTAGTTTCCGATGCACATCTCGTGGCATTCTGTTATCTGTGGACTATCAGAGTGTTGATGAAACAAGGAAAATGCATGGGTGAATACAACAGACACCATGCGCACTTTACTCCATGGGAGTAATGTCTCAGGGAGTTTACGCTTTGGTCGTTCCCTGGAAGTCCAGTAGTAGTTTCCGATGCACATCTGGAGGCATTCTGTAATCTGTGGAATATCGGAGTGTTCGTGAAACACAGAAATTGCATCGGGATTGAATACAACAGTCGCCATGCGCACTTTCCTCATGGAAGTAATTCTCAAACAGTCTACGCTTTGATCGTTCCCTGGAAGACCAGTAGTAGTTTCCGATGCACATCTGGTGGCATTCTGTAATCTGTGGACTATCAGAGTGTTGATGAAACACAGAAATTGCATCGGGATTGATCACAACAGTCACCATGCGCACTTCCCTCAACGATAGTTATGTCTCAAACAGTCTACGCTTTGATCGTTCCCTGGAAGACCAGTAGTAGTTTCCGATGCACATCTGGAGGCATTCTGTAATCTGTGGACTATCAGAGTGTTGATGAAACACAGATATTGCTTCGGGATTGAATACAACAGTCACCATGCGCACATTCCTCCATAAAGGTAATGTCTCAAACAGTCTACGCTTTGATCGTTCCCTGGAAGACCAGTAGTAGTTTCCGGTGAACATCTGGAGGCATTCTGTAATCTGTGGAGTATCAGAGTGTTGATGAAACACAGAAATTGCCTCGGGATTGAATACAGCAGTCACCATGCGCACTTTCCTCCACGGGAATAATGTCTCAAACTGTCTACGATTTCATCGTTCCCAAGAAGACCAGTAGTAGGTTCCGATGCACATCTGGAGAAATTCTGTAATCTGTGGACTATCAGAGTGTTGATGAAACACAGAAATTGCATCGGGATTGTATACTACAGTCACCATGCGCATTTTCCTCCATGGGAGTAATGTCTCAAACAGTCTACGCTTTCATCGTTCCCTGGAAGACCAGTAGTAGTTTCCGATGCACATCTGGAGGCATTCTGTAATCTGTGGAGTATCGGAGTGTTCGTGAAACACAGAAATTGCATCGGGATTGAATACAACAGTCGCCATGCGCACTTTCTTCATGGAAGTAATTCTCAAACAGTCTACGCTTTGATCGTTCCCTGGAAGACCAGTAGTAGTTTCCGATGCACATCTGGAGGCATTCTGTAATCTGTGGACTATCAGAGTGTTGATGAAACACAGATATTGCTTCGGGATTGAATACAACAGTCACCATGCGCACATTCCTCCATAAAGGTAATGTCTCAAACAGTCTACGCTTTGATCGTTCCCTGGAAGACCAGTAGTAGTTTCCGGTGAACATCTGGAGGCATTCTGTAATCTGTGGAGTATCAGAGTGTTGATGAAACACAATAATTGCCTCGGGATTGAATACAGCAGTCACCATGCGCACTTTCCTCCACGGGAATAATGTCTCAAACTGTCTACGATTTGATCGTTCCCAAGAAGACCAGTAGTAGGTTCCGATGCACATCTGGAGGCATTCTGTAATCTGTGGACTATCAGAGTGTTGATGAAACACAGAAATTGCATCGGGATTGAATACAACAGTCACCATGTGCACTTTCCTCCATGGGAGTAATGTCCCAAACAGTATACGCTTTGATCGTTCCCTGGAAGACCAGTAGTAGTTTCCGATGCACATCTGGAGGCATTCTGTAATCTGTGGAGTATCAGAGTGTTGATGAAACACAGAACTTGCATTGGGATTGAATACAACAGTCACCATGCGCACTTTCCTCCATGGGAGTAATGTCTCTAAGAGTCTACGCTTTGATAGTTCCCTGGAAGACCAGTAGCAGTTTCCGCTGCACATCTGGATGCTTTCTGTAATCTGTGGACTATCAGAGTGTTGATGAAACACTGAAATTGCATCGGGATTAAATACAAAATCTCCATGCCCAGTTCCCTTCATGGGAGTAATGTCTCAAACCGTCTACGCTTTTATCGTTCCCTGGAAGACCAGTAGTAGTTTCCGATGTACATCTGGTCTCATTCTGTAATCTGTGGACTATCAGAGTGTTGATGAAACACAGAAAATGCATCGAGATTGAATACAACAGTCACCATGCGCACATTCCTCCATGGGAGTAATGTCTCAAAGAGTTTACGCTGTGATCGTTCCCTGGAATATCAGTAGTAGTTTCCGATGCACATCTGCAGGCATTCTGTTATCTGTGGAGTATCAGAGAGTTGATGAAACACAGAAATTGCATCGGGATTGAATACAACAGTCACCATGCGCACATTCCAAAATAAAAGTAATGTCTTAAAGAGTTTACGCTTTGACCGTTCACTGGAAGACCAGTAGTAGTTTCCGATGAACATCTGGAGGCATTCTGTAATCTATGGACTATCAGAGTTTGATGAAACACAGAAATTGCATCGAGATTGAATACAACAGTCACCATGCGTACTTTCCTCCATGGGAGTAATGTCTCAAACAGTCTATGCTTTGATCGTTCCCTGGAAGACCAGTAATAGTTTCCGATGCACATCTGGAGGCATTCTGTAATCTGTGGAGTATCAGAGTGTTGATGAAACACAGAAATTGCATTGGGATTGAATACAACAGTCACCACTCGCACTTTCCTCCATGGGCGTAATGTCTCAAAGAGTTTACGCTTTGATCGTTCCCTGGAAGACCAGTAGTAGTTTCCGATGCACATCTGGGGGCATTCTGTAATCTGTGGACTATCAGAGTTTGATGAAACACAGAAATTGCATTGGGATTGAATACAACAGTCACAATGCGCACTTTCCTCCATGGGAGTAATGTCTCAGACAGTCTACGCCTTGATCGTTCCCTGGAAGACCAGTAGTAGTTTCCGATGCACATCTGGTGGCATTCTGTAATCTGTGGAGTATCAGAGTGTTGATGAAACAGAGAAATTGCATCGGGATTGAATACAAGTCACCATGCGCACTTTCCTCCATGGGAATAATGTCTCTAAGAGTTAACGCTTTGACCGATCCCTGGAAGACCAGTAGGAGTTTCCGATGCACATCTGGAGGCATTCTGTAAACTGTGGACTATGAGAGTGTTGATGAAACAAAGATATTGCCTCGGGATTGAATACAGCAGTCACCATGCGCACTTTCCTCCATGGGAATAATGTCTCAAATTGTCTACGATTTGATCGTTCCCAAGAAGACCAGTAGTAGGTTCCGATGCACATCTGGAGGCATTCTGTAATCTGTGGACTATCAGAGTGTTGATGAAACACAGAAATTGCATCGGGATTGAATACAACAGTCACCATATGCACTTTCCTCCATGGGAGTAATGTCCCAAACAGTCTACACTTTGATCGTTCCCTGGAAGACCAGTAGTAGTTTCCGATGCACATCTGGAGGCATTCTGTAATCTGTAGACTATCAGAGTGTTGATGAAACACAGAAATTGCATTGGGACTAAATACAACTGTCACCATCCGCACTTTCCTACATGGGAGTAATTCTCAAACAGTCTACACTTTGATCGTTCCCTGGAAGACCAGTAGTAGTTTCCGATGCACATCTCGTGGCATTCTGTTATCTGTGGACTATCAGAGTGTTGATGAAACAAGGAAAATGCATGGGTGAATACAACAGACACCATGCGCACTTTACTCCATGGGAGTAATGTCTCAGGGAGTTTACGCTTTGGTCGTTCCCTGGAAGTCCAGTAGTAGTTTCCGATGCACATCTGGAGGCATTCTGTAATCTGTGGAATATCGGAGTTTTCGTGAAACACAGAAATTGCATCGGGATTGAATACAACAGTCGCCATGCGCACTTTCCTCATGGAAGTAATTCTGAAACAGTCTACGCTTTGATCGTTCCCTGGAAGACCAGTAGTAGTTTCCGATGCACATCTGGTGGCATTCTGTAATCTGTGGACTATCAGAGTGTTGATGAAACACAGAAATTGCATCGGGATTGATCACAACAGTCACCATGCGCACTTCCCTCAACGATAGTTATGTCTCAAACAGTCTACGCTTTGATCGTTCCCTGGAAGACCAGTAGTAGTTTCCGATGCACATCTGGAGGCATTCTGTAATCTGTGGACTATCAGAGTGTTGATGAAACACAGATATTGCTTCGGGATTGAATACAACAGTCACCATGCGCACATTCCTCCATAAAGGTAATGTCTCAAACAGTCTACGCTTTGATCGTTCCCTGGAAGACCAGTAGTAGTTTCCGGTGAACATCTGGAGGCATTCTGTAATCTGTGGAGTATCAGAGTGTTGATGAAACACAGAAATTGCCTCGGGATTGAATACAGCAGTCACCATGCGCACTTTCCTCCACGGGAATAATGTCTCAAACTGTCTACGATTTGATCGTTCCCAAGAAGACCAGTAGTAGGTTCCGATGCACATCTGGAGAAATTCTGTAATCTGTGGACTATCAGAGTGTTGATGAAACACAGTAATTGCATCGGGATTGTATACTACAGTCACCATGCGCATTTTCCTCCATGGGAGTAATGTCTCAAACAGTCTACGCTTTCATCGTTCCCTGGAAGACCAGTAGTAGTTTCCGATGCACATCTGCAGGCATTCTGTAATCTGTGGAGTATCAGAGTGTTGATGAAACATAGAAATTGCATCGGGATTTAATACAACAGTCACCATGTGCACTTTCCTCCATGGGAATAATGTATCAAAGAGTTTACGGTTTGATCAATCCCTGGAAGACAAGTAGTAGTTTCCGATGCACATCTGGAAGCATTCTGTAAACTGTGGACTATCAGAGTGATGATGAAACACAGAAATTGCCTCGTGATTGAATACAGCAGTCACCATGCGCACTTTCCTCCATGGGAATAATGTCTCAAACTGTCTACGATTTGATCGTTCCCAAGAAGACCAGTAGTAGGTTCCGATGCACATCTGGAGGCATTCTGTAATCTGTGGACTATCAGAGTGTTGATAAAAGACAGAAATTGCATCGGGATTGAATACAACAGTCACCATGTGCACTTTCCTCCATGGGAGTAATGTCCCAAACAGTATACGCTTTGATCGTTCCCTGGAAGACCAGTAGTAGTTTCCGATGCACATCTGGAGGCATTCCTTAATCTGTGGAGTATCAGAGTGTTGATGAAACACAGAAATTGCATCGAGATTGAATACAACAGTCACCATGCGTACTTTCCTCCATGGGAGTAATGTCTCAAACAGTCTATGCTTTGATCGTTCCCTGGAAGACCAGTAATAGTTTCCGATGCACATCTGGAGGCATTCTGTAATCTGTGGAGTATCAGAGTGTTGATGAAACACAGAAATTGCATTGGGATTGAATACAACAGTCACCACTCGCACTTTCCTCCATGGGCGTAATGTCTCAAAGAGTTTACGCTTTGATCGTTCCCTGGAAGACCAGTAGTAGTTTCCGATGCACATCTGGAGGCATTCTGTAATCTGTGGACTATCAGAGTTTGATGAAACACAGAAATTGCATTGGGATTGAATACAACAGTCACAATGCACACTTTCCTCCATGGGAGTAATGTCTCAGACAGTCTACGCCTTGATCGTTCCCTGGAAGACCAGTAGTAGTTTCCGATGCACATCTGGTGGCATTCTGTAATCTGTGGAGTATCAGAGTGTTGATGAAACACAGAAATTGCATCGGGATTGAATACAAGTCACCATGCGCACTTTCCTCCATGGGAATAATGTCTCAAAGAGTTTACGCTTTGACCGATCCCTGGAAGACCAGTAGGAGTTTCCGATGCACATCTGGAGGCATTCTGTAAACTGTGGACTATGAGAGTGTTGATGAAACAAAGATATTGCCTCGGGATTGAATACAGCAGTCACCATGCGCACTTTCCTCCATGGGAATAATGTCTCAAATTGTCTACGATTTGATCGTTCCCAAGAAGACCAGTAGTAGGTTCCGATGCACATCTGGAGGCATTCTGTAATCTGTGGACTATCAGAGTGTTGATGAAACACAGAAATTGCATCGGGATTGAATACAACAGTCACCATATGCACTTTCCTCCATGGGAGTAATGTCCCAAACAGTCTACACTTTGATCGTTCCCTGGAAGACCAGTAGTAGTTTCCGATGCACATCTGGAGGCATTCTGTAATCTGTAGACTATCAGAGTGTTGATGAAACACAGAAATTGCATTGGGACTAAATACAACTGTCACCATCCGCACTTTCCTACATGGGAGTAATTCTCAAACAGTCTACACTTTGATCGTTCCCTGGAAGACCAGTAGTAGTTTCCGATGCACATCTCGTGGCATTCTGTTATCTGTGGACTATCAGAGTGTTGATGAAACAAGGAAAATGCATGGGTGAATACAACAGACACCATGCGCACTTTACTCCATGGGAGTAATGTCTCAGGGAGTTTACGCTTTGGTCGTTCCCTGGAAGTCCAGTAGTAGTTTCCGATGCACATCTGGAGGCATTCTGTAATCTGTGGAATATCGGAGTTTTCGTGAAACACAGAAATTGCATCGGGATTGAATACAACAGTCGCCATGCGCACTTTCCTCATGGAAGTAATTCTGAAACAGTCTACGCTTTGATCGTTCCCTGGAAGACCAGTAGTAGTTTCCGATGCACATCTGGTGGCATTCTGTAATCTGTGGACTATCAGAGTGTTGATGAAACACAGAAATTGCATCGGGATTGATCACAACAGTCACCATGCGCACTTCCCTCAACGATAGATATGTCTCAAACAGTCTACGCTTTGATCGTTCCCTGGAAGACCAGTAGTAGTTTCCGATGCACATCTGGAGGCATTCTGTAATCTGTGGACTATCAGAGTGTTGATGAAACACAGATATTGCTTCGGGATTGAATACAACAGTCACCATGCGCACATTCCTCCATAAAGGTAATGTCTCAAACAGTCTACGCTTTGATCGTTCCCTGGAAGACCAGTAGTAGTTTCCGGTGAACATCTGGAGGCATTCTGTAATCTGTGGAGTATCAGAGTGTTGATGAAACACAGAAATTGCCTCGGGATTGAATACAGCAGTCACCATGCGCACTTTCCTCCACGGGAATAATGTCTCAAACTGTCTACGATTTGATCGTTCCCAAGAAGACCAGTAGTAGGTTCCGATGCACATCTGGAGAAATTCTGTAATCTGTGGACTATCAGAGTGTTGATGAAACACAGAAATTGCATCGGGATTGTAAACTACAGTCACCATACGCATTTTCCTCCATGGGAGTAATGTCTCAAACAGTCTACGCTTTCATCGTTCCCTGGAAGACCAGTTGTAGTTTCCGATGCACATCTGCAGGCATTATGTAATCTGTGGAGTATCAGAGTGTTGATGAAACATAGAAATTGCATCGGGATTGAATACAACAGTCACCATGTGCACTTTCCTCCATGGGAATAATGTATCAAATAGTTTACGCTTTGATCAATCCCTGGAAGACAAGTAGTAGTTTCCGATGCACATCTGGAAGCATTCTGTAAACTGTGGACTATCAGAGTGATGATGAAACACAGAAATTGCCTCGTGATTGAATACAGCAGTCACCATGCGCACTTTCCTCCATGGGAATAATGTCTCAAACTGTCTACGATTTGATCGTTCCCAAGAAGACCAGTAGTAGGTTCCGATGCACATCTGGAGGCATTCTGTAATCTGTGGACTATCAGAGTGTTGATGAAACACAGAAATTGCATCGGGATTGAATACAACAGTCACCATGTGCACTTTCCTCCATGGGAGTAATGTCCCAAACAGTATACGCTTTGATCGTTCCCTGGAAGACCAGTAGTAGTTTCCGATGCACATCTGGAGGCATTCTGTAATCTGTGGAGTATCAGAGTGTTGATGAAACACAGAACTTGCATTGGGATTGAATACAACAGTCACCATGCGCACTTTCCTCCATGGGAGTAATGTCTCTAAGAGTCTACGCTTTGATCGTTCCCTGGAAGACCAGTAGCAGTTTCCGATGCACATCTGGAGGTATTCTGTAATCTGTGGAGTATCAGAGTGTTGATGAAACACAGAAATTGCATCGGGATTGAATACAACTGTCACCATGCGCACTTTCCTCCACGGGAGTTGTGTCTCAAACAGTCTACGATTTGATCTTTCTCTGGAAGACCAGTAGTAGTTTCTGATGCACATCTGGTGGCATTCTGTAATCTGTAGACTATCAGAGTGTTGATGAAACACAGAACTTGCATCGGGATTGATTACAACAGTTACCATGCGCACTTTCCTCCATGGGAGTAATGTCTCTAACAGTAGACGCTTAGATCGTTCCCTGGAAGACCAGTAGTAGTTTCCGATGCACATCTGGAGGCTTTCTGTAATCTGTGGACTATCAGAATGTTGATGAAACACTGAAATCGCATCGGGATTGAATACAACAGTCACAATGTGCTCTTTCCTCCACGGGAGTAATGTCTCAAACAGTCTACGCTTTGATCGTTCCCTGGAAGACCAGTAGTAGTTTCCGATGCACATCTGGATTCTTTCTGTAATCTGTGGACTATCAGAGTGTTGATGAAACACAGAAATTGCATCGGGATTGAATACAAAAGTCGCCATGCAAACTTTCCTCCATGGGAGTAATGTCTCTTACAATCTACGCTCTCATCGTTCGCTGGAAGACCAGTAGTAGTTTCCGATGCACATCTGGAGGCATTCTGTAATCTGTGGAGTATCTGAGTGTTGACGAAACACAGAAATTGCATCGCGATTGAATACAACAGTCACCATGCGCACTTTCCTCCACGGGAGTAATGTCTCAAACAGTCTACGCTTTGATCGTTCCCTGTAAGACCAGTAGTAGTTTCCGATGCACATCTGGAGGCATTCTGTAGTCTGTGGACTATCAGAGTGTTGATGAAACACAGAAATTGCATTGGGATTGAATACAAAAGTAACCATGTGCACTTTCCTCCATGGGTGTAATGTCTCAAAGAGTCTACGCTTTGATCGTTCCCTGGAAGACCAGTAATAGTTTCCGATGCACATCTGGAAGCATTCTGTAATCTGTGGAGTATCAGAGTGTTGATGAAACACAGATATTGCATCGGTATTGAATACAACAGTAACCATGCGCACTTTCCTCCATGGGAGTAATGTCTCAAAGAGTTTACGCTTTGGTCGTTCCCTGGAAGTACAGCAGTAGTTTCCGACGCACATCTGGAGGCATTCTGTAATCTGTGGACTATCAGAGTGTTGATGAAACACAGAAATTGCATCGGGATTGAACACAACAGTCACCATGCGCACTTTCCTCAACGATAGGTATGTCTCAAACAGTCTACGCTTTGATCGTTCCCTGGAAGACCAGTAGTAGTTTCCGATGCACAACTGGAGGCATTCTGTAATCTGTGGACTATCAGTGTGTTGATGAAACACAGAAATTGTATCGGGATTGAATTCAACAGTCACCATGCGCACGTTCCTCCACGGGAGCAAAGTCTCAAACAGTCTACGCTTTGATCGTTCCCTGGAAGACCAGTAGTAGTTTCCGATGCACATCTGGTGGCATTCTGTAATCTGTAGACTATCAGAGTGTTGATGAAACACAGAAATTGCATCGGGATTGGATACAACAGTTACCATGCGCTCTTTCCTCCATGGGAGTAATGTCTCTAACAGTCTTCGTTTTGATCGTTCCCAGGAAGACCAGTAGTAGTTTCCGATGCACATCTGGAGGCTTTATGTAATCTGTGGACTATCAGAGTGTTGATGAAACAAAGAAATTGCCTCGGGATTGAATACAACAGTCACCATGCGCACATTCCTCCATGGGAGTAATGCTCAAACATTCTATGCTTTGATCGTTCCCTGTAAGACCAGTTGTAGTTTCCGATGCACATCTTGCAAAGCGATTTAGAAAAGATTGCTGTATGGTGTGTCAGGTGGCAGTTGACGCTAAATAACGAAAAGTGTGAGATGATCCACATGAGTTCCAAAAGAAATCCGTTGGAATTCGATTACTCGATAAATAGTACAATTCTCAAGGCTGTCAATTCAACTAAGCACCTGGGTGTTAAAATTACAAACAACTTCAGTTGGAAGGACCACATAGATAATATTGTCGGGAAGGCGAGCCAAAGGTTGCGTTTCATTGGCAGGACACTTAGAAGATGCAACAAGTCCACTAAAGAGACAGCTTACACTACAATCGTTCGTCCTCTGTTAGAATGTTGCTGCGCGGTGTGGGATCCTTACCTGGTGGGATTGACGGAGGACATCGAGAGGGTGCAAAGAAGTGCAGCTCGTTTTGTACTATCGCGTTATAGGGGAGATACGAAATCTCAGTCACCAACTTTCTCTTCCGAATGCGAAAATATTTTGATGAGCTCAACCTACATAGGTCGGAATTATCATCAAAATAAAATAAGAGAAATCAGAGCTCGAACAGAAAGGTTTAGGTGTTCGTTTTTCCCGCTCGCTGTTCGGGAGTGGAATAATAGAGAGTTAGTATGATTGTGGTTCGATGAACCCTCTGCCAAGCACTTAAATGTGAATTGCAGAGTAGTCATGTAGATGTAGATGGTGGCATTCTGTAATCTGTGGACTATCAGAGTGTTGATGAAACACAGAAATTGCATCGGGAATGAATACAACAGTCACCATGCGCACTTTCCTCCACGGGAGGAATGTCTCAAACAATCTACGCTTTGATCGTTCACTGGAAGACCAGTAGTAGTTTCCGATGCACATCTGGAGGCATTCTGTAATCTGTGGATTATTAGAGTGTTGATGAAACACTAAAATTACATCGGGATTGAATACATCAGTCACCATGCGCACTTTCCTCCATGGTAGTAATGTCTCAAACAGTCTACGCTTTGATCGTTCCCTGGAAGACCAGTAGTAGTTTCCGATGCACATCTGGAGGCATTCTGTAATCTGTGGACTATCAGAGTGTTGATGAAACACAGAAATTGCATCGGGATTGAATACAACAGTCACCATGCGCACTTTCCTCCACGGGATTAATGTCTCAAACAATCTACGCATTGATCGTTCCCTGGAAGACCAGTAGCAGTTTCCGATGCACATCTGGTGGCATTCTGTAATGTGTAGACTATCAGAGTGTTGATGAAACACAGTAATTGCATCGGGATTGATTACAACAGTCACCATGCGCACTTTCCTCCATGGGAGTAATGTCTCTAACAGTCTACGCTTTCATCGTTTCCTGGATGACCAGTAGTAGTTTCCGATGCACATCTCGTGGCGTTCTGTAATCTGTGGACTATCAGAGTGTTGATGAAACACAGAAAATGCATCGGGATTGAATACAACAGTCACCATGCGCACTTTCCTCCATGGGAGTAATGTCTCAAAGAGTTTACGTTTTGATCGTTCCCTGGAATACCAGTAGTAGTTTCCGATGCACATCTGGAGGCATTCTGTAATCTGTGGACTATCAGAGTGTTGATGAAACACAGAAATTGCATCGGGATTGAGTACAACAGTCACCATGCGCCCTTTCCTCCATTTGAGTAATGTCTCAAACAGTCTACGACTTTATCGTTCTCTGGAAGACCAGTAGTAGTTTCCGATGCACATCTGGTGGCATTCTGTAATCTGTAGACTATCAGAGTGTTGATGAAACACAGAATTTGCATCGTGATTGAATACAACAGTAACCATGCGCACTTTCCTCCATGGGAGTAATGTCTCAAAGAGTTTACGTTTTGATCGTTCCCTGGAAGACCAGTAGTAGTTTCCGATGCACATCTGGAGGCATTCTGTAATCTGTGGAGTGTCAGAGTGTTGATGAAACACAGAAATTGCATCGGGATTGAATACAACAGTTACCATGCGCACTTTCCTCCACGGGAGTAATGTCTCAAACAGTCTACGACTTTATCGTTCTCTGGCAGACCAGTAATAGTTTCCAATGCACATCTGTAAGCATTCTGTAATCTGTGGACTATCAGAGTGTTGATGAATCACAGAAATTGCATCGGGATTGAATACATCAGTCACCATGCGCACTTTCCTCCATGGTAGTAATGTCTCAAACAGTCTACGCTTTGATCGTTCCCTGGAAGACCAGTAATAGTTTCCGATGCACATCTGGAAGCATTCTGTAATCTGTGGAGTATCAGAGTGTTGATCAAACACAGAAATTGCATCGGGATTGAATACAACAGTAACCATGCACACTTTCCTTCATGGGAGTAATGTCTCAAAGAGTCTACGCTTTGATCGTTCCCTGGAAGACCAGTAATAGTTTCCAATGCACATCTGGAAGCATTCTGTAATCTGTGGACTATCAGAGTGTTGATGAAACACAGAAAGTGCATCGTGATTGAATACAACAGTAACCATGCGCACTTTCCTCCATGGGAGTAATGTCTCAAAGAGTTTACGCTTTCATCGTTCCCTGGAAGACCAGTAGTAGTTTCCGATGCACATCTGGAGGCATTCTGTAATCTGTGGAGTATCAGAGTGTTTATGAAACACAGAAATTGCATCGGAATTGAATACAACATTCACCATGCGCACTTTCCTCCATGGGAAAATGTCTCAAAGAGTTTACGCTTTGATCGCTACCTGGAAGACTAGTAGTAGTTTCCGATGCACATCTGGAGGCATTCTGTAATCTGTGGACTATCAGAGTGTTGATGAAACACAGAAATTGCCTCGGGATTGAATACAGCAGTCACCATGCGCACTTTCCTCCATGGGAATAATGTCTCAAACTGTCTACTATTTGATCGTTCCCAAGAAGACCAGTAGTAGGTTCCGATGCACATCTGGAGGCATTCTGTAATCTGTGGACTATCAGAGTGTTGATGAAACACAGAAATTGCATCGGGATTGAATACAACAGTCACCATGCGCACATTCCTCCATGGGAGTAATGCTCACACATTCTATGCTTTGATCGTTCCCTGTAAGACCAGTTGCAGTTTCCGATGCACATCTTGCAAAGCGATTTAGAAAAGATTGCTGTATGGTGTGTCTGGTGGCAGTTGACGCTAAATAACGAAAAGTGTGAGATGATCCACATGAGTTCCAAAAGAAATCCGTTGGAATTCGATTATTCGATAAATAGTACAATTCTCAAGGCTGTCAATTCAACTAAGCACCTGGGTGTTGAAGTTACAAACAACTTCAGTTGGAAGGACCACATAGATAATATTGTCGGGAAGGCGAGCCAAAGGTTGCGTTTCATTGGCAGGAATCTTAGAAGATGCAACAAGTCCACTAAAGAGACAGCTTAGACTACAAACGTTCGTCCTCTGTTAGAATGTTGCTGCGCGGTGTGGGATCCTTACCAGGTGGGATTGACAGAGGACATCGAGAGGGTGCAAAGAAGTGCAGCTCGTTTTGTATTATCGCGTTATAGGGGAGATACGAAATCTCAGTCACCAACTTTCTCTTCCGAATGCGAAAATATTTTGATGAGCTCAACCTACATAGGTAGGAATTATCATCAAAATAAAATAAGAGAAATCAGAGCTCGAACAGAAAGGTTTAGGTGTTCGTTTTTCCCACTCGCTGTTCGGGAGTGGAATAATAGAGAGTTAGTATGATTGTGGTTCGATGAACCCTCTGCCAAGCACTTAAATGTGAATTGCAGAGTAGTCATGTAGATGTAGATGGTGGCATTCTGTAATCTGTGGACTATCAGAGTGTTGATGAAACACAGAAATTGCATCGGGAACGAATACAACAGTCAACATGCGCACTTTCCTCCACGGGAGGAATGTCGCAAACAGTCTACGCTTTGATCGTTCACTGGAAGACCAGTAGTAGTTTCCAATGCACATCTGGAGGCATTCTGTAATCTGTGGACTATTAGAGTGTTGATGAAACACTAAAATTACATCGGGATTGAATACAACAGTCACCATGCGCACTTTCCTCCATAAGAGTAAAGTCTCAAACAGGCTACGCTTTGATCGTTCCCTGGAAGACCAGTAGTAATTTCCGATGAACATCTGGAGGCATTCTGTAATCTGTGGACTATCAGAGTGTTGATGAAACACAGAAATTGCATCGGGATTGAATACATCAGTCACCATGCGCACTTTCCTCCATGGTAGTAATGTCTCAAACAGTCTACGCTTTGATCGTTCCCTGGAAGACCAGTAGTAGTTTCCGATGCACATCTGGAGGCATTCTGTAATCTGTGGACTATCAGAGTGTTGATGAAACACAGAAATTGCATCGGCATTGAATACAACAGTCACCATGCGCACTTTCCTCCACGGGATTAATGTCCCAAACAATCTACGCATTGATCGTTCCCTGGAAGATCAGTAGCAGTTTCCGATGCACATCTGGTGGCATTCTGTAATGTGTAGACTATCAGAGTGTTGATGAAACACAGTAATTGCATCGGGATTGATTACAACAGTCACCATGCGCACTTTCCTCCATGGGAATAATGTCTCTAACAGTCTACGCTTTCATCGTTTCCTGGATGACCAGTAGTAGTTTCCGATGCACATCTCGTGGCATTCTGTAATCTGTGGACTATCAGAGTGTTGATGAAATACAGAAAATGCATCGGGATTGAATACAACAGTCACCATGCGCACTTTCCTACATGGGAGTAATGTCTCAAAGAGTTTACGCTTTGATCGTTCCCTGGAATACCAGTAGTAGTTTCCGATGCACATCTGGAGGCATTCTGTAATCTGTGGACTATCAGACTGTTGATGAAACACAGAAATTGCATCGGGATTGAGTACAACAGTCACCATGCGCACTTTCCTCCATTTGAGTAATGTCTCAAACAGTCTACGACTTTATCGTTCTCTGGAAGACCAGTAGTAGTTTCCGATGCACATCTGGTGGCATTCTGTAATCTGTAGACTATCAGAGTGTTGATGAAACACAGAAATTGCATCGGGATTGAATACAACAGTTACCATGCGCACTTTCCTCCATGGGAGTAATGTCTCAAACAGTCTACGCTTTCATCGTTCCCTGGAAGACCAGTAATAGTTTCCGATGCACATCTGGAAGCATTCTGTAATCTGTGGAGTATCAGAGTGTTAATGAAACACAGAAATTGCATCGGGATTGACTACAACAGTAACCATGCGCACTTTCCTCCATGGGAGTAATGTCTCAAAGAGTTTACGCTTTGATCGTTCCCTGGAAGACCAGTAGCAGTTTCCGATGCACATCTGGAGGCATTCTGTAATTTATGGACAATCAGAGTGTTGATGAAACGTAGAAATTGCATCGGGATTGAATACAACAGTCACCATGCACACATTCCTCCATAAAAGTAATGTCTCAAACAGACGACGTTTTGATCGTTCCGTAGAAGACCAGTAATAGTTTCCGATGCACATCTGGAAGCATTCTGTAATCTGTGGAGTATCAGAGTGTTGATGAAACACAGAAATTGCATCGGGATTGAATACAACAGTAACCATGCACACTTTCCTCCATGGGAGTAATGTCTCAAAGAGTCTACGCTTTGATCGTTTCCTGGAAGACCAGTAATAGTTTCCAATGCACATCTGGAAGCATTCTGTAATCTGTGGACTATCAGAGTGTTAATGAAACACAGAAATTGCATCGTGATTGAATACAACAGTAACCATGCGCACTTTCCTCCATGGGAGTAATGTCTCAAAGAGTTTACGCTTTGATCGTTCCCTGGAAGACCAGTAGTAGTTTCCGATGCACATCTGGAGGCATTCTGTAATCTGTGGAGTATCAGAGTGTTGATGAAACACAGAAATTGCATCGGGATTGAATACAACAGTTACCATGCGCACTTTCCTCCACTGGAGTAATGTCTCAAACAGTCTACGACTTTATCGTTCTCTGGCAGACCAGTAATAGTTTCCAATGCACATCTGGAAGCATTCTGTAATCTGTGGACTATCAGAGTGTTGATAAAACACAGAAATTGCATCGGGATTGAATACATCAGTCACCATGCGCACTTTCCTCCATGGTAGTAATGTCTCAAACAGTCTACGCTTTGATCGTTCCCTGGAAGACCAGTAATAGTTTCCGATGCACATCTGGAAGCATTCTGTAATCTCTGGAGTATCAGAGTGTTGATGAAACACAGAAATTGCATCGGGATTGAATACAACAGTAACCATGCACACTTTCCTCCAAGGGAGTAATGTCTCAAAGAGTCTACGCTTTGATCGTCCCTGGAAGACCAGTAATAGTTTCCAATGCACATCTGGAAGCATTCTGTAATCTGTGGACTATCAGAGTGTTGATGAAACACAGAAAGTGCATCGTGATTGAATACAACAATAACCATGCGCACTTTCCTCCATGAGAGTAATGTCTCAAAGAGTTTACGCTTTATCGTTCCCTGGAAGACTAGTAGTAGTTTCCGATGCACATCTGGAGGCATTCTGTAATCTGTGGACTATCAGAGTGTTGATGAAACACAGAAATTGCCTCGGGATTGAATACAGCAGTCACCATGCGCACTTTCCTCCATGGGAATAATGTCTCAAACTGTCTACGATTTGATCGTTCCCAAGAAGACCAGTAGTAGGTTCCGATGCACATCTGGAGGCATTCTGTAATCTGTGGACTATCAGAGTGTTGATGAAACACAGAAATTGCATCGAGATTGAATACAACAGTCACCATGTGTACTTTCCTCCATGGGAGTAATGTCCCAAACAGTCTACGTTTTGATCGTTCCCTGGAAGACCAGTAGTAGTTTCCGATGCACATCTGTAGGCATTCTGTAATCTGTAGACTATCAGAGTGTTGATGAAACACAGATATTGCATCGGGATTGAATACAACAGTCACCATCCGCACTTTCCTCCATGGGAGTAATTCTCAAACAGTCTACGCTTTGATCGTTCTCTGGAAGACCAGTAGTAGTTTCCGATGCACATCTCGTGGCATTCTGTAATCTGTTGACTATCAGAGTGTTGATGAAACAAGGAAAATGCATGGATAATACAACAGTCACCATGCGCACTCTCCTCCATGGTAGTAATGTCTCAAGGAGTATACGCTTTGGTCGTTCCCTGGAAGTCCAGTAGTAGTTTCCGATGCACATCTGGACGCATTCTGTAATCTGTGGACTATCAGAGTGTTGATGAAACACAGAAATTGCATCGGGATTGAATACCATAGTCACCATGCGCATTTTCCTCATGAGAGTAATTCTCAAACAGTCTACGTTTTGATCGTTCAGTGGAAGACCAGTAGTAGTTTCCGATGCACATCTGGTGGCATTCTGTAATCTGTGGACTATCAGAGTGTTGATGAAACACAGAAATTGCATCGGGATTGAACACAACAGTCACCATGCGCACTTTCCTCAACGATAGGTATGTCACAAACAGTCTACGCTTTGATCGTTCCTTGGAAGACCAGTATTAGTTTCCGATGCACATCTGGAGGCATTCTGTAATCTGTGGACTATCAGAGTGTTGATGAAACACAGAAATTGCTTCGAGATTGAATACAACAGTCACCATGCGCACATTCCTCCATAAAAGTAATGTCTCAAACAGTCTACGCTTTGATCGTTCCCTGAAAGACCAGTAGTAGTTTCCGATGAACATCTGGAGGCATTATGTAATCTGTGGACTGTCAGAGTGTTGATAAAACACAGAAATTGCATCGGGATTGAATACAACAGTCACCATGCGCACGTTCCTCCACGGGAGTAAAGTCTCAAACAGTCTACGCTTTGATCGCTCCCTGGAAGACCAGTAGTAGTTTCCGATGCACATCTGGTGGCATTCTGTCATCTGTAGGCTATCAGAGTGTTGATGAAACACAGAAAGTGCATCGGGATTGAATACAACAGTCACCATGCGCACTTTCCTCCATGGGAGTAATGTCTCAAACAGTCTTCGCTTTGATCGTCCCCTGGAAGACCAGTAGTAGTTTCCGATGCACATCTGGAGGCTTTCTGTAATCTGTGGACTATCAGAGTGTAGATGAAACAAAGATATTGCCTCGGGATTGAATACAACAGTCACCATGCGCACTTTCCTCCATGGGAGTAATGCTCAAACATTCAATGCTTTGATAGTTCCCTGTAAGAACAGTAGTAGTTTCCGATGCACATCTGGTGGCATTCTGTAATCTGTGGACTAACAGAGTGTTGATGAAACACAGAAATTGCATCGGGAATGAATACAACAGTCACCATGCGCACTTTCCTCCATGGGAGGTATGTCTCAAACAATCTACGCTTTGATCGTTCCCTGGAAGACCAGTAGTAGTTTCCGATGCACATCTTGAGGCATTCTGTAATCTGTGGACTATTAGAGTGTTGATGAAACACTAAAATTGCATCGGGATTGTATACAACAGTCACCATGCGCACTTTCCTCCATAAGTGTAAAGTCTCAAACAGTCTACGCTTTGATCGTTCCCTGGAAACCAGTAGTAGTTTCCGATGAACATCTTGAGGCATTTTGTAATCTGTGGACTATCAGAGTGTTGATGAAACACAGGAATTGCATCGGGATTGAATAAATCAGTCACCATGCGCACTTTCCTCCATGGTAGTAATGTATCAAACAGTCTACGCTTTGATCGTTCCCTGGAAGACCAGTAGTAGTTTCCGATGCACATCTGGAGGCATTCTGTAATCTGTGGACTATCAGAGTGTTGATGAAACACAGAAATTGCATCGGGATTGAATACAACAGTCACCATGCGCACTTTCTTCCACGGGATTAATGTCTCAAACCATCTACGCTTTGATCGTTCCCTGGAAGACCAGTAGCAGTTTCCGATGCACATCTGGTAACATTCTGTAATGTGTAGATTATCAGAGTGTTGATGAAACACAGTAATTGCAACTGGATTGAATACAACAGTCACCATGCGCACTTTCCTCCATGGGAGTAATGTCTATAACAGTCTACGATTTGATAGTTCCCTGGAAGACCAGTAGTATTTCCCGATGCACATCTGGAGGCATTCTGTACTCTGTGGACTTTCGGAGTGTTGATGAAATACAGAAATTGGATCGGGATTGAATACAACACTCTCCATGCGCAGATTCCTCCATGGGAGTAATGTCTCAAACAGTCTACGCTTTGATCGTTCCCTGGAAGACCAGTAGTAGTTTCCGATGCACATCTGGAGGCTTTTCGTAATCTGTGGACTATCAGAGTGTTGATAAAACACAGAAATTGCATCGGGATTGAATACAACAGTCACCATGCGCACTTCCCTCTATGGGAGTAATGTTTCAAAGAGTTTACGCTTTGTTCGATCCCTGGAAGACCAGTAGTAGTTTCCGATGCACATCTGGTGGCATTCTGTAATGTGTAGACTATCAGAGTGTTGATGAAACACAGTAATTGCATCGGGATTGAATACAACAGTCACCATTAGCACTTTCCTCCATGGGAGTAATGTCTCTAACAGTCTACGATTTGATCGTTCCCTGGAAGACCAGTACTAGTTTCCGATTCACATCTGGATCCTTTCTGTGCTCTGTGGACTATCGGAGTGTTGATGAAACACAGAAATTGGAACGGGATTGAATACAACACTCTCCATTTGCAGATTCCTCCATGGGAGTAATGTCTCAAACAGTCTACGCTTTGATCGTCCCCTGGAAGACCAGTAGTAGTTTCAATTGCACATCCGGAGGCATTCTGTAAGTTGTCGACTATCAGAGTGTTGATGAAACACAGAAATTGCATCGGGATTTAATACAACACAAACCATGCAGACTTTACTCCATGGTAGTAATGTCTCTAAGAGTCTACGCTTTGATCGTTCCCTGGAAGACCAGTAGTAGTTTCCGATGCGCATCTGGAGGCATTCTGTAATCTGTGGACTATCAGAGTGTTGATGAAACACAGAAATTGCCTCGGGATTGAATACAGCAGTCACCATGCGCACTTTCCTCCATGGGAATAATGTCTCAAACTGTCTACGATTTGATCGTTCCCAAGAAGACCAGTAGTAGGTTCCGATGCACATCTGGAGGCATTCTGTAATCTGTGGACTATCAGAGTGTTGATGAAACACAGAAATTGCATCGGGATTGAATACAACAGTCACCATGTGTACTTTCCTCCATGGGAGTAATGTCCCAAACAGTCTACGTTTTGATCGTTCCCTGGAAGACCAGTAGTAGTTTCCGATGCACATCTGGAGGCATTCTGTAATCTGTAGACTATCAGAGTGTTGATGAAACACAGATATTGCATCGGGATTGAATACAACAGTCACCATCCGCACTTTCCTCCATGGGAGTAATTCTCAAACAGTCTACGCTTTGATCGTTCTCTGGAAGACCAGTAGTAGTTTCCGATGCACATCTCGTGGCATTCTGTAATCTGTTGACTATCAGAGTGTTGATGAAACAAGGAAAATGCATGGATAATACAACAGTCACCATGCGCACTCTCCTCCATGGTAGTAATGTCTCAAGGAGTATACGCTTTGGTCGTTCCCTGGAAGTCCAGTAGTAGTTTCCGATGCACATCTGGAGGCATTCTGTAATCTGTGGACTATCAGAGTGTTGATGAAACACAGAAATTGCATCGGGATTGAATACCATAGTCACCATGCGCATTTTCCTCATGAGAGTAATTCTCAAACAGTCTACGTTTTGATCGTTCAGTGGAAGACCAGTAGTAGTTTCCGATGCACATCTGGTGGCATTCTGTAATCTGTGGACTATCAGAGTGTTGATGAAACACAGAAATTGCATCGGGATTGAACACAACAGTCACCATGCGCACTTTCCTCAACGATAGGTATGTCACAAACAGTCTACGCTTTGATCGTTCCTTGGAAGACCAGTATTAGTTTCCGATGCACATCTGGAGGCATTCTGTAATCTGTGGACTATCAGAGTGTTGATGAAACACAGAAATTGCTTCGAGATTGAATACAACAGTCACCATGCGCACATTCCTCCATAAAAGTAATGTCTCAAACAGTCTACGCTTTGATCGTTCCCTGAAAGACCAGTAGTAGTTTCCGATGAACATCTGGAGGCATTATGTAATCTGTGGACTGTCAGAGTGTTGATAAAACACAGAAATTGCATCGGGATTGAATACAACAGTCACCATGCGCACGTTCCTCCACGGGAGTAAAGTCTCAAACAGTCTACGCTTTGATCGCTCCCTGGAAGACCAGTAGTAGTTTCCGATGCACATCTGGTGGCATTCTGTCATCTGTAGGCTATCAGAGTGTTGATGAAACACAGAAAGTGCATCGGGATTGAATACAACAGTCACCATGCGCACTTTCCTCCATGGGAGTAATGTCTCAAACAGTCTTCGCTTTGATCGTTCCCTGGAAGACCAGTAGTAGTTTCCGATGCACATCTGGAGGCTTTCTGTAATCTGTGGACTATCAGAGTGTAGATGAAACAAAGATATTGCCTCGGGATTGAATACAACAGTCACCATGCGCACTTTCCTCCATGGGAGTAATGCTCAAACATTCAATGCTTTGATAGTTCCCTGTAAGAACAGTAGTAGTTTCCGATGCACATCTGGTGGCATTCTGTAATCTGTGGACTAACAGAGTGTTGATGAAACACAGAAATTGCATCGGGAATGAATACAACAGTCACCATGCGCACTTTCCTCCATGGGAGGTATGTCTCAAACAATCTACGCTTTGATCGTTCCCTGGAAGACCAGTAGTAGTTTCCGATGCACATCTTGAGGCATTCTGTAATCTGGGGACTATTAGAGTGTTGATGAAACACTAAAATTGCATCGGGATTGTATACAACAGTCACCATGCGCACTTTCCTCCATAAGTGTAAAGTCTCAAACAGTCTACGCTTTGATCGTTCCCTGGAAACCAGTAGTAGTTTCCGATGAACATCTTGAGGCATTTTGTAATCTGTGGACTATCAGAGTGTTGATGAAACACAGAAATTGCATCGGGATTGAATAAATCAGTCACCATGCGCACTTTCCTCCATGGTAGTAATGTATCAAACAGTCTACGCTTTGATCGTTCCCTGGAAGACCAGTAGTAGTTTCCGATGCACATCTGGAGGCATTCTGTAATCTGTGGACTATCAGAGTGTTGATGAAACACAGAAATTGCATCGGGATTGAATACAACAGTCACCATGCGCACTTTCTTCCACGGGATTAATGTCTCAAACCATCTACGCTTTGATCGTTCCCTGGAAGACCAGTAGCAGTTTCCGATGCACATCTGGTAACATTCTGTAATGTGTAGATTATCAGAGTGTTGATGAAACACAGATATTGCATCGGGATTGAATACAACAGTCACCATGCGCACTTTCCTCCATGGGAGTAATGTCTATAACAGTCTACGATTTGATAGTTCCCTGGAAGACCAGTAGTATTTCCCGATGCACATCTGGAGGCATTCTGTACTCTGTGGACTTTCGGAGTGTTGATGAAATACAGAAATTGGATCGGGATTGAATACAACACTCTCCATGCGCAGATTCCTCCATGGGAGTAATGTCTCAAACAGTCTACGCTTTGATCGTTCCCTGGAAGACCAGTAGTAGTTTCCGATGCACATCTGGAGGCTTTTCGTAATCTGTGGACTATCAGAGTGTTGATAAAACACAGAAATTGCATCGGGATTGAATACAACAGTCACCATGCGCACTTCCCTCTATGGGAGTAATGTTTCAAAGAGTTTACGCTTTGTTCGATCCCTGGAAGACCAGTAGTAGTTTCCGATGCACATCTGGTGGCATTCTGTAATGTGTAGACTATCAGAGTGTTGATGAAACACAGTAATTGCATCGGGATTGAATACAACAGTCACCATTAGCACTTTCCTCCATGGGAGTAATGTCTCTAACAGTCTACGATTCGATCGTTCCCTGGAAGACCAGTACTAGTTTCCGATTCACATCTGGATCCTTTCTGTACTCTGTGGACTATCGGAGTGTTGATGAAACACAGAAATTGGAACGGGATTGAATACAACACTCTCCATGCGCAGATTCCTCCATGGGAGTAATGTCTCAAACAGTCTACGCTTTGATCGTTCCCTGGAAGACCAGTAGTAGTTTCAATTGCACATCCGGAGGCATTCTGTAAGTTGTCGACTATCAGAGTGTTGATGAAACACAGAAATTGCATCGGGATTTAATACAACACAAACCATGCAGACTTTACTCCATGGTAGTAATGTCTCTAAGAGTCTACGCTTTGATCGCTCCCTGGAAGACCAGTAGTAGTTTCCGATGCGCATCTGGAGGCATTCTGTAATCTGTGGACTATCAGAGTGTTGATGAAACACAGAAATTGCATCGGGATTGAATAAATCAGTCACCATGCGCACTTTCCTCCATGGTAGTAATGTATCAAACAGTCTACGCTTTGATCGTTCCCTGGAAGACCAGTAGTAGTTTCCGATGCACATCTGGAGGCATTCTGTAATCTGTGGACTATCAGAGTGTTGATGAAACACAGAAATTGCTTCGAGATTGAATACAACAGTCACCATGCGCACATTCCTCCATAAATGTAATGTCTCAAACAGTCTACGCTTTGATCGTTCCCTGAAAGACCAGTAGTAGTTTCCGATGAACATCTGGAGGCATTATGTAATCTGTGGACTGTCAGAGTGTTGATAAAACACAGAAATTGCATCGGGATTGAATACAACAGTCACCATGCGCACGTTCCTCCACGGGAGTAAAGTCTCAAACAGTCTACGCTTTGATCGCTCCCTGGAAGACCAGTAGTAGTTTCCGATGCACATCTGGTGGCATTCTGTCATCTGTAGGCTATCAGAGTGTTGATGAAACACAGAAAGTGCATCGGGATTGAATACAACAGTCACCATGCGCACTTTCCTCCATGGGAGTAATGTCTCAAACAGTCTTCGCTTTGATCGTTCCCTGGAAGACCAGTAGTAGTTTCCGATGCACATCTGGAGGCTTTCTGTAATCTGTGGACTATCAGAGTGTAGATGAAACAAAGATATTGCCTCGGGATTGAATACAACAGTCACCATGCGCACTTTCCTCCATGGGAGTAATGCTCAAACATTCAATGCTTTGATAGTTCCCTGTAAGAACAGTAGTAGTTTCCGATGCACATCTGGTGGCATTCTGTAATCTGTGGACTAACAGAGTGTTGATGAAACACAGAAATTGCATCGGGAATGAATACAACAGTCACCATGCGCACTTTCCTCCATGGGAGGTATGTCTCAAACAATCTACGCTTTGATCGTTCCCTGGAAGACCAGTAGTAGTTTCCGATGCACATCTTGAGGCATTCTGTAATCTGGGGACTATTAGAGTGTTGATGAAACACTAAAATTGCATCGGGATTGTATACAACAGTCACCATGCGCACTTTCCTCCATAAGTGTAAAGACTCAAACAGTCTACGCTTTGATCGTTCCCTGGAAACCAGTAGTAGTTTCCGATGAACATCTTGAGGCATTTTGTAATCTGTGGACTATCAGAGTGTTGATGAAACACAGAAATTGCATCGGGATTGAATAAATCAGTCACCATGCGCACTTTCCTCCATGGTAGTAATGTATCAAACAGTCTACGCTTTGATCGTTCCCTGGAAGACCAGTAGTAGTTTCCGATGCACATCTGGAGGCATTCTGTAATCTGTGGACTATCAGAGTGTTGATGAAACACAGAAATTGCATCGGGATTGAATACAACAGTCACCATGCGCACTTTCTTCCACGGGATTAATGTCTCAAACCATCTACGCTTTGATCGTTCCCTGGAAGACCAGTAGCAGTTTCCGATGCACATCTGGTAACATTCTGTAATGTGTAGATTATCAGAGTGTTGATGAAACACAGTAATTGCAACTGGATTGAATACAACAGTCACCATGCGCACTTTCCTCCATGGGAGTAATGTCTATAACAGTCTACGATTTGATAGTTCCCTGGAAGACCAGTAGTATTTCCCGATGCACATCTGGAGGCATTCTGTACTCTGTGGACTTTCGGAGTGTTGATGAAATACAGAAATTGGATCGGGATTGAATACAACACTCTCCATGCGCAGATTCCTCCATGGGAGTAATGTCTCAAACAGTCTACGCTTTGATCGTTCCCTGGATGACCAGTAGTAGTTTCCGATGCACATCTGGAGGCTTTTCGTAATCTGTGGACTATCAGAGTGTTGATAAAACACAGAAATTGCATCGGGATTGAATACAACAGTCACCATGCGCACTTCCCTCTATGGGAGTAATGTTTCAAAGAGTTTACGCTTTGTTCGATCCCTGGAAGACCAGTAGTAGTTTCCGATGCACATCTGGTGGCATTCTGTAATGTGTAGACTATCAGAGTGTTGATGAAACACAGTAATTGCATCGGGATTGAATACAACAGTCACCATTAGCACTTTCCTCCATGGGAGTAATGTCTCTAACAGTCTACGATTTGATCGTTCCCTGGAAGACCAGTACTAGTTTCCGATTCACATCTGGAACCTTTCTGTACTCTGTGGACTATCGGAGTGTTGATGAAACACAGAAATTGGAACGGGATTGAATACAACACTCTCCATGCGCAGATTCCTCCATGGGAGTAATGTCTCAAACAGTCTACGCTTTGATCGTTCCCTGGAAGACCAGTAGTAGTTTCAATTGCACATCCGGAGGCATTCTGTAAGTTGTCGACTATCAGAGTGTTGATGAAACACAGAAATTGCATCGGGATTTAATACAACACAAACCATGCAGACTTTACTCCATGGTAGTAATGTCTCTAAGAGTCTACGCTTTGATCGCTCCCTGGAAGACCAGTAGTAGTTTCCGATGCGCATCTGGAGGCATTCTGTAATCTGTGGACTATCAGAGTGTTGATGAAACACAGAAATTGCCTCGGGATTGAATACAGCAGTCACCATGCCCACTTTCCTCCATGGGAATAATGTCTCAAACTGTCTACGATTTGATCGTTCCCAAGAAGACCAGTAGTAGGTTCCGATGCACATCTGGAGGCATTCTGTAATCTGTGGACTATCAGAGTGTTGATGAAACACAGAAATTGCATCGGGATTGAATACAACAGTCACCATGTGTACTTTCCTCCATGGGAGTAATGTCCCAAACAGTCTACGTTTTGATCGTTCCCTGGAAGACCAGTAGTAGTTTCCGATGCACATCTGGAGGCATTCTGTAATCTGTAGACTATCAGAGTGTTGATGAAACACAGATATTGCATCGGGATTGAATACAACAGTCACCATCCGCACTTTCCTCCATGGGAGTAATTCTCAAACAGTCTACGCTTTGATCGTTCTCTGGAAGACCAGTAGTAGTTTCCGATGCACATCTCGTGGCATTCTGTAATCTGTTGACTATCAGAGTGTTGATGAAACAAGGAAAATGCATGGATAATACAACAGTCACCATGCGCACTCTCCTCCATGGTAGTAATGTCTCAAGGAGTATACGCTTTGGTCGTTCCCTGGAAGTCCAGTAGTAGTTTCCGATGCACATCTGGAGGCATTCTGTAATCTGTGGACTATCAGAGTGTTGATGAGACACAGAAATTGCATCGGGATTGAATACCATAGTCACCATGCGCATTTTCCTCATGAGAGTAATTCTCAAACAGTCTACGTTTTGATCGTTCAGTGGAAGACCAGTAGTAGTTTCCGATGCACATCTGGTGGCATTCTGTAATCTGTGGACTATCAGAGTGTTGATGAAACACAGAAATTGCATCGGGATTGAACACAACAGTCACCATGCGCACTTTCCTCAACGATAGGTATGTCACAAACAGTCTACGCTTTGATCGTTCCTTGGAAGACCAGTATTAGTTTCCGATGCACATCTGGAGGCATTCTGTAATCTGTGGACTATCAGAGTGTTGATGAAACACAGAAATTGCTTCGAGATTGAATACAACAGTCACCATGCGCACATTCCTCCATAAAAGTAATGTCTCAAACAGTCTACGCTTTGATCGTTCCCTGAAAGACCAGTAGTAGTTTCCGATGAACATCTGGAGGCATTATGTAATCTGTGGACTGTCAGAGTGTTGATAAAACACAGAAATTGCATCGGGATTGAATACAACAGTCACCATGCGCACGTTCCTCCACGGGAGTAAAGTCTCAAACAGTCTACGCTTTGATCGCTCCCTGGAAGACCAGTAGTAGTTTCCGATGCACATCTGGTGGCATTCTGTCATCTGTAGGCTATCAGAGTGTTGATGAAACACAGAAAGTGCATCGGGATTGAATACAACAGTCACCATGCGCACTTTCCTCCATGGGAGTAATGTCTCAAACAGTCTTCGCTTTGATCGTTCCCTGGAAGACCAGTAGTAGTTTCCGATGCACATCTGGAGGCTTTCTGTAATCTGTGGACTATCAGAGTGTAGATGAAACAAAGATATTGCCTCGGGATTGAATACAACAGTCACCATGCGCACTTTCCTCCATGGGAGTAATGCTCAAACATTCAATGCTTTGATAGTTCCCTGTAAGAACAGTAGTAGTTTCCGATGCACATCTGGTGGCATTCTGTAATCTGTGGACTAACAGAGTGTTGATGAAACACAGAAATTGCATCGGGAATGAATACAACAGTCACCATGCGCACTTTCCTCCATGGGAGGTATGTCTCAAACAATCTACGCTTTGATCGTTCCCTGGAAGACCAGTAGTAGTTTCCGATGCACATCTTGAGGCATTCTGTAATCTGGGGACAATTAGAGTGTTGATGAAACACTAAAATTGCATCGGGATTGTATACAACAGTCACCATGCGCACTTTCCTCCATAAGTGTAAAGTCTCAAACAGTCTACGCTTTGATCGTTCCCTGGAAACCAGTAGTAGTTTCCGATGAACATCTTGAGGCATTTTGTAATCTGTGGACTATCAGAGTGTTGATGAAACACAGAAATTGCATCGGGATTGAATACAACAGTCACCATGCGCACTTTCTTCCACGGGATTAATGTCTCAAACCATCTACGCTTTGATCGTTCCCTGGAAGACCAGTAGCAGTTTCCGATGCACATCTGGTAACATTCTGTAATGTGTAGATTATCAAAGTGTTGATGAAACACAGTAATTGCAACTGGATTGAATACAACAGTCACCATGCGCACTTTCCTCCATGGGAGTAATGTCTATAACAGTCTACGATTTGATAGTTCCCTGGAAGACCAGTAGTATTTCCCGATGCACATCTGGAGGCATTCTGTACTCTGTGGACTTTCGGAGTGTTGATGAAATACAGAAATTGGATCGGGATTGAATACAACACTCTCCATGCGCAGATTCCTCCATGGGAGTAATGTCTCAAACAGTCTACGCTTTGATCGTTCCCTGGAAGACCAGTAGTAGTTTCCGATGCACATCTGGAGGCTTTTCGTAATCTGTGGACTATCAGAGTGTTGATAAAACACAGAAATTGCATCGGGATTGAATACAACAGTCACCATGCGCACTTCCCTCTATGGGAGTAATGTTTCAAAGAGTTTACGCTTTGTTCGATCCCTGGAAGACCAGTAGTAGTTTCCGATGCACATCTGGTGGCATTCTGTAATGTGTAGACTATCAGAGTGTTGATGAAACACAGTAATTGCATCGGGATTGAATACAACAGTCACCATCAGCACTTTCCTCCATGGGAGTAATGTCTCTAACAGTCTACGATTTGATCGTTCCCTGGAAGACCAGTAGTTGTATCCCATGCAGATCTGGTCGCATTCTGTAATCTGTAGACTATCAGAGTGTTGATGAAACACAGAAATAGCATCGGGATTGAGTACAACAGTTACCATGCTCACTTTCCTCCATGGGAGTAATGTCTCTAAGAGTCTACGCTTTGATCGTTCCCTGGAAGACCAGTAATAGTTTCCGATGCATATCTGGTGGCATTCTGTAATCTGTGGACTATCAGATTGTTGATGAAACACAGAAATTGCATCGGGATTGAATACAACAGTCACCATGCGCACTTTCCTCCATGGGAGTAATTCTCAAACAGTCTACGATTTGATCGTTCCCTGGAAGACCATTAGTAGTTTCCGATGCACATCTGGTGGCATTCTGTAATCTGTGGACTATCAGAGTGTTGATGAAACACAGAAATTGCATCGGGATTCAATACAACAGTCACCATCCGTACTTACCTCCTCGGGAGGTGTGTCTCTAATGGTCGGCGCTTTGATCGTTCCCTGGAAGACCAGCAGTAGCTTCCGATGCACATCTCGTTGCATTCTGTAATCTGTAGACTATCAGAGTGTTGATGAAACACAGAAATTGCATCGGGATTGAATACAACAGTCACCATGCGCACTTTTCTCCATGGGAGTAATGACTCAAACAATCTACGCTTTGATCGTTCCCTGGAAGACCAGTAGTAGTTTCCGATGCACATCTGGTGGCATTCTGTAATCTGTAGACTATCAGAGTGTTGATGAAACACAGAAATTGCATCGGGATTGAATACAACATTCACCATGCGCACTCTACTCCATGAGAGTAATGTCTCTAACAGTCTACGCTTTGATCGTTCCCTGGAAGACCAGCAGTAGTTTCCGATGCCCGTTGGAGGTTTTCCGTAATCTGTGGAATATCAGAATGTTGATGAAACACAGGAATTGCATCGGGATTGAATACAACAGTCACCATGCGCACTTCCCTTCATGGGAGTAATGTTTCAAAGAGTTTACGCTTTGATCGTTCCCTGGAAGACTAGTAGCAGTTTCCGATGCACATCTGGAGGCATTCTATAATCTGTGGACTATCAGAGTGTTGATGAAACACAGAAATTGCATCGGGATTAAATACAACAGTCACCATGCGCACTTTCCTCCACGTTAATAATTTCTCAAACAGTCTACGATTTAATCGTTCCCTGGAAGAACAGTAGTAGTTTCCGATGAACATCTGGCGGCATTCTGTTATATGTGGACTATCAGAGTGTTGATGAAACATAGAAATTGCATCGGGATTGAACACAACGGTCACCATGCGCACTTTCCTCCACGGGAGTAATGTCTCAAACAGTCTACGATTTGATCGTTCTCTGGAAGACCAGTAGTAGTTTCCGATGCACATCTGGTGGCATTCTGTAATCTGTAGACTATCAGAGTGTTGATGAAACACAGTAATTGCATCGGGATTGAATACAACAGTCACCTTGCACACTTTCCTCCATGGGAGTAATGTTTCTTACAGTCTACGCTTTGATCGTTCCCTGGAAGACCAGTAGTAGTTTCCGATGCACATCTGGAGGCTTTCTGTACTCAGTGGACTATCAGAGTGTTGATGAAACACAGAAATTGCATCGGGATTGAATACAACAGTCTCCATGCGTAGATTCCTCCATGGGAGTAATGTCTCAAACAGTCTACACTTTGATCGTTCCCTGGAAGACCAGTAGTAGTTTCCGATGCACATCAGGTGGCATTCTGTTATCTGTGGACTTTAAGAGTGTTGATGAAACACAGAAATTGCTTAGGGATTGAATACAACAGTCACCATGCGAACATTCCTCCATAAAAGTAATATCTCAAACAGTCTACGATTTGATCGTTCCCTGGAAGACCGGTAGTAGTTTCCGATGCACATCTGGTGGCATTCTGTAATGTGTAGACTATCAGAGTGTTGATGAAACACAGTAATTGCATCGGGATTGAATACAACAGTCACCATGAGCACTTTCCTCCATGGGAGTAATGTCTCTAACAGTCTACGATTTGATCGTTCCCTGGAAGACCAGTAGTAGTTTCCGATCTGGATCCTTTCTGTACCCTGTGGACTATCAGAGTGCTGATGAGACACAGAAATTGCATCGGGATTGAATACAACAGTCTCCATGCGCAGATTCCTCCATGTGAGTAATTTCTCAAACAGTCTACGCTTTGATCGTTCCCTGGAAGACCAGTAGTAGTTTCCGATGCACATCTGGTGGCATTCTGTAATATGTGGACTATCAGAGTGTTGATGAAACACAGAAATTGCTTAGGGATTGAATACAACAGTCACCATGTGCACATTCCTCCATAAAAGTAATATCTCAAACAGTCTACGCTTTGATCATTCCCTGGAAGACCAGTAGTAGTTTCCGATGAACATCTGGAGGCATTCTGTAATCTGTGGACTAGCAGAGTGTTGATGAAACACAGAAATTGCATCGGGATTGAATACAACAGTCACCACGTGCACTTTCCTCCACGGTAGTAATGCCTCAAACAATCTACGCTTTGATCGTTCCCTGGAAGTCCGGTAGTAGTTTCCGATGGACATCTGGTGGCATTCTGTAATGTGTAGACTATCAGAGTGTTGATCAAACACAGTAAATGCATCGGGATTGAATACAACAGTAACCATGCGCACTTTCCTCCATGGGAGTAATGTCTCAAACAGTCTTCGCTTTGATCGTTCCCTGGAAGACCAGTAGTAGTTTCCGATGCACATCTGGAGGCTTTCTGTAATCTGTGGACTATCAGAGTGTAGATGAAACAAAGAAATTGCCTCGGGATTGAATACAACAGTCACCATGCGCACTTTCCTCCATGGGAGTAATGCTCAAACATTCTATGCTTTGATAGTTCCCTGTAAGAACAGTAGTAGTTTCCGATGCACATCTGGTGGCATTCTGCAATCTGTGGACTAACAGAGTGTTTATAAAACACAGAAATTCCATCGGGAATGAATACAACAGTCACCATGCGCACTTTCCTCCATGGGAGGTATGTCTCAAACAGTCTACGGTTTGATCGTTCCCTGGAAGACCAGTAGTAGTTTCCGATGCACATCTTGAGGCATTCTGTAATCTGTGGACCATTAGAGTGTTGATGAAACACTAAAATTGCATCGGGATTGTATACAACAGTCACCATGCGCACTTTCCTCCATAAGTGTAAAGTCTCAAACAGTCTACGCTTTGATCGTTCCCTGGAAACCAGTAGTAGTTTCCGATGAACATCTTGAGGCATTTTGTAATCTGTGGACTATCAGAGTGTTGATGAAACAGAGAAATTGCATCGGGATTGAATACATCAGTCACCATGCGCACTTTCCTCCATGGTAGTAATGTCTCAAACAGTCTACGCTTTGATCGTTCCCTGGAAGACCAGTAGTATTTCCCGATGCACATCTGGAGGCTTTCTGTGCTCTGTGGACTATCGGAGTGTTGATGAAACACAGAAATTGGATCGGGATTGAATACAACACTCTCCATGCGCAGATTCCTCCATGGGAGTAATGTCTCAAACAGTCTACGCTTTGATCGTTCCCTGGTCGACCAGTAGTAGTTTCAATTGCACATCCGGAGGCATTCTGTAAGTTGTCGACTATCAGAGTATTGATGAAACAGAGGAATTGCATCGGGATTTAATACAACAGAAACCATGCAGACTTTACTCCATGGTAGTAATGTCTCTAACAGTCTACGCTTTGATCGTTCCCTGGAAGACCAGTAGTAGTTTCCAATGCACATCTGGAGGCTTTTCGTAATCTGTGGACTATCAGAGTGTTGATAAAACACAGAAATTGCATCGGGATTGAATACAACAGTCACCATGCGCACTTCCCTCTATGGGAGTAATGTTTCAAAGAGTTTACGCTTTGATCGTTCCCTGGAAGACCAGTAGTTGTTTCCGATGCACATCTGGTGGCATTCTGTAATCTGTAGACTATCAGAGTGTTGATGAAACACTGAAATAGCATCGGGATTGAGTACAACAGTTACCATGCACACTTTCCTCCATGGGAGTAATGTCTCTAAGAGTCTACGCTTTGATCGTTCCCTGGAAGACTAGTAGTAGTTTCCGATGCATATCTGTTGGCATTTTGTAATGTGTAGATTATCAGAGTGTTGATGAAACACAGAAATTGCATCGGGATTGAATACAACAGTCACCACGTGCACTTTCCTCCACGGTATTAATGTCTCAAACAATCTACGCTTTGATCGTTCCCTGGAAGACCGGTAGTAGTTTCCGATGCACATCTGGTGGCATTCTGTAATGTGTAGACTATCAGAGTGTTGATGAAACACAGTAATTGCATCGGGATTGAATACAACAGTCACCATGAGCACTTTCCTCCATGGGAGTAATGTCTCTAACAGTCTACGATTTGATCGTTCCCTGGAAGACCAGTAGTAGTTTCCAATGCACATCTGGTAGCATTCTGTTATCTGTGGACTATCAGAGTGTTGATGAAACACAGAAATTGCATCGGGATTGAATACATCAGTCACCATGCGCACTTTCCTCCATGGTAGTAATGTCTCAAACAGTCTACGCTTTGATCGTTCCCTGGAAGACCAGTAGTAGTTTCCGATGCACATCTGGAGGCATTCTGTAATCTGTGGACTATCAGAGTGTTGATGAAACACAGAAATTGCATCGGGATTGAATACAACAGTCACCATGCGCACTTTCCTCCACGGGATTAATGTCTCAAACCATCTACGCTTTGATCGTTCCCTGGAAGACCAGTAGTAGTTTCAATTGCACATCCGGAGGCATTCTGTAAGTTGTCGACTATCAGAGTGTTGATGAAACACAGAAATTTCATCGGGATTTAATACAACAGAAACCATGCAGACTTTACTATATGGTAGTAATGTCTCTAACAGTCTACGCTTTGATCGTTCCCTGGAAGACCAGTAGTAGTTTCCGATGAGCATCTGGAGGCTTTTCGTAATCTGTGGACTATCAGAGTGTTGATGAAACACAGAAATTGCATCGGGGTTGAATACAACAGTCACCATGCGCACTTCCCTCCATGATAGTAATGTTTCAAAGAGTTTATGCTTTTATTGTTCACTGGAAGTCCAGTAGCAGTTTCCGATGCACATCTGGACTCATTCTGTAATCTGTGGACTGTCAGAGTGTTGATGAAACACAGAAATTGCATCGGGATTGATTAGAACAGTCACCATGCGCACATTCCTCCATAAAAGTAATGTCTCAAACAGTCTACGTTTTGATCGTTCCCTGGAAGACCAGTAGTTGTTTCCGATGCACATCTGGTCGCATTCTGTAATCTGTAGACTATCAGAGTGTTGATGAAACACAGAAATAGCATCGGGATTGAGTACAACAGTTACCATGCTCACTTTCCTCCATGGGAGTAATGTCTCTAAGAGTCTACGCTTTGATCGTTCCCTGGAAGATCAGTAGTAGTTTCCGATGCATATCTGGTGGCATTCTGTAATCTGTGGACTATCAGATTGTTGATGAAACACAGAAATTGCATCGGGATTGAATACAACAGTCACCATGCGCACATTCCTCCACGGGAGTAATGACTCAAACAATGTACGCTTTGATCGTTCCCTGGAAGACCAGTAGTAGTTTCCGATGCACATCTGGTGGTATTCTCTAATGTGTAGACTATCAGAGTGTTGATGAAACACAGTAATTGCATCGGGATTGAATACAACAGTCACCATGCGCACTTTCCTCCATGGGAGTAATGTCTCTAACAGTCTACGCTTTGATCGTTCCCTGGAAGACAAGTAGTGGTTTCCGATGCACATCCGCTTGCATTCTTTAATCTGTGGACTATCAGAGTGTTGATGAAACACAGTAACTGCATCGGGATTGAATACAACATTCACCATGCGCACTTTACTCCATGAGAGTAACGTCTCTAACAGTCTACGCTTTGATCGTTCCCTGGAAGACCAGCAGTAGTTTTCGATGCCCATCGGAGGTTTTCCGTAATCTGTGGAATATCAGAATGTTGATGAAACACAGGAATTGCATCGGGTTTGAATACAACAGTCACCATGCGCACTTCCCTTCATGGGACTAATGTTTCAAAGAGATTACGCTTTGATCGTTCCCTGGAAGACCAGTAGCAGTTTCGGATGCACATCTGGAGGCATTCTATTGTCTGTGGACTATCAGAGTGTTGATGAAACACAGAAATAGCATCGGGATTGAATACAACAGTTACCATGCGCACTTTCCTCCATGGGAGTAATGTCTCTAAATGTCTACGCTTTGATCGTTCCCTGGAAGACCAGTAGTAGTTTCCGATGCATATCTGGTGGCATTCTGTAATCTGTGGACTATCAGAGTGTTAATGAAACACAGAAATTGCATCGGGATTCAATACAACAGTCACCATCCGAACTTTCCTCCTCAGGAGGTATGTCTCTAATAGTCGGCGCTTTGATCGTTCCCTGGAAGACCAGCAGTAGCTTCCAATGCATATCTCGTGGCATTCTGTAATCTGTGGACTATCAGAGTGTTGATGAAACACAGAAATTGCTTCGGGATTGAATACAACAGTCACCATGCGCACTTTCCTACACGGGAGTAATCTCTCAAACAATCTGCGCTTTGATCGTTCCCTGGAAGATCAGTAGTAGTTTCCGATGCACATATGGTGGCATTCTGTAATGTGTAGACTATCAGAGTGTTGATGAAACACAGAAATTGCATCGGGATTGAATACAACTGTCTCCATGCGCAGATTCCTCCATGGGAGTAATGTCTCAAACAGTCTACACTTTGATCGTTCCCTGGAAGACCAGTAGTAGTTTCCGATGCACATCTGGTGGCATTCTGTTATCTGTGGACTATCAGAGTGTTGATGAAACACAGAAATTGCTTAGGGATTGAATACAACAGTCACCATGCGCACATTCCACCATAAAAGTAATATCTCAAACAGTCTACGCTTTGATCGTTCCCTGTAAGACCAGTAGTAGTTTCCGATGAACATCTGGAGGCATTCTGTAATCTGTGGACTAGCAGAGTGTTGATGAAACGCAGAAATTGCATCGGGATTGAATACAACAGTCACCACGTGCACTTTCCTCCACGGTAGTAATGTCTCAAACAATCTACGCTTTGATCGTTCCCTGGAAGACCGGTAGTAGTTTCCGATGCACATCTGGTGGCATTCTGTAATGTGTAGACTATCAGAGTGCTGATGAAACACAGTAACTGCATCGGGATTGAATACAACAGTCACCATGAGCACTTTCCTCCATGGGAGTAATGTCTTTAACAGTCTACGATTTGATCGTTCCCTGGAAGACCAGTAGTTTCCGATGCACATCTGGATCCTTTCTGTACCCTGTGGACTATCAGAGTGCTGATGCAACACAGAAATTGCATCGGGATTGAATACAACAGTCTCCACGCGCCGATTCCTCCATGTCAGTAATGTCTCAAACAGTCTACACTTTGATCGTTCCCTGGAAGACCAGTAGTAGTTTCCGATGCACATCTGGTGGCATTCTGTAATCTGTGGACTATCAGAGTGTTGATGAAACACAGAATTTGCTTAGGGATTGATTACAACAGTCACCATGTGCACATTCCTCCATAAAAGTAATATCTCAAACAGTCTACGCTTTGATCATTCCCTGGAAGACCAGTAGTATTTTCCGATGAACATCTGGAGGCATTCTGTAATGAGTAGACTATCAGATTGTTGATGAAACACGGAAATTGCATCGGGATTGAATACAACAGTCACCATGCGCACATTCCTCCATAAAAATAATATCTCAAACAGTCTACGCTTTGATCGCTCCCTGGAAGACCAGTAGTAGTTTCCGATGAACATCTGGAGGCATTCTGTAATCTGTGGACTAGCAGAGTGTTGATGTAACACAGAAATTGCATCGGGATTGAATACAACAGTAACCACGTGCACTTTCCTCCACGGTCGTAATGTCTCAAACAATCTACGCTTTGATCGTTCCCTGGAAGACCGGTAGTAGTTTCCGATGCACATCTGGAGGCATTCTGTAATCTGTGGACTATCAGAGTGTTGATGAAACACAGAAATTGCATCGGAATAGAATACAACAGTCACCACCCGCACTTTGCTCCACGGTAGTAATGTCTGAAACAGTCTATGCTTTGATCGTTCCCTGGAAGACCAGTAGTAGTTTCCGATGAACACCTAGCGGCATTCTGTTATCTGTGGCTTATCAGAGTGTTGATGAAACACAGAAATTGCTTAGGGATTGAATACAACAGTCACCATGTACACATTCCTCCATTAAAGTAATATCTCAAACAGTCTACGCTTTGATCATACCCTGGAAGACCAGTAGTTGTTTCCGATGAACATCTGGAGGCATTCTGTAACCTGTGGACTATCAGAGTGTTGATGAAACACAGAAATTGCATCGGAATTGAATACAACAGTCACCACGCGCACTTTCCTCCACGGTAGTAATGTCTCAAACAGTCTACGCTTTGATAGTTCCCTGGAAGACCAGTAGTAGTTTCCGATGAACATCTAGCGGCATTCTGTTATCTGTGGACTATCAGAGTGTTGATGAAACACAGAAATTGCATCGGGGTTGAACACAACAATCACCATGCGCACATTCCTCCACGATACGTATGTCTCAAACAGTGTACGATTTGATCGTTCCCTGGAAGACCAGTAGTAGTTTCCGATGCACATCTGGAGGCATTCTGTAATCTGTGGACTATCACAGCGTTGATGAAACACAGAAATTGCTTCGGGATTGAATACAACAGTTACCAAGCGCACATTCCTCAATAAAAGTAATGTCTCAAACAGTCTACGCTTTGATCGTTCCCTGGAAGACCAGTAGTAGTTTCCGATGAACATCTGGCAGCATTCTGTTATCTGTGGACTATCAGAGTGTTGATGAAACACAGAAATTGCATCGGGGTTGAACACAACAGTCACCATGCGCCGTTTCCTAAACGATAGGTATGTCTCAAACAGTCTACGCGTTGATCGTTCCCTGGAAGGCCAGTTGTAGTATTCGATGCACATCTGGAGGCTTTCTGTAATCTGTGGACTATCAGAGTGTTGATGAAACACAGAAATTGCATCGGGACTGAATACAACGGTAACCATGCGCACTTTACTCAATGAGAGTAATGTCTCTAACAGTCTACGCTTTAATCGTTCCCTGGAAGACCAGTAGTAGTTTCCGATGAACATCTGGAGGCATTCTGTAATCTGTGGACTATCAGAGTGTTGATGAAACACCGAAATTGCATCGGGATAGAATACAACAGTCACCATGCGCACTTTCCTCCACAGTAGTAATGTCTCAAACAGTCTACGCTTTGATCGTTCCCTGGAAGACCAGTAGTAGTTTCCGATGAACATCTGGCAGGATTCTGTTATCTGTGGACCATCAGAGTGTTGATGAAAAACAGAAATTGCATCGGGGTTGAACACAACAGTCACCATGCGCCCTTTCCTCAACGATAGGTATGTCTCAAACAGGCTACGCATTGATCGTTCCCTGGAAGACCAGTAGTAGTTTTCGATGCACATCTGGAGGCTTTCTGTAATCTGTGGACTATCAGAGTGTTGATGAAACACAGAAATTGCCTCGGGATTGAATACAACAGTCACCATGCGCACTTCCCTCCACGGTTGTAATGTCTCGAACAGTCTACGCTTTGATCGTTCCCTGGAAGACCAGTAGTAGTTTCCGATGAACATCTGGCAGCATTCTGTTATCTGTGGAATATCAGTGTGTTGATGAAACACAGTAATTGCATCGGGGTTGAACACAACAGTCACCATGCGCCGTTTCCTAAACGATAGGTATGTCTCAAACAGTCTACGCAATGATCGTTCCCTGGAAGACCAAGAGTAGTTTTCGATGCACATCTGGAGGCTTTCTGTAATCTGTGGACTATAAGAGTGTTCATGAAACACAGAAATTGCTTCGGGATTGAATACAACGGTAACCATGCGCTCTTTACTCCATGAGAGTGATGACTCTAACAGTCTACGCTTTGATCGTTCCCTGGAAGGCCAGTAGTAGTTTCCGATGCCCATTGGAGGCTTTCCGTAATCTGTGGACTATCAGAGTGTTGATGGAACACAGAAATTGCATCAGGATTGAATACAACAGTCACCATGCGCACTTTCCTCCACGGTAGTAATGTCACAAACAGTCTACGTTTTGATCGTTCCCTGGAAGACCAGTAGTAGTTTCCGATGAACACCTGGCTGCATTCTGTAATCTGTGGACTATCAGAGTGTTGAAGAAACACAGAAATTGCATCGGGATTGAATACATCAGTGTCCATACGCAGATTCCTCCATGGGAGTAATGTCTCAAACAGTCTACGCTTTGATCGATCCCTGGAAGACCAGTAGTAGTTTCTGATGGACATCTGGTGGCATTCTGTAATCTGTGGACTATCAGAGTGTTGATGAAACACAGAAATTGCATCGGGATTGAATACAACAGTCACCATGCGCACTTCCCTCCATGGGAGTAATGTCTCAAAAAGTCTACGCTTTGATCTTTCCCTGGAAGATCAGTAGTAGTTTCCGATTCACATCTGGAGGCATTCTGTAATCTGTGGAGTATCAGAGTGTTGATGAAACACAGAAATTGCATCGGGATTGAATAAAACAGTCACCATGCGCACTTTCCTCCACGGGAGTAATGTCTCAAACAGTCTACGCTTTGATCGTTCCCTAGAAGACCAGTAGTAGTTTCCGATGCACATCTGGTGGCATTCTGTAATCTGTGGACTATCAGAGTGTTGATGAAACAAAGAAATTGCATCAGGATCAATACAACAGTCACCATACGCACTTTCTTCCACGGGAGGTATGTCTCTTACAGTCGACGCTTTGATCGTTACCTGGAAGACCAAAAGTAGATTCCGATGCACATCTCGTGGCATTCTGTAATCTGTGGAGTATCAGAGTGATGATGAAACACAGAAATTGCATCGGGATTGAATACAACAGTCACCATGCGCACTTTCCTCCATGGGAGTAATGTCTCAAACAGTCTACGCTTTGATCGTTCCCTGGAAGACCAGTAGTAGTTTGCGATGCACATCTGGTGTCATTCTGTAATCTGTGGACTATCAGAGTGTTGATGAAAGATAGAAATTGCATCGGGATTGAACAAAACAGTCACCATGCGCACTTTCCTCAACGATACGTATGTCTCAAACAGTCTACGCTTTGATCGTTCCCTAGGAGACCAGTAGTAGTTTCCGATGCACATCTGGAGGCATTCTGTAATCTGTGGACTATCAGAGTGTTGATGAAACACTGAAATCGCTTCGGGATTGAATAGAACAGTTACCATGCGCACATTCCTCCATAAAATTAATGTCTCAAACAGTCTACGCTTTGATGGTTCCCTGGAAGACCAGTAGTAGTTTCCCATGAACATCTGGAGGCATTCTGTAATCTGCGGATTGTCAGAATGTTGATAAAACACAGAAATTGAATCGGGATTGAATACAACAGTCACCATGCGCACTTTCCTCCACGGTAGTAATGTCTCAAACAGTGTACGTTTTGATCGTTCCTGGAAGACCAGTAGTAGTTTCCGATGAACATCTGGCGGCATTCTGTAATCTGTGGACTATCAGAGTGTTGATAAAACACAGAAATTGCATCGGGAATGAATACATCAGTCTCCATGCGCAGATTCCTCCATGGGAGTAATGTCTCAAACAGTCTACGCTTTGATCGTTCCCTGGAAGACCAGTAGTAGTTTCCGATGCACATCTGGTGGCATTCTGTAATCTGTGGACTATCGGAGAGTTGATGAAACACAGAAATTGCATCGGGATTGAATACAAAAGTCACCATGCGCACTTTACTCCATGAGAGTAATGTCTCTAAGAGTCTACGCTTTGATCGTTCCCTGGAAGGCCAGTAGTAGTTTCCGATGCCCATTGGAGGCTTTCCGTAATCTGTGGACTATCAGAGTGTTGATGAAACACCGAAATTGCATCGGGATTGAATACAACAGTCACCATGCGCACATTCCTCCATAAAAGTAATGTCTCAAACAGTCTACGCTTTGATCGTTCAATGGAAGACCAGTAGTAGTTTCTGATGAACATCTGGAGGCATTCTGTAATCTGTGGACTATCAGAGTGTTGATGAAATACAGATATTGCATTGGGATTGAATACAACCGTCACCATGCGCACTTTCCTCCACGGTAGTAATGTCTCAAACAGTCTACGCTTTGATCGTTCCCTAAAAGACCAGTAGTAGTTTCCGATGAACATCTGGCGGCATTCTGTTATCTGTGGACTATCAGAGTGTTGATGAAACACAGAAATTGCATCGGGATTGAACACAACAGTCACCATGCGCCGTTTCCTCAACGATAGGTATGTCTCAAACAGTCTACGCTTTGATCGTTCCCTGGAAGTCCAGTAGTAGTTTCCGATGCACATCTGGAGGCATTCTGTAATCTGTGGACTATCAGAGTGTTTATGAAACACAGAAATTTCTTCGGGATTGAATATAACAGTCACCATGCGCACATTCCTCCATAAAAGTAACGTCTCAAACAGTCTACGCTTTGATCGTTCAATGGAAGACCAGTAGTAGTTTCCGATGAACATCTGGAGGCTTTCTGTAATCTGTGGACTGTCAGAGTGTTGATGAAACACAGAAATTGCATCGGGATTGAATACAAAAGTCACCATGCGCACTTTCCTCCACGGGAGTAATTTCTCAAACTGTCTACGTTTTGATCGTTCCCAGGAAGACCAGTAATAGTTTCCAATGAACATCTGGCAGCATTCTGTAATCTGTGGACTATCATTGTGTTGATGAAACACAGAAATTGCTTAGGGATTGAATACAACAGTAACCATGCGCACATTCCTCCATAAAAGTAACATCTCAAACAGTCTACGCTTTGATCGTTCCCTTGAAGACCACTAGCAGTTTCCGATGAACATCTTTAGGCATTCTGTAATCTGTGGACTATCAGAGTGTTGATGAAACACAGAAATTGCATCGGGATTGAATACAACGGTAACCATGCGCACTTTACTCCATGAGAGTGATGACTCTAACAGTCTACGCTTTGATCGTTCCCTGGAAGGCCAGTAGTAGATTCCGATGCCCATTGGAGGCTTTCCGTAATCTGTGGACTATCAGAGTGTTGATGAAACACAGAAATTGCATCGGGATTGAATACAACAGTCACCATGCGCACTTTCCTCCACGGTAGTAATGTCACAAACAGTCTACGTTTTGATCGTTCCCTGGAAGACCAGTAGTAGTTTCCGATGAACATCTGGCGGCATTCTGTAATCTGTGGACTATCAGAGTGTTGATGAAACACAGAAATTGCATCGGGATTGAATACATCAGTCTCCATACGCAGATTCCTCCAAGGGAGTAATGTCTCAAACAGTCTACGCTTTGATCGTTCCCTGGAAGGCCAGTAGTAGTTTCCGATGCCCATTGGAGGCTTTCCGTAATTTGTGGACTATCAGAGTGTTGATGAAACACAGAAATTGCATCGGGATTGAATATAACAGTCACTATGTGGACATTACTCCATGGTAGTAATGTCTCTAACAGTCTACGCTTTGATCGTTCCCTAGAAGACCAGTAGTAGTTTCCGATGCACATCTGGAGGCTTTCTGTAATCTGTGGACTATCAGAGTGTTGATGAAACACATAATTTGCATCGGGATTGAATACAACAGTCACCATGCGCACTTCCCTCCATGGGAATAATGTTTCAAAGAGTTTACGCTTTGATCATTCCCTGGAAGACCAGTAGCAGTTTCCGATGCACATCTGGACTCATTCTGTAATCTGTGGACTATCAGAGAGTTGATGAAACACTAAAATTGCATCGGGATTGAATATAACAGTCACCATGCTCACATTCCCCCATAAAAGTAATGTCTCAATCAGTCTACGCTTTGATCGTTCCCTGTAGGACCAGTAGTAGTTTCCGATGCACATCTGGAGGCATTCTGTAATCTGTGGACTATCAGAGTGTTGATGTAACAGAGAAATTGCATCGGGATTGAATACAAAAGTCACCATGCGCAGTTTCCTCAACGGGAGTAATGTCTCAAACAGTCTACGCTTTGATCGTTCCCTGGAAGACCAGTAGTAGTTTCCGATGCACGTCTGCTGGCATTCTGTAATCTGTAGACTATCAGAGTGTTGATGAAACACAGAAGTAGCATCGGGATTGAATACAACAGTTACCATGCGTACTTTCCTCCATTGGAGTAATGTCTCTAAGAGTCTACGCTTTGATCGTTCCCTGGAAGACCTGTAGTAGTTTCCGTGCACATCTCGTGGCATTCTGTAATCTGTGGACTATCAGAGTGTTGATGAAACACAGAAATTGCATCGGGATTGAATACAACAGTCACAATGCGCACTTCCCTCCATGAGAGTAATGTCTCAAACAGTCTACGCTTTGATCTTTCCCTGGAAGATCAGTAGTAGTTTCCGATGCACATCTGGAGGCATTCTGTAATCTGTGGAGTATCAGAGTGTTGATGAAACACAGAAATTGCATCGGGATTGAATAAAACAGTCACCATGCGCACTTTCCTCCACGGGAGTAATGTCTCAAACAGTCTACGCTTTGATCGTTCCCTAGAAGACCAGTAGTAGTTTCCGATGCACATCTGGTGGCATTCTGTAATCTGTGGACTATCAGAGTGTTGATGAAACAAAGAAATTGCATCAGGATCAATACAACAGTCACCATACGCACTTTCTTCCACGGGAGGTATGTCTCTAACAGTCGACGCTTTGATCGTTACCTGGAAGACCAAAAGTAGATTCCGATGCACATCTCGTGGCATTCTGTAATCTGTGGAGTATCAGAGTGATGATGAAACACAGAAATTGCATCGGGATTGAATACAACAGTCACCATGCCCACTTTCCTCCATGGGAGTAATGTCTCAAACAGTCTACGCTTTGATCGTTCCCTGGAAGACCAGTAGTAGCTTGCGATGCACATCTGGTGTCATTCTGTAACCTGTGGACTATCAGAGTGTTGATGAAAGATAGAAATTGCATCGGGATTGAACAAAACAGTCACCATGCGCACTTTCCTCAATGATACGTATGTCTCAAACAGTCTACGCTTTGATCGTTCCCTAGAAGACCAGTAGTAGTTTCCGATGCACATCTGGAGGCATTCTGTAATCTGTGGACTATCAGAGTGTTGATGAAACACTGAAATCGCTTCGGGATTGAATAGAACAGTTACCATGCGCACATTCCTCCATAAAATTAATGTCTCAAACAGTCTACGCTTTGATGGTTCCCTGGAAGACCAGTAGTAGTTTCCGATGAACATCTGGAGGCATTCTGTAATCTGCGGATTGTCACAATGTTGATGAAACACAGAAGTAGCATCGGGATTGAATACAACAGTCACCATGCGCATGTTCCTCCACGGGAGTAAAGTCTCAAACAGTCTACGCTTTGATCGTTCCCTGGAAGACCAGTAGTAGTTTCCGATGCACATCTGGAGGATTTCTGTAATCTGTGGACTATCAGAGTGTTGATGAAACACAGAAATTGCCTCGGGATTGAATACAACAGTCACCATGCGCACGTCCCTCCATGGGAGTAATGCTCAAACATTCTATGCTTTGATCGTTCCCTGTATGACCAATAGTATTTTCCGATGCACATCTGGTGGCATTCTGTAATCTGTGGACTGTCAGAGTGTTGATGAAACACAGAAATTGCATCGGGAATGAATACAACAGTCACCTTGCGCACTTTCCTCCACGGGAGGTATGTCTGAAACAGTCTACGATTTGATCGTTCACTGGAAGACCAGTAGTTGTTTCAGATGCACATCTGGAGGCATTCTGTAACCTGTGGACTATTAGAGTGTTGATGAAAAACTGAAATTGCATCGGGATTGAATACAACAGTCGCCATGCGCACTTTCCTCCATGGGAGTAATGTCTCAAACAGTCTACGCTTTGATCGTTCCCTGGAAGACCAGTAGTAGTTTCCGATGCACATCTGGTATCATTCTGTAATCTGTAGACTATCAGAGTGTTGATGAAATACAGAAACTGCATCTTGATTGAATACAACAGTCACCATGCGCACTTTCCTCCTCGGGAGTAGTGTCTCAACAATCTACGCATTGATCGTTCCCTGGAAGACCAGTAGCAGTTTCCGATGCACATCTGGTTTCATTCTGTAATGTGTAGACTATCAGAGTGTTGATGAAACAAAGTAATTGCATTGGGATTTAATACAACAGTCACCATGCGCTCTTTCCTCCATGGGAGTAATGTCTCTAACAGTCTACGCTTTGATGGTTCCCTGGAAGACCAGTAGTAATTTCCGATTAACATCTGGCGGCATTCTCTAATCTGTGGACTATCAGAGTGTTGATAAAACACAGAAGTTGCATCGGGATTGAATACATCAGTCGCCATGCGCAGATACCTCCATGCGAGTAATGTCTCAAACAGTCTACGCTTTGATCGTTCCCTGGAAGACCAGTAGTAGTTTCCGATGCACATCTGGTGGCATTCTGTAATCTGTGGACTATCAGAGAGTTGATGAAACACAGAAATTGCATCGGTATTGAATACAACATTCACCATGCGCACTTTCCTTCATGGGAGTAATGTTTCAAAGAGTTTACGCTTTGATCGTTCCCTGGAAGACCAGTAGCAGTTTCCGATGCACATCTGGAGGCATTCTGTAATCTGTGGACTATCAGAGTGTTGATGAAATACAGATATTGCATTGGGATTGAATACAACAGTCACCATGCGCACTTTCCTCCACGGTAGTAATGTCTCAAACAGTCTACGCTTTGATCGTTCCCTATAAGACCAGTAGTAGTTTCCGATGAACATCTGGGGGCATTCTGTTATCTGTGGACTATCAGAGTGTTGATGAATCACAGAAATTGCATCGGGATTGAATACAACAGTCACCATGCGCACTTTCCTCCACGGTCGTAATGTCTCAAACAGTCTACGATTTGATCGTTCCCAGGAAGACCAGTTATAGTTTCCAATGAACATCTGGCGGCATTCTGTAATCTGTGGACTATCAGAGTGTTGATGAAACACAGAAATTGCATCAAGATTGAATTCAACAGTCACCATGCGCATGTTCCTCCACGGGAGTAAAGTCTCAAACAGTCTATGCTTTGATCGTTCCCTGGAAGACCAGTAGTAGTTTCCGATAGACATCTGGTATCATTCTGTAATCTGTAGACTATCAGAGTGTTGTTGAAATACATAAATTGCATCGGGATTGAATACAACAGTCACCATGCGCACTTTCCTCCACGGGAGGTATGTCTGAAACAGTCTACGATTTGATCGTTCACTGGAAGACCAGTAGTTGTTTCCGATGCACATCTGGAGGCATTCTGTAACCTGTGGACTATTAGAGTGTTGATGAAACACTACAATTGCATCGGGATTGAATACAACAGTCGCCATGCGCACTTTCCTCCATGGGAGTATTGTCTCAAACAGTCTACGCTTTGATCGTTCCCTGGAAGACCAGTAGTAGTTTCCGATGCACATCTGGAGTCATTCTGTAATCTGTGGACTATCAGAGTGTTGATGAAACACAGAAATTGCATCGGGATTGAATTCAACTGTCACCATCGCACTTTCCTCCACGGGAGTAATGTCTCAACAATCTACGCATTGATCGTTCCCTGGAAGACCAGTATCAGCTTCCGATGCACATCTGGTGGCATTCTGTAATGTGTAGACTATCAGAGTGTTGATGAAACAAAGTAATTGCATTGGGATTTAATACAACAGTCACCATGCGCACTTTCCTCCATGGGAGTAATGTCTCTAACAGTCTACGCTTTGATGGTTCCCTGGAAGACCAGTAGTAGTTTCCGATGCACATCTGGAGGCTTTCTGTACTCTGTGGACTATCAGAGTGTTGACGAAACACAGAAATTGGATCGGGATTGAATACAACAGTTTCCATGCGCAGATTCCTCCATGGGAGTAATGTCACAAACAGTCTATGCTTTGATCGTTCCCTGGAGGACCAGTAGAAGTTTCAATTGCACATCTGGAGGCATTCTGTAATCTGTCGACTATCAGAGTGTTGATGCAACACAGAAATTGCATCGGGATTGAACACAACAGTCACCATGCGGACATTACTCCATGGTAGTAATGTCTCTAACAGTCTACGCTTTGATCGTTCCCTAGAAGACCAGTAGTAGTTTCCGATGCATATCTGGAGGCTTTCCGTAATCTGTGGACTATCAGAGTGTTGATGAAACACAGAAATTGCATCGGGATTGAAAACAACAGTCATCATGCGCACTTCCCTCCATAGGAGTAATGTTTCAAAGAGTTTACGCTTTGATCGTTCCCTGGAAGACCAGTAGCAGTTTCCGATGAACATCTGGACTCATTCGGTAATCTGTGGACTATCAGAGTGTTGATGAAACACAGAAATTGCATCGGGATTGAATACAACATTTACCATGCGCACTTTCCTCCACGGGAGGTATGTCTGAAACAGTCTACGATTTGATCGATCACTGGAAGACCAGTAGTAGTTTCCGATGCACATCTGGAGGCATTCTGTAACCTGTGGACTATTAGAGTGTTGATGAAACACTACAATTGCATCGGGATTGAATACAACACTCACCATGCGCACTTTCCTCCATGGGAGTATTGTCTCAAACAGTCTACGCTTTGATCGTTCCCTGGAAGACCAGTAGTAGTTTCCGATGCACATCTGGAGTCATTCTGTAATCTGTGGACTATCAGAGTGTTGACGAAACACAGAAATTGGATCGGGATTGAATACAACAGTTTCCATGCGCAGATTCCTCCATGGGAGTAATGTCACAAACAGTCTATGCTTTGATCGTTCCCTGGAAGACCAGTAGAAGTTTCAATTGCACATCTGGAGGCATTCTGTAATCTGTCGACTATCAGAGTGTTGATGCAACACAGAAATTGCATCGGGATTGAACACAACAGTCACCATGCGGACATTACTCCATGGTAGTAATGTCTCTAACAGTCTACGCTTTGATCGTTCCCTAGAAGACCAGTAGTAGTTTCCGATGCACATCTGGAGGCTTTCCGTAATCTGTGGACTATCAGGGTGTTGATGAAACACAGAAATTGCATCGGGAATGAATACAACAGTCACCATGCGCACTTTCCACCATGGTTGTATTTCTCAAACCGTCTACGCTTTGATCGTTCCCTGGAAGACCAGTAGTAGTTTCCGATGCACATCTGGTGGCACTCTGTAATCTGTGGACTATCAGAGTGTTGATGAAACACAGAAATTGCATCGGGAATGAATACAACAGTCACCATGCGCACTTCCCTCCATGGGAGTAATGCTCAAACATTCTATGCTTTGATCGTTCCCTGTAAGACCAGTAGTATTTTCCGATGCACATCTGGTGGCATTCTGTAATCTGTGGACTATCAGAGTGTTGATGAAAGACAGAAATTGCATCGGGAATGAATACAACAGTCACCATGCGCACTTTCCTCCACGGGAGGTATGTATGAAACAGTCTACGATTTGATCGTTCACTGGAAGACCAGTAGTTGTTTCCGATGCACATCTGGAGGCATTCTGTAACCTGTGGACTATTAGAGTGTTGATGAAACACTAAAATTGCATCGGGATTGAATACAACAGTTTCCATGCGCAGATCCTCCATGGGAGTAATGTCACAAACAGTCTACGCTTTGATCGTTCCCTGGAAGACCAAAAGAAGTTTCAATTGCACATCTGGAGGCATTCTGTAATCTGTCGACTATCAGAGTGTTGATGAAACACAGAAATTGCATCGGGATTGAACACAACAGTCACCATGCGAACATTACTCCATGGTAGTAATGTCTCTAACAGTCTACGCTTTGATCGTACCCTAGTAGACCAGTAGTAGTTTCCGATGCACATCTGGAGGCTTTCCGTATTCTGTGGACTATCAGAGTGTTGATGAAACACAGAAATTGCATCGGGATTGAATACAACAGTCACCATGCGCACTTCCCTCCATGGGAGTAATGTTTCAAAGAGTTTACGCTTTGATCTTCCCTGGAAGACCAGTAGCAGTTTCCGATGAACATCTGGACTCATTCGGTAATCTGTGGACTATCAGAGTGTTAATGAAACACAGAAATTGTATCGGGATTGAATACAACAGTCACCATGCGCACTTTCCTCCACGGGAGTAATGTCTCAAACTGTCTACGCTTTGATCGTTCCCTGGAAGACCAGTAGTAGTTTCCGATGCACATCTGGAGGCATTCTGTAATCTGTGGACCATCAGAGCGTTGATGAAACACAGAAATTGCATCGGGATTGATTACAACAGTCACCATGCGCATGTTCCTCCACGGGAATAAAGTCTCAAACAGTCTACGCTTTGATCGTTCCCTGGAAGACCAGTAGTAGTTTCCGATGGACATCTGGTATCATTCTGTAATCTGTAGACTATCAGAGTGTTGATGAAACACAGAAATTGCATCGGGATTGAATACAACAGTCACCATGCGCACTTTCCTCCATGGGAGTAATGTCTCTAGCAGTCTTCGCTTTGCTCGTTCCCTGGAAGACCGGTAGTAGTTTCCGATGCACATCTGGAGGATTTCTGTAATCTGTGGACTATCAGAGTGTTTATGAAACACAGAAATTGCCTCGGGATTGAATACAAGAGTCATCATGCGCACTTCCCTCCATGGGAGTAATTCTCAAACATTCTATGCTTTGATCGTTCCCTGTAAGACCAGTAGTATTTTCCGATGCACATCTGGTGGCATTCTCTAATCTGTGGACTATCAGAGTGTTGATGAAACACAGAAATTGCATCGGGAATGAATACAACAGTCACCATGCGCACTTTCCTCCACGGGAGGTATGTCAGAAACAGTCTACGATTTGATCATTCACTGGCTAGACCAGTAGTTGTTTCCGATGCACATCTGGAAGCATTCTGTAATCTGTGGACTATTAGAGTGTTGATGAAACACTAAAATTGCATCGGGATTGAATACACCAGTAACCATGCGCACTTTCCTCCATGGGAGTAATGTCCTAAACAGTTTACGTTTTGATCGTTCCCTGGAAGACCAGTAGTAGTTCCCGATGGACATCTGGGGGCTTTCTCTAATCTGTGAACTATCAGAGTGTTGACGAAACACAGAAATTGCATCGGGATTGAATACAACAGTCACAATACTCACTTTCCTCCATTGGAGTAATGTCTCAAACAGTCTACGCTTTGATCGTTCCCTGCAGTACCAGTAATAGTTTCCGGTGCACATCTGGAGTCATTCTGTAATCTGTGGATGTTCAAAGTGTTGATGAAACACAGAAATTGCCTCGGCATTGAATACAAGTCATCATTCGCATTTTCCTACGTGGGAGTAATTTCTCAAACAGTCTACGCTTTGATCGTTCCCTGGAAGACCAATAGTAGTTTCCGACACACATCTGGAGACATTCTGTAATCTGTGGAGTATCAGAGTGTTGATGAAACACAAAGATAGCATCTGGATTGAATACAACAGACACCATGCGCACTTTCCTCATGGGAGTAATGTCTCAAACAGTTTACGCTTTGATCGTTCCCTGGAAGACCAGTAGTAGTTTCCGATGCACATCTGGAGGCATTCTGTAATCTGTGGACTATCAGAGTGTTGATGAAACACAGAAATTGCTTCGGGATTGAATACAACAGTCACCATGCGCACATTCCTCCATAAAAGTAACGTCTCAAACAGTCTACGCTTTGATCGTTCAATGGAAGACCAGTAGTAGTTTCCGATGAACATCTGGAGGCTTTCTGTAATCTGTGGACTGTCAGAGTGTTGATGAAACACAGAAATTGCATCGGGATTGTATACAACAGTCACCATGCGAACTTTCATCCACGGTCGTAATGTCTCAAACAGTCTACGATTTGATCGTTCCCAGGAAGACCAGTAATAGTTTCCAATAAACATCTGGCGGCATTCTGTAATCTCTGGACTATCAGAGTGTTCATGAAACACAGAAATTGCATCAAGATTGAATTCAACAGTCACCATGCGCATGTTCCTCCACGGGAGTAAAGTCTCAAACAGTCTACGCTTTGATCGTTCCCTGGAAGACCAGTAGTAGTTTCCGATGGACATCTGGTATCATTCTGTAACCTGTAGACTATCAGAGTGTTGATGAAATACAGAAATTGCATCGGGATTGAATACAACAGTACCATGCGCACTTTCCTCCATGGGAGTAATGTCTCTAACAGTCTTCGCTTTGATCGTTCCCTGGAAGACCAGTAGTAGTTTCCGATGCACATCTGGAGGATTTCTGTAATCTGTGGACTATCAGAGTGTTGATGAAACACAGAAATTGCCTCGGGATTGCATACAACAGTCACCATGCGCACTTCCCTCCATGGGAGTAATGCTCAAACATTCTATGCTTTTATCGTTCCCTGTAAGACCAGTAGTATTTTCCGATGCACATCTGGTGGCATTCTGTAATCTGTGGACTATCAGAGTGTTGATGAAACACAGATATTGCATCGGGAATGAATACAACAGTCACCATGCGCACTTTCCTCCACGGGAGGTATGTCTGAAACAGTCTACGATTTGATCGTTCACTGGAAGACCAGTAGTTGTTTCCGATGCACATCTGGAGGCATTGTGTAACCTGTGGACTATTAGAGTGTTGATGAAACACTAAAATTGCATCGGGATTGAATACAACAGTCACCATGCGCACTTTCCTCCATGGGAGTAATGTCTCAAACAGTCTACGCTTTGATCGTTCCCTGGAAGACCAGTAGTAGTTTCCGATGCACATCTGGAGGCATTCAGTAATCTGTGGACTATCAGAGTGTTGATGAAACACAGAAATTGCATCGGGATTGAATACATCTGTCACCATCGCACTTTCCTCCACGGGAGTAATGTCTCAACAATCTACACATTGATCGTTCCGTGGAAGACCAGTAGCAGTTTCCGATGCACATCTGGTGGCATTCTGTAATGTGTAGACTATCAGAGTGTTGATGAAACAAAGTAATTGCATTGGGATTTAATACAACAGTCACCATGCGCACTTTCCTCCATGGGAGTAATGTCTCTAACAGTCTACGCTTTGATGGTTCCCTGGAAGACCAGTAGTAGTTTCCGATGCACATCTGGAGGCTTTCTGTTCTCTGTGGACTATCAGAGTGTTGACGAAACACAGAAATTGGATCGGGATTGGATACTACAGTTTCCATGCGCAGATTCCTCCATGGGAGTAATGTCCGAAACAGTCTACGCTTTGATCGTTCCCTGGAAACCAGTAGTAGTTTCCGATGCACATCTGGTGGCATTCTGTAATCTGTAGACTATCAGAGTGCTGATGAAACACAGAAATAGCATCGGGATTGAATACAACAGTCACCATGCGCACTTTCCTAAACGGGAGGTATGTCTGAAACAGTCTACGATTTGATCGTTCACTGGCTAGACCAGTAGTTGTTTCCGATGCACATCTGGAAGCATTCTGTAATCTGTGGACTATTAGAGTTTTGATGAAACACTAAAATTGCATCGGGATTGAATACAACAGTCACCATGATCACTTTCCTCCATGGGAGTAATGTCCGAAACAGTTTACGTTTTGATCGTTCCCTGGAAAACCAGTAGTAGTTCCCGATGCACATCTGGGGGCATTCTCTAATCTGTGAACAATCAGAGTGTTGACGAAACACGGAAATTGCATCGGGATTGAATACAACAGTCACAATACTCACTTTCCTCCATTGGAGTAAGGTCTCAAACAGTCTACGCTTTGATCGTTCCCTGGAAGACCAGTAGTAGTTTCCGATGCACATCTGGAGGCATTCTGTAATCTGTGGACTATCAGAGTGTTGATGAAACACAGAAATTGCATCGGGATTGTATACAACAGTCACCATGCGCACTTTCATCCACGGTCGTAATGTCTCAAACAGTCTACGATTTGATCGTTCCCAGGAAGACCAGTAATAGTTTCCAATAAACATCTGGCGGCATTCTGTAATCTGTGGACTATCAGAGTGTTCATGAAACATAGAAATTGCATCAAGATTGAATTCAACAGTCACCATGCGCATGTTCCTCCACGGGAGTAAAGTCTCAAACAGTCTACGCTTTGATCGTTCCCTGGAAGACCAGTAGTAGTTTCCGATGGACATCTGCTATCATTCTGTAATCTGTAGACTATCAGAGTGTTGATGAAATACAGAAATTGCATCGGGATTGAATACAACAGTCACCATGCGCACTTTCCTCCATGGGAGTAATGTCTCTAACAGTCTTCGCTTTGATCGTTCCCTGGAAGACCAGTAGTAGTTTCCGATGCACATCTGGAGGATTTCTGTAATCTGTGGACTATCAGAGTGTTGATGAAACACAGAAATTGCCTCGGGATTGCATACAACAGTCACCATGCGCACTTCCCTCCATGGGAGTAATGCTCAAACATTCTATGCTTTGATCGTTCCCTGTAAGACCAGTAGTATTTTCCGATGCACATCTGGTGGCATTCTGTAATCTGTGGACTATCAGAGTGTTGATGAAACACAGAAATTGCATCGGGAATGAATACAACAGTCACCATGCGCACTTTCCTCCACGGGAGGTATGTCTGAAACAGTCTACGATTTGATCGTTCACTGGAAGAACAGTAGTTGTTTCCGATGCACATCTGGAGGCATTCTGTAACCTGTGGACTATTAGAGTGTTGATGAAACACTAAAATTGCATCGGGATTGAATACAACAGTCACCATGCGCACTTTCCTCCATGGGAGTAATGTCTCAAACAGTCTACGCTTTGATCGTTCCCTGGAAGACCAGTAGTAGTTTCCGATGCACATCTGGAGGCATTCAGTAATCTGTGGACTATCAGAGTGTTGATGAAACACAGAAATTGCATCGGGATTGAATACATCTGTCACCATCGCACTTTCCTCCACGGGAGTAATGTCTCAACAATCTACACATTGATCGTTCCCTGGAAGACCAGTAGCAGTTTCCGATGCACATCTGGTGGCATTCTGTAATGTGTAGACTATCAGAGTGTTGATGAAACAAAGTAATTGCATTGGGATTTAATACAACAGTCACCATGCGCACTTTCCTCCATGGGAGTAATGTCTCTAACAATCTACGCTTTGATGGTTCCCTGGAAGACCAGTAGTAGTTTCCGATGCACATCTGGAGGCTTTCTGTTCTCTGTGGACTATCAGAGTGTTGACGAAACACAGAAATTGGATCGGGATTGGATACTACAGTTTCCATGCGCAGATTCCTCCATGGGAGTAATGTCACAAACAGTCTACGCTTTGATCGTTCCCTGTAAGACCAGTAGTAGTTTCCGATGCACATCTGGTGGCATTCTGTAATCTGTAGACTATCAGAGTGCTGATGAAACACAGAAATAGCATCGGGATTGAATACAACAGTCACCATGCGCACTTTCCACCATGAGAGTAATGTCTCTAAGAGTCTAAGCTTTGGTCGTTCCCTGGAAGACCAGTAGTAGTTTCCGATGCACATCTGGAGGAATTTTGTAATCTGTGGACTATCAGGGTGTTGATGAAACACAGAAATTACATCGGGATTGAATACAACAGTCACCATTCGCACTTTCCACCGTGGTTGTAATTCTCAAACCGTCTACGCTTTGATCGTTCCCTGTAAGACCAGTAGTAGTTTCCGATGCACATCTGGTGGCATTCTGTAATCTGTGGACTATCAGAGTGTTGATGAAACACAGAAATTGAATCGGGATCAATACAACAGTCACCATGCGCACTTTCCTCCATGGGACTAATGTCTCTAACAGTCTACGCTTTGATCGTTCCCTGGAAGACCAGTAGTAGTTTCCGATGCACATCTGGAGGCATTCTGTAATCTGTGGACCATCAGAGTGTTGATGAAACACAGAAATTGCATCGGGATTGATTACAACGGACACCATGCGCATGTTCCTCCACGGGAGTAAAGTCTCAAACAGTCTACGCTTTGATCGTTCCCTGGAAGACCAGTAGTAGTTTCCGATTAACATTTGGAGGCATTCTGTAATCTGTAGACTATCAGAGTGCTGATGAAACACAGAAATAGCATCGGGATTGAATACAACAGTCACCATGCGCACTTTCCACCATGAGAGTAATGTCTCTAAGAGTCTAAGCTTTGGTCGTTCCCTGGAAGACCAGTAGTAGTTTCCGATGGACATTTGGTATCATTCTGTAATCTGTAGACTATCAGGGTGTTGATGAAACACAGAAATTGCATCGGGATTGAATACAACAGTCACCATGCTCACGTTCCTCCATGGGAGTAATGTCTCAAACAATCTACGCTTTGATCGTTCCCTGGAAGACCAGTAGATGTTTCCGATGCACATCTGGAAGCATTCTGTAATCTGTGTACTATTAGAGTGTTGATGAAACACTAAAATTGCATCGGGATTGAATACAACAGTCACCATGCGCACTTTCCTCCATGGGAGTAATGTCCTAAACAGTTTACGTTTTGATCGTTCCCTGCAATACCAGTAGTAGTTTCCGGTGCACATCTGGAGGCATTCTGTAATCTGTGGACCTTCAAAGTGTTGATGAAACACAGAAATTGCCTCGGCATTGAATACAAGTCATCATTCGCATTTTCCTACGTGGGAGTAATTTCTTAAACAGTCTACGCTTTGATCGTTCCCTGGAAGACCAATAGTAGTTTCCGATGCACATCTGGAGGCATTCTGTAATCTGTGGAGTATCAGAGTGTTGATGAAACACAAAGATAGCATCGGGATTGAATACAACAGTCACCATGCGCACTTACCTCATGGGAGTAATGTCTCAAACACTTTACGCTTTGATCGTTCCCTGGAAGAGCAGTAGTAGTTTCCGATGCACACCTGGGGCATTCTGTAATGAGTCGACCTTCAAAGTGCTAATGAAACACAGAAATTACATCGGGATTGAATACAACAGTCACCATGCTCACGTTCCTCCATGGGAGTAATGTCTCAAACAATCTACGCTTTGATCGTTCCCTGGAAGACCAGTAGTAGTTTCCGATTAACATTTGGAGGCATTCTGTAATCTGTGGACTATCAGAGTGTTGATGAAACACAGATATTGCATCGGGATTGAATACAACAGTCACCATGCGCTCTTTCCTCCATGGAAGTAATGGCTGTAACTGTCTACGCTTTGATCGTTCCCTGGAAGACCAGTAGTAGTTTCCGATGCACATCTGGAGTCATTCTGTAATCTGTGGACTATCAGAGTGTTGATGAAACACAGAAATTGCATCGGGATTGAATATAACAGTCACCATGCACCCTCTCCTCCATGGGAGTGATGTGTCAAACAGTCTACGCTTTGATCGTTCCCTGGAAGACCAGTAGTAGATACCGATACACATCTGGTGGCATTCTGTAATCTGTGGACTATCAGAGTGTTGATGAAACACAGAAATTGAATCGGGATTGAATACAACAGTCACCAGGCGCACTTTCCTCCATGGGAGTAATGTCTCAAAAAGTCTACGCTTTGATCGTTCCCTGCAAGATCAGTAGTAGTTTCCGATGCACATCTGGAGGCATTCTGTAATCTGTGGACTATCAGAGTGTTGATGAAACACAGAATTTGCATCGGGATTGAATACAACAGTCACCATGCGCACCTTCCTCCATGGGAGTAATGTCTCAAAGAGTTTACGCTTTGATCATTCCCTGGAAGACCAGTAGTAGATTTCGATGCACATCTGGTGCCATTCTGTAATCTGTGGACTATCAGAATGTTGATGAAACACAGAAATTGCATCGGGATTGAATACGACAGTCACCTTCCGCACTTTCCTCCATGGGAGTAATGTCTCAAACAGTCTACGTTTTGATCGTTCCCTGGAAGACCAGTAGTAGTTTCCGATGAACATCTGGAGGCATTCTGTAATCTGTGGACTATCAGAGTGTTGATGGAACACAGAAATTGCATCTGGATTGAATACAACAGTCACCATGTTCAGTTTCCTCCATGGGAGTAATTCTCAAACAGTATACGCTTTGATCGTTCCCTGGAAGACCAGTAGTAGTTTCCGATGCACATCTGGTGGCATTCTGTAATCAGTGGACTATCAGAGTGTTGATGAAACACAGAAATTGCATCGGGATTAAATACAACAGTCACCATCCGCACTTTCCTCCATGGGAAGTAATGTCTCAAACAGTCTACGCTTTGATCGTTCCCTGGAAGACCAGTAGTAGTTTCTGATGCACATCTGGTGGTATTCTTTAATCTGTGGAGTATCAGAGAGTTGATGAAACACAGAAATTTGATCTGGATTGAATACAACAGTCACCATGCGCACTTTCCTCCATAAGAGTAATGTCTCAAACAGTCTACGCTTTGATCGTTCCCTGGAAGACCAGTAATACTTTCCGATGCACATCTGTTGGCATTCTGTAATCTGAGGAATATCAGAGTGTTGATGAAACACAGAATCTGCATCGGGATTGAATACAATTGTCACCATGCGCACTTTCCTCCACGAAGTAATGTCTGAAACAGTGTACGCTTTGTTCGTTCCCTGGAAGACCAGTAGTAGTTTCCGATGCTCATCTGGAGGCATTCTGTAATCTGTGGTACATCAGAATGTTGATGAAACACAGAAATCTCATCGGGATTCAATACAACAATCAACATGCGCACTTTCCTCCTTGGGAGTAATGTCTCAAAAAGTTTACGCTTTGATCGTTCCCTGGAAACAAGTAGTAGTTTCCGATGCACATCTGGAGGCATTCTGTAATGTGTGGAGTATCAGAGTGTTGATGAAACACAGAAATTGCATCGGGATTGATTACTACCGTAACCATGCGCAATTTCCTCTATGGGAGTAACGTCTCAAATAATCTCCGCTTCGATCGTTCCCTGCAAAACCAGTAGTAGTTTCCGATTCACATCTGGAGGAATTCTGTAAATTGTGGACCTTCAAATTGTTGATGAAACACAGATATTGACTCGGGACTGAATACAACAGTCACCATGCGCACTTTCCTCCATGGGAGTAATGTCTGAAACAGTCTACGGTTTGATCGTTCCCTGGAAGACCAGTAGTAGTTTCCGATGCACATCTGGAGGCATTCTGTAATCTGTGGAACATCAGAATGTTGATGAAACACAGAAATCTCATCGGGATTCAATACAACAGTCAACATGCGCACTTTCCTCCTTGGGAGTAATGTCTCAAAAAGTTTACCCTTTGATCGTTCCCTGGAAACCAGTAGTAGTTTCCGATGCACATTTGGAGGCATTCTGTAATCTGTGGACCTTCAAAGTGTTAATGAAATACAGTAATTACATCGGGATTGAATACAACAGTCACCATGCTCACGTTCCTCCATGGGAGTAATGTCTCAAACAATCTACGCTTTTATCGTTCCCTGGAAGACCAGTAGTAGTTTCCGATTAACATTTGGAGGCATTCTGTAATCTGTGGACTATCAGAGTGTTGATGAAACACAGAAATTGCATCGGGATTGAATACAACAGTCACCATGCGCTCTTTCCTCCATGGGAGTAATGGCTGTAACAGTCTACGCTTTAATCGTTCCCTGGAAGACCAGTAGTAGTTTCCGATGCACATCTGGAGTCATTCTGTAATCTGTGGACTATCAGAGTGTTGATGAAACACAGAAATTGCATCGGGATTGAATACAACAGTCACAATACGCACTTTCCTCCATTGGAGTAATGTCTCAAACAGTCTACGCTTTGATCGTTCCCTGCAATACCAGTAGTAGTTTCCGATGCACATCTGGAGGCATTCTGTAGTCTGTGGACCTTCAAGGTGTTGATGAAACACAGGAATTGCCTCGGGATTGAATGCAAGTCATCATGCGCATTTTCCTACGTGGGAGTAATTTCTCAAACAGTCTACGCTTTGATCGTTCCTTGTCAGACCAGTAGTAGTTTCCGATGCACATCTGGAGGCATTCTGTAATCTGTGGACTAACTGAGTGTTGATGAAACACAGAAGTTGCACCGGGATTGAATACAACAGCCACCATGCGCACTTTCCTCCATGGGAGTAATGTCTCTAAGAGTCTTCGCTTTGATCGTTCCCTGGAAGACCAGTAGTAGTTTCCGATGCACATCTGGAGGATTTCTGTAATCAGTGGACTATCAGAGTGTTGATGAAACACAGAAATTGCCTCGGGATTGAATACAACAGTCACCATGCGCACTTCCCTCCATGGGAGTAATTCTCAAACATTCTATGCTTTGATCGTTCCCTGTAAGTCCAGTAGTATTTTCCGATGCACATCTGGTGGCATTCTGTAATCTGTGGACTATCAGAGTGCTCATGAAACACAGAAATTGCATCGGGAATGAATACAACAGTCACCATGCGCACTTTCCTAAACGGGAGGTATGTCTGAAACAGTCTACGATTTGATCGTTCACTGGCTAGACCAGTAGTTGTTTCCCACGCACATCTGGAAGCATTCTGTAATCTGTGGACTATTAGAGTGTTGATGAAACACTAAAATTGCATCGGGATTGAATACAACAGTCACCATGCGCACTTTCCTCCATGCGAGTAATGTCCTAAACAGTTTACGTTTTGATCGTTCCCTGGAAGACCAGTAGTAGTTCCCGATGCACATGTGGGGGCATTCTCTAATCTGTGAATTATCAGAGTGTTGACGAAACACAGAAATTGCACCGGGATTGAATACAACAGCCACAATACTCACTTTCCTCCATTGGAGTAAGGTCTCAAACAGTCTACGCTTTGATCGTTCCCTGCAATACCAGTAGTAGTTTCCGGTGCACATCTGGAGGCATTCTGTAATCTGTGGACCTTCAAAGTGTTGATGAAACACAGAAATTGCCTCGGCATTGAATACAAGTTATCATTCGCATTTTCCTACGTGGGAGTAATTTCTCAAACAGTCTACGCTTTGATCGTTCCCTGGAAGACCAATAGTAGTTTCCGATGCACATCTGGAGGCATTCTGTAATCTGTGGAGTATCAGAGCGTTGATGAAACACAAAGATAGCATCGGGATTGAATACAACAGTCACCATGCGCACTTTCCTCATGGGAGTAATGTCTCAAACACTTTACGCTTTGATCGTTCCCTGGAAGAGCAGTAGTAGTTTCCGATGCACACCTGGGGCATTCTGTAATGAGTCGACCTTCAAAGTGTTAATAAAACACAGAAATTACATCGGGATTGAATACAACAGTCACCATGCTCACGTTCCTCCATGGGAGTAATGTCTCAAACAACCTACGCTTTGATCGTTCCCTGGAAGACCAGTAGTAGTTTCCGATTAACATTTGGAGGCATTCTGTAATCTGTGGACTATCAGAGTGTTGATGAAACACAGAAATTGCATCGGGATTGAATACAACAGTCACCATGCGCTCTTTCCTCCATGGAGGTAATGGCTGTAACTGTCTACGCTTTGATCGTTCCCTGGAAGACCAGTAGTAGTTTCCGATGCACATCTGGAGTCATTCTGTAATCTGTGGACTATCAGAGTGTTGATGAAACACAGAAATTGCATCGGGATTGAATATAACAGTCACCATGCGCACTTTCCTCCACGAAGTAATGTCTGAAACAGTGTACGCTTTGTTCGTTCCCATGAAGACCAGTAGTAGTTTCCAATGCTCATCTGGAGGCATTCTGTAATCTGTGGTTCATTAGAATGTTGATGAAACACAGAAATCTCATCGGGATTCAATACAACAGTCAACATGCGCAATTTCCTCCTTGGGAGTAATGTCTCAAAAAGTTTACGCTTTGATCGTTCCCTGGAAACCAGTAGTAGTTTCCGATGCACATTTGGAGGCATTCTGTAATCTCTGGACATTCAAAGTGTTAATGAAACACAGTAATTACATCGGGATTGAATACAACAGTCACCATGCTCACGTTCCTCTATGGGAGTAATGTCTCAAACAATCTAAGCTTTGATCGTTCCCTGGAAGACCAGTAGTAGTTTCCGATGCACATCTGGAGTCATTCTGTAATCTGTGGACTATCAGAGTGTTGATGAAACACAGAAATTGCATCGGGACTGAATTCAACAGTCACAATACGCACTTTCCTCCATTGGCGTATGTCACAAACAGTCTACGCTTTGATCGTTCCCTGCAATACCAGTAGTAGTTTCCGATGCACATTTGGAGGCATTCTGTAGTCTGTGGACCTTCAAGGTGTTGATGAAACACAGGAATTGCCTCGGGATTGAATACAAGTCATCATGCGCATTTTCCTACGTGGGAGTAATTTCTCAAACAGTCTACGCTTTGATCGTTCCTTGTCAGACCAGTAGTAGTTTCCGATGCACATCTGGAGGCATTCTGTAATCTGTGGACTAACTGAGTGTTGATGAAACACAGAAGTTGCACCGGGATTGAATACAACAGTCACCATGCTTACTTCCTCATGGGAGTAATGTCTCAAACCGTTTACGCTTTGATCGTTCCCTGGAAGACCAGTAGTAGTTTCCGATGCACATCTGGGGGCATTCTGTAATGAGTGGACTATCAGAGTGTTTAAGAAACACAGAAATTGCATCGGGATTGAATACAACAGTCACCATGCGCACTTTCCTCCATGGGAGTAATGTCTCAAACAGTTTACGCTTTGATCGTTCCCTGGAAGACCAGTAGTAGTTTCCGATGCACATCTGGAGGCATTCTGTAATGTGTGGACTATCAGTGTGTTGATGAAACACAGATATTGCATCGGGATTGAATAGAACAGTCACAATGTACACTTTCCTCCATGGGAGTAATGTCTCAAACAGTCTACGCTTTGATCGTTCCCTGCAATACCAGTAGTAGTTTCCGATGCACATCTGGAGGCATTCTGTAATCTGTGGACTCTCAGAGTGTTGATGAAACACAGAAATTGCATTGGGATTGAATACAACAGTCACCATGCGCACTTTCCTCCACGGGAGTAATGTCTAAAACAATCTACGCTTTGATCGTTCCCTGGAAGACCAGTAGCAGTTTCCGATGCACATCTGGTGGCATTCTGTAATGTGTAGACTATCAGAGTGTTGATGAAACACAGTAATTGCATCGGGATTGAATACAACAGTCACCATGCCCACTTTCCTCCATGGGAGTAATGTCTCTAACAGTCTACGCTTTGATCGTTCCCTGGAAGACCAGTAGTAGTTTCCGATGCACATCTGGGGGCATTCTGTAATGTGTGGACTATCAGAGTGTTGATGAAACACAGACATTGCCTCGGGATTGAATACAAGTCATCATGCGCATTTTCCTACGTAAGAGTAATGTCTCAAACAGTCTACGCTTTGATCGTTCCCTGGAAGACCAGTAGTAGTTTCCGATGCACATCTGGTGGCATTCTGTAATCTGTGGACTATCAGAGTGTTGATGAAACACAGAATTTGCATCGGGATTGAATACAACAGTCACCATGCGCACTTTACTCCATGAGAGTAATGTCTCTAACAGTCTACGCTTTGATCGTTCCCTGGAAGACCAGTAGTAGTTTCCGATGCCCATTGGAGGCTTTCCGTAATCTATGGACTATCAGAGTGTTGATGAAACACACAAATTGTAACGGGATTGGATACATCAGTCACCATGCGCACTTTCCTTCATGGGAGTAATGTTTCTAAGATTTTACGATTTGAACGTTGGCTGGAAGACCAGTAGCAGTTTCCGATGCACATCTGGAGGCATTCTGTAATGTGTGGACTATCAGAGTGTTGATGAAACACAGAAATTGCCTCGGGATTGAATACAAGTCATCATGCGCATTTTCCTACGTGGGAGTAATGTCTCAAACAGTCTACGCTTTGATCGTTCCCTGGAAGACCAGTAGTAGTTTCCGATGCACATCTGGTGGCATTCTGTAATCTGTGGACTATCAGAGTGTTGATGAAACACAGAATTTGCATCGGGATTGAATACAACAGTCACCATGCGCACTTTACTCCATGAGAGTAATGTCTCTAACAGTCTACGCTTTGATCGTTCCCTGGAATATCAGTAGTAGTTTCCGATGCACATCTGGAGGCATTTTGTAATCTGTGGAGTATCAGAGTGTTGATGAAACACAGAAATTGCATCGGGAATGAATACAACAGTCACCATGTGCACTTTCCTCCATGGGAGGTATGTCTTAAACAGTCTACGCTTTGATCGTTCCCTGGAAGACCAGTAGTAGTTTCCGATGCACATCTGGGGGCATTCTGTAATGTGTGGACTATCAGAGTGTTGATGAAACACAGAAATTGCCTCGGGATTGAATACAAGTCATCATGCGCATTTTCCTACGTGGGAGTAATGTCTCAAACAGTCTACGCTTTGATCGTTCCCTGGAAGACCAGTAGTAGCTTCCGATGCACATCTGGTGGCATTCTGTAATCTGTGGACTATCAGAGTGTTGATGAAACACAGAATTTACATCGGGATTGAATACAACAGTCACCATGCGCACTTTACTCCATGAGAGTAATGTCTCTGACAGTCTACGCTTTGATCGTTCCCTGGAAGACCAGTAGTAGTTTCCGATGCCCATTGGTGGCATTCCGTAATCTATGGACTATCAGAGTGTTGATGAAGCACACAAATTGCATCGGGATTGGATACATCAGTCACCATGTGCACTTTTCTTCATGGGAGTAATGTTTCTAAGATTTTACGATTTGAACGTTGGCTGGAAGACCAGTAGCAGTTTCCGATGCACATCTGGAGGCATTCTGTCATCTGTGGACTATCAGAGTGTTGATGAAACACAGATATTGCTTAGGGATTGAATACAACCGTCACCATGCGCACATTCCTCCATAAAAGTAATATCTCAAACAGTCTACGCTTTGATCGTTCCCTGGAAGACCAGTAGTAGTTACCGATTCACATCTGGAGGCATTCTGTAATCTGTGGACTATCAGAGTGTTGATGAAACACAGAACTTGCATTGGGATTGAATACAACAGTCACCATGCGCACTTTCCTCCACGGGAGTAATGTCTAAAACAATCTACGCTTTGATCGTTCCCTGGAAGACCAGTAGCAGTTTCCGATGCACATCTGGTGGCATTCTGTAATGTGTAGACTATCAGAGTGTTGATGAAACACAGTAATTGCATCGGGATTGAATACAACAGTCACCATGCCCACTTTCCTCCATGGGAGTAATGTCTCTAACAGTCTACGCTTTGATCGTTCCCTGGAAGACCAGTAGTAGTTTCCGATGCACATCTGGGGGCATTCTGTAATGTGTGGACTATCAGAGTGTTGATGAAACACAGACATTGCCTCGGGATTGAATACAAGTCATCATGCGCATTTTCCTACGTGGGAGTAATGTCTCAAACAGTCTACGCTTTGATCGTTCCCTGGAAGACCAGTAGTAGTTTCCGATGCACATCTGGTGGCATTCTGTAATCTGTGGACTATCAGAGTGTTGATGAAACACAGAATTTGCATCGGGATTGAATACAACAGTCACCATGCGCACTTTACTCCATGAGAGTAATGTCTCTAACAGTCTACGCTTTGATCGTTCCCTGGAAGACCAGTAGTAGTTTCCGATGCCCATTGGAGGCTTTCCGTAATCTATGGACTATCAGAGTGTTGATGAAACACACAAATTGTAACGGGATTGGATACATCAGTCACCATGCGCACTTTCCTTCATGGGAGTAATGTTTCTAAGATTTTACGATTTGAACGTTGGCTGGAAGACCAGTAGCAGTTTCCGATGCACATCTGGAGGCATTCTGTAATGTGTGGACTATCAGAGTGTTGATGAAACACAGAAATTGCCTCGGGATTGAATACAAGTCATCATGCGCATTTTCCTACGTGGGAGTAATGTCTCAAACAGTCTACGCTTTGATCGTTCCCTGGAAGACCAGTAGTAGTTTCCGATGCACATCTGGTGGCATTCTGTAATCTGTGGACTATCAGAGTGTTGATGAAACACAGAATTTGCATCGGGATTGAATACAACAGTCACCAAGCACACTTTACTCCATGAGAGTAATGTCTCTAACAGTCTACGCTTTGATCGTTCCCTGGAAGATCAGTAGTAGTTTCCGATGCACATCTGGAGGCATTTTGTAATCTGTGGAGTATCAGAGTGTTGATGAAACACAGAAATTGCATCGGGAATGAATACAAAAGTCACCATGTGCACTTTCTTCCACGGGAGGTATGTCTTAAACAGTCTACGCTTTGATCGTTCCCTGGAAGACCAGTAGTAGTTTCCGATGCACATCTGGGGGCATTCTGTAATGTGTGGACTATCAGAGTGTTGATGAAACACAGAAAGTGCCTCGGGATTGAATACAAGTCATCATGCGCATTTTCCTACGTGGGAGTAATGTCTCAAACAGTCTACGCTTTGATCGTTCCCTGGAAGACCAGTAGTAGTTTCCGATGCACATCTGGTGGCATTCTGTAATCTGTGGACTATCAGAGTGTTGATGAAACACAGAATTTGCATCGGGATTGAATACAACAGTCACCATGCGCACTTTACTCCATAAGAGTAATGTCTCTAACAGTCTACGCTTTGATCGTTCCCTGGAAGACCAGTAGTAGTTTCCGATGCCCATTGGAGGCTTTCCGTAATCTATGGACTATCAGAGTGTTGATGAAACACACAAATTGTAACGGGATTGGATACATCAGTCACCATGCGCACTTTCCTTCATGGGAGTAATGTTTCTAAGATTTTACGATTTGAACGTTGGCTGGAAGACCAGTAGCAGTTTCCGATGCACATCTGGAGGCATTCTGTAATGTGTGGACTATCAGAGTGTTGATGAAACACAGAAATTGCCTCGGGATTGAATACAAGTCATCATGCGCATTTTCCTACGTGGGAGTAATGTCTCAAACAGTCTACGCTTTGATCGTTCCCTGGAAGACCAGTAGTAGTTTCCGATGCACATCTGGTGGCATTCTGTAATCTGTGGACTATCAGAGTGTTGATGAAACACAGAATTTGCATCGGGATTGAATACAACAGTCACCATGCGCACTTTACTCCATGAGAGTAATGTCTCTAACAGTCTACGCTTTGATCGTTCCCTGGAAGATCAGTAGTAGTTTCCGATGCACATCTGGAGGCATTTTGTAATCTGTGGAGTATCAGAGTGTTGATGAAACACAGAAATTGCATCGGGAATGAATACAACAGTCACCATGTGCACTTTCCTCCACGGGAGGTATGTCTTAAACAGTCTACGCTTTGATCGTTCCCTGGAAGACCAGTAGTAGTTTCCGATGCACATCTGGGGGCATTCTGTAATGTGTGGACTATCAGAGTGTTGATGAAACACAGAAATTGCCTCGGGATTGAATACAAGTCATCATGCGCATTTTCCTACGTGGGAGTAATGTCTCAAACAGTCTACGCTTTGATCGTTCCCTGGAAGACCAGTAGTAGCTTCCGATGCACATCTGGTGGCATTCTGTAATCTGTGGACTATCAGAGTGTTGATGAAACACAGAATTTACATCGGGATTGAATACAACAGTCACCATGCGCACTTTACTCCATGAGAGTAATGTCTCTGACAGTCTACGCTTTGATCGTTCCCTGGAAGAGCAGTAGTAGTTTCCGATGCCCATAGGTGGCATTCCGTAATCTATGGACTATCAGAGTGTTGATGAAGCACACAAATTGCATCGGGATTGGATACATCAGTCACCATGTGCACTTTTCTTCATGGGAGTAATGTTTCTAAGATTTTACGATTTGAACGTTGGCTGGAAGACCAGTAGCAGTTTCCGATGCACATCTGGAGGCATTCTGTCATCTGTGGACTATCAGAGTGTTGATGAAACACAGATATTGCTTAGGGATTGAATACAACCGTCACCATGCGCACATTCCTCCATAAAAGTAATATCTCAAACAGTCTACGCTTTGATCGTTCCCTGGAAGACCAGTAGTAGTTACCGATTCACATCTGGAGGCATTCTGTAATCTGTGGACTATCAGAGTGTTGATGAAACACAGAAATATCATCGGGATTGAATACAACAGTCACCTTGCGCACTTTCCTCAACGATAGGTATATCGCAAACAGTCTACGCTTTGATCGTTCCCTGGAAGACCAGTAGTAGTTTCCGATGCACATCTGGAGGCATTCTGTAATTTGTGGACTATCAGAGTGTTGATGAAACACAGAAATTGCTTCGGGATTGATTACAACAGTCACCATGCGCACATTCCTCCATAAAAGTAATGTCTCAAACAGTCTACGCTTTGATCGTTCCCTGGAAGACCAGTAGTAGTTTCCGATGAACATCTGGAGACATTCTGTAATATGTGGACTGTCAGAGTGTTGATGAAACAAAGAAATTGCATCGGGAATGAATACAACAGTCACCATGTGCACTTTCCTCCACGGTAGTAATGTCTCAAAGAGTCTACGCTTTGATCGTTCCCTGGAAGACCAGTAGTAGTTTCCGATGTACATCTGGCGGTATTCTGTAATCTGTGGACTATCAGAGTGTTGATGAAACACAGAAATTCCCTCGGGATTGAATAGAACAGTCACCATGCGCACTTCCCTCCATGGGAGTAATGCTCAAACAATCTATGCTTTGATCGTTCCCTGTAAGACCAGTAGTATTTTCCGATGCACATCTGGTGGCATTCTGTAATCTGTGGACTGCCAGAGTGTTGATGGAACACAGAAATAGCATCGGGAATGAATACAACAGTCACCAAGCGCACTTTCCTCCACGGGAGGTATGTCTCAAACAGTCTACGCTTTGATCGTTCCCTGGAAGACCAGTAGTAGTTTCCAATGCACATCTGGAGGCATTCTGTAATCTGTAGAGTACCACAGTGTTGATGAAACACAGAAATTGCATTGGGATTGAATACAACAGTCACCATGAGCACTTTCCTCCATGGGAGTAATGTCTCTAACAGTCTTCTCTTTGATCGTTCCCTGGAAGACCAGTAGTAGTTTCCGATGCACATCTGGAGGTTTTCTGTAATCTGTGGACTATCAGAGTGTTGATGAAACACAGAAATTCCCTCGGGATTGAATGGAACAGTCACCATGCGCACTTCCCTCCATGGGAGTAATGCTCAAACAATCTATGCTTTGATCGTTCCCTGTAAGACCAGTAGTATTTTCCGATGCACATCTGGTGGCATTCTGTATTCTGTGGACTATCAGAGTGTTGATGGAACACAGAAATAGCATCGGGAATGAATACAACAGTCACCAAGCGCACTTTCCTCCACGGGAGGTATGTCTCAAACAGTCTACGCTTTGATCGTTCCCTGGAAGACCAGTAGTAGTTTCCAATGCACATCTGGAGGCATTCTGTAATCTGTAGACTATCACAGTGTTGATGAAACACAGAAATTGCATTGGGATTGAATACAACAGTCACCATGAGCACTTTCCTCCATGGGAGTAATGTCTCTAACAGTCTTCTCTTTGATCGTTCCCTGGAAGACCAGTAGTAGTTTCCGATGCACATCTGGAGGCTTTCTGTAATCTGTGGACTATCAGAGTGTTGATGAAACACAGAAATTCCCTCGGGATTGAATACAACAGTCACCATGCGCACTTTCCTCCATGGGAGTAATTCTCAAACATTCTATGCTTTGATCGTTCCCTGTAAGACCAGTAGTATTTTCCGATGCACATCTGGATGCTTTCTGTAATCTGTGGACTATCAGAGTGTTGATGAAACACAGAAATTGCATCGGGATTGAATACAACAGTCTCCATGCACAGTTCCCTCCATGGGAGTAATGTCTCAAGCAGTCTACGCTTTTATCGTTCCCTGGAAGACCAGTAGTAGTTTCCGATGCCCATTGGAGGCTTTCCGTAATCTGTGGACTATCAGAGTGATGATGAAACACACAAATTGCATCGGGATTGGATACATCAGTCACCATGCGCACTTTCCTTCATGGAGGTAATGTTTCAAAGATTTTACGATTTGAACGTTGGTTGGATGACCAGTAGCAGTCTCCGATGCACATCTGGAGGCATTCTGTAATCTGTGGACTATCAGAGTGTTGATGAAACACAGATATTGCTTAGGGATTGAATACAACAGTCACCATGCGCACATTCCTCCATAAAAGTAATATCTCAAACAGTCTACGCTTTGATCGTTCCCTGGATGACCAGTAGTAGTTACCGATTCACATCTGGAGGCATTCTGTAATCTGTGTACTATCAGAGTGTTGATGAAACACAGAATTGCATCGGGAATGAATACAACAGTCACCATGCGCACTTTCCTCCACGGGAGGTATGTCTTAAACAGTCTACGCTTTGATCGTTCCCTGGAAGACCAGTAGTAGTTTCCGATGCACATCCGGGGGCATTCTGTAATGTGTGGACTATCAGAGTGTTGATGAAACACAGAAATTGCCTCGGGATTGAATACAAGTCATCATGCGCATTTTCCTACGTGGGAGTAATGTCTCAAACAGTCTACGCTTTGATCGTTCCCTGGAAGACCAGTAGTAGTTTCCGATGCACATCTGGAGGCATTCTGTAATCTGTGGAGTATCAGAGTGTTGATGAAACACAGAAATTGCATCGGGATTGAATACAACAGTCACCATGCGCACTTTCCTCATGGGAGTAATGTCTCAAATAGTTTACGCATTGATCGTTACCTGGAAGACCAGTAGTAGTTTCCCATGCACATCTGGGTGCATTCTGTAATGGGTGGACTATCAGAGTGTTTAAGAAACACAGAAATTGCATCGGGATTGAATACAACAGTCACCATGCGCACTTTTCTCCATGGGAGTAACGTCTCAAACAGTTTATGCTTTGATCGTTCCCTGGAAGACCAGTAGTAGTCTCCGATGCACATCTGGAGGCATTCTGTAATGTGTGGACTATCAGAGTGTTGTTGAAACACAGAAATTGCATCGGGATTGAATACAACAGTATCCATGCGCTGATTCCAATATGGGAGTAATGTCTCAAACAGTCTACGCTTTGATCGTTCCCTGGAAGACCAGTAGTAGTTTCCGATGCCCATTGGAGGCTTTCCGTAATCTGTGGACTATCAGAGTGATGATGAAACACCCAAATAGCATCGGTATTGGATACATCAGTCACCATGCGCACTTTCCTTCATGGGAGTAATGTTTCAAAGATTTTACGATTTGAACGATGGTTGGAAGACCAGTAGCAGTTTCCGATGCACATCTGGAGGCATTCTGTAATCTGTGGACTATCAGAGTGTTGATGAAACACAGATATTGCTTAGGGATTGAATACAACAGTCACCATGCGCACATTCCTCCATAAAAGTAATATCTCAAACAGTCTACGCTTTGATCGTTCCCTGGATGACCAGTAGTAGTTACCGATTTACATCTGGAGGCATTCTGTAATCTGTGGACTATCAGAGTGTTGATAAAACACAGAAATTGCATCGGGATTGAATACAACAGTCACCATGCGCACTTTCCTCCACGGTAGTAATGTCTCAAACAGTCTACGCTTTGATCGTTCCCTGGAAGACCAGTAGTAGTTTCCGATGAACATCTGGCGGCATTCATTAATCTGTGGACTATCAGAGTGTTGATGAAACACAGAAATTGCATCGTGATTGAATACAACAGTCACCATGAGCACTTTCCTCCATGGGAGTAATGTCTCTAACAGTCTTCTCTTTGATCGTTTCCTGGAAGACCAGTAGTAGTTTCCGATGCACATCTGGAGGATTTCTGTAATCTGTGGACTAACAGAGTGTTGATGAAACACAGAAATTCCCTCAGGATTGAATACAACAGTCGCCATGCGCACTTTCCACCATGGGAGTAATGCTCAAACATTCTATGCTTTGATCGTTCCCTGTAAGACCAGTACTATTTTCCGATGCACATCTGGTGGCATTCTGTAATCTGTGGACCATCAGAGTGTTGATGAAACACAGAAATTGCATCGGAAATGAATACAACAGTCACCATGCGCACTTTCCTCCACGGGAGGTATGTCTCAAACAGTCTACGCTATGATCGTTCCCTGGAAGACCAGTAGTAGTTTCCGATGCACGTCTGGAGGCATTCTGTAATCTGTGGACTATTAGAGTGTTGATGAAACACTAAAATTGCATCGGGATTGAATACAACAGTCACCATGCGCACTTTCCTCTATAAGAGTAAAGTCTCAAACAGTCTACGCTTTGATCGTTCGCTGGAAGACCAGTAGTAGTTTCCGATGCACGTCTGGAGGCATTCTGTAATCTGTGGAATCTCAGAGTGTTGATGAAACACAGAAATTGCATCGGGACTGAATACAACAGTCACCATGCGCACTTTCCTCCACGGGAGTAATGTCTCAAACAATCTACGCTTTGATCGTTCCCTGGAAGACCAGTAGCAGTTCCCGATGCACATCTGATGGTATTCTGTAATGTGTAGACTATCAGAGTGTTGATGAAACACAGTAATTAAATCGGGATTGAATACAACAGTCACCATGCGAACTTTCCTCCATGGGAGTAATGTCTCTAACAGTCTACGCTTTGATAGTTCCCTGGAAGACCAGTAGTAGTTTCCGATGCACATCTGGAGGCTTTCTGTACTCTGTGGACTATCGGAGTGTTGATGAAACACAGAAATTGGATCGGGATTGAATACAACAGTCTCCATGCGCAGATTCCTCCATGGGAGTAATGACTCAAACAGTCTACGCTTTGATCGTTCCCTGGAAGATCAGTAGAAGTTTCAATTGCACATCTGGAGGAATTCTGTAATCTGTGGAATATCACAGTGTTGATAAAACACAGAAATTGCTTCGGGATTGAATACAACAGTCACCATGCGGACTTTACTCCATGGTAGTAATGTCTCTAACAGTCTACGCTTTGATCGTTCCCTAGAAGCCTAGTAGTAGTTTTCGATGCACATCTGGAGGCTTTCCGTAATCTGTGGACTATCAGAGTGTTGATGAAACACAGAAATTACATCGGGATTGAATACAACAGTCACCATAAACACTTTCCTCCATGGGAGTAATGTTTCAAAGAGTTTACGCTTTGAACGTTCCCTGGAAGACCAGTAGCAGTTTCCGATGCACATCTGGACTCCTTCTGTAATCTGTGGATTATCAGGGTGTTGATGAAACACTGAAATTGCATCGGGATTGAATACAAGTCTCCATTTGCACATTCCTCCGTAAAAGTAATGTCTCAAACAGTCTACGCTTTGATCGTTCCCTGGAAGACCAGTAGTAGTTTCCGATGCACATCGGGAGGCATTCTGTAATCTGTGGACTATCAAAGTGTTCATGAAACACAGAAATTGCATCGGGATTGAATACAACAGTCACCATGCGCACTTTCCTCCACGGGAATAATGTCTCAAACAGTCTACGCTTTGATCGTTCCCTGGAAGATCAGTAGTAGTTTCAGATGCACATCTGGTGGCATTCTGTAATCTGTGGACTATCAGAATGTTGATGAAACACAGAAATTCCCTCGGGATTGAATACAACAGTCACCATGCGCACTTTCCTCCATGGGAGTAATGCTCAAACATTCTAAGCTTTGATCGTTCCCTGTAATACCAGTAGTATTTTCCGATGCACATCTGGTGGCATTCTGTAATCTGTGGACTATCAGAGTGTTGATGAAACACAGAATTGCATCGGGAATGAATACAACAATCACCATGCGCACTTTCCTCCACGGGAGGTATGTCTTAAACAGTCTACGCTTTGATCGTTCCCTGGAAGACCAGTAGTAGTTTCCGATGCACGTCTGGAGGCATTCTGTAATCTGTGGACTATTAGAGTGTTGATGAAACACTAAAACTGCATCGGGATTGAATACAACAGTCACCATGCGCACTTTCCTCCATAAGAGTAAAGTCTCAAACAGTCTACGCTTTGATCGTTCCCTGGAAGACCAGTAGTAGTTTCCGATGCACATCTGGAGGCATTCTGTAATCTGTGGACTCTCAGAGTGTTGATGAAACACCGAAATTGCATCGGGATTGAATACAACAGTCACCATGCGCACTTTCCTCCACGGGAGTAATGTCTCAAACAATCTACGCTTTGATCGTTCCCTGGAAGACCAGTAGCAATTTCCGATGCACATCTGGTGGCATTCTGTAATGTGTAGACTATCAGAGTGTTGATGAAACACAGAAATTGGATCGGGATTGAATACAAGAGACTCCATGCGCAGATTCCTCCATGGGAGTAATGTCTCAAACAGTCTACGCTTTGATCGTTCTCTGGAAATCCAGTAGAAGTTTCAATTGCACATCTGGAGGCATTCTGTAATCTGTCGATTATCACAGTGTTGATGAAACACAGAAATTGCATAGGGATTGAATACAACAGTCACCATGCGCACTTCCCTCCATGGGAGAAATGTTTCAAAGAGTTTACGCTTGATCGTTCCCTGGAAGACCAGTAGCAGTTTCCGATGCACATCTGGACTCATTCTGTAATCTGTGGACTATCAGAGTGTTGATGAAACACTGAAATTGCATCGGGATTGAATACAACAGTCTCCATGCGCAGATTACTCCATGCGAGTAATGTCTCAAACAGTCTTGGCTTTGATCGTTCCTGGAAGACCAGTAGTAGTTTCCGATGCACATCTGGCTGCATTCTGTAATCTGTGGACTATCAGAGTGTTGATGAAACACAGAAATTGCATCGGGATTGAATACAACAGGCACAATGCGCACATTCCTCCATGGGAGTAATTCTCAAACAGTCTACGCTTTGATCGTTCATTTGAAGACCAGTAGTAGTTTACGATGCACATCTGGATTAGTTTTGTAATCTGTGGAGCTTCAAAGTGTTGATTGAATCATAGAAATTGCGTCGGGATATAATACAACAGTCACCATGCGCACTTTACTCCATGGGAGTAATGTCTCTAACAGTCTACGCTTTGATCGTTCCCTGGAAGACCTGTAGTAGATTCCGATGCACATCTGGAGGCTTTCCCTAATCTGTGGACTATCAGAGTGTTGATGAAACACAGAAATTGCATTGGGATTGAATACAACAGTCACCATGTGCACTTTCCTCCATGGGAGTAATGTTTCAAAGAGTTTACGCTTTGATCGTTCCCTGGAAGACTAGTAGCAGTTTCCGATGCACATCTGGAGGCATTCTGCAATCTGTGGACTATCAGAGTGTTGATGAAACACAGAAATTGCATCGGGATTGAATACAACAGGCACCATGCGCACATTCCTCCATAAAAGTAATGTCTCAAACAGTCTACGCTTTGATCGTTCCCTGGAAGACCAGTAGTAGTTTCCGATTCACATCTTGTGGCATTCTGTAATCTGTGGACTATCAGAGTGTTGATGAAACACTGAAATTGCATCGGGATTCAATACAACAGTCACCATCCGCACTTTCCTCCACGGGAGGTATGTCTCAAACAGTCGACGCTTTGATCGTTCCGTGGAAGACCAGTAGTAGTTTCCGATGCACATCTGGAGGCCTTTTGTACTCTGTGGACTATCAGAGTGTTGATGAAACACAGAAATTGCATCGGGATTGAATACAACAGTCACCATGCGCCCTTTCCCCCATGGGAGTAAGTCTCTAACAGTCTACGCTTTGATCGTTCCCTGGAAGACCAGTAGTAGTTTCCGATGCACATCTGGAGGCTTTCTGTACTCTGTGGACTATCAGAGTGTTGATGAAACACAGAAATTGCATCGGGATTGAATACAACAGTCTCCATGCGCAGATTCCTCCATGCGAGTAATGTGTCAAACAGTGTACGCTTTGATCGTTCCCTGGAAGACCAGTAGTAGTTTCAATTGCACATCTGGAGGCATTCTGTAATCTGTGGAGTATCAGAGTGTTGATGAAAGACAGAAATTGCGTCGGGAAATAATACAACAGTCACCATGCGCACTTTACTCCATGGGAGTAATGTCTCTAACAGCTACGCTTTGATCGTTCCCTGGAAGACCAGTAGTAGTATCAATTGCACATCTGGAGGCATTCTGTAATCTGTGGAGTATCAGAGTGTTGATGAAACACAGAAATTGCGTCGGGATATAATACAACAGTCTTCATGCGCACTTTACTCCATGGGAGTAATGTCTCTAACAGTCTACGCTTTGATCGTTCCCTGGAAGACCAGTAGTAGATTCCGATGCACATCTGGAGGCTTTCCATAATCTGTGGACTATCAGAGTGTTGATGAAACACTGAAATTGCATCGGGATTCAATACAACAGTCACCATCCGCACTTTCCTCCACGGGAGGTATGTCTCAAACAGTCGACGCTTTGATCGTTCCGTGGAAGACCAGTAGTAGTTTCCGATGCACATCTGGAGGCCTTTTGTACTCTGTGGACTATCAGAGTGTTGATGAAACACAGAAATTGCATCGGGATTGATACAACAGTCTCCATGCGCAGATTTCTCCAAGGGAGTAATGTCTCAAACAGTCTACGCTTTGATCGTTCCCTGGAAGACCAGTAGTACTTTCAATTGCACATCTGGAGGCATTCTGTAATCTGTGGACTATCAGAGAGTTGATGAAACGCAGAAATTGCATCGTGATTGAATACAACAGTCACCATGCGCACTTTCCTTCATGGGAGTAATGTCTCAAACAGTCTACGCTTTGATCGATCCCTGGAAGAACAGTAGTAGTTTCCGATGCAAATCTGGAGGCATTCAGTAATCTGTGGAGTATCAGAGTGTTGATGAAACACAGAAGTTGCATCGGGATTGAATACAACAGTCACCATGCGCACTTTCCTCCACGGGAGCAATGTCTCAAACAGGTTACGCTTTGATCGTTCCCTGGAAGACCAGTAGTAGTTTCCGATGCACATCTCGTGGCATTCTGTAATCTGTAGACTATCAGAGCGTTGATGAAACACAGAAATATCATCGGGATTGAATACAACAGTTACCATTAGCACTCTCCTCCATGGAAGTAATGTCTCTAAAAGTCAACGCTTTGATCGTTCCCTGGAATACCAGTAGTAGTTTCCGATGCACATCTGGAGGCTTTTTTGTAATCTGTGGACTATCAGATTGTTGATGAGACACAGAAATTGCATCGGGATTGAATACAACAGTCACCATGCGCACATTCCTCCATGGCAGTAATTCTCAAACAGTCTACGGTTTGATCGTTCCCTGGAAGATCAGTAGTAGTTTCCAATGCACATCTGGTGGCATTCTGTAATATGTGGACTATCAGAGTGTTCATGAAACACAGAAATTGCATCGGGATTTAATACAACAGTCACCATGCGCACTTTCCTCCATGGGAGTAAGGACTCAAACAGTCTACGCTTTGATCGTTCCCTGGAAGATCAGTAGTAGTTTCCGATGCACATCTGGAGGTATTCAGTAATCTGTGGAGTATCAGAGTGTTGATGAAACACAGAAATTGCATCGGCATTGGATACAACAGTCACCATGCGCACTTTCCTCCATGGGAGTAATGTCTCAAACAGCCTACGCTTTGATCGTTCCCTGGAAGACCAGTAGTGGTTTCCGATGCACATCTGGTGGCATTCTGTAATCTGTAGACTGTCAGAGTGTAGATGATACACAGAAATAGCATCGGGATTGAATAGAACAGTTAGCATGCGCACTTTCCTCCATGGGAGTAATGTCTCTAAGAGTCTACGCTTTGATCGTTCCCTGGAAGACCAGTAGTAGTTTCCGATGCACAGCTGGTGGCATTCTGTAATCTGTGGACTATCAGAGTGTTGATGAAACACAGAAATTGCATCGGGATCAATACAACAGTCATCATCCGCACATTCATCCACAGGAGGTATGTCTCTAACAGTCGACGCTTTGATCTTTCCCTGGAAGAAGAGTAGTAGTTTCCGATGCACATCTGGTGGCTTTCTGTAATGTGTAGACTATCAGAGTGTTGATGGAACACAGTAATTGCATCGGGATTGAATACAACAGTCACCATGCGCCCTTTCCCCCATGGGAGTAATGTCTCTAACAGTCTACGCTTTGATCGTTCCCTGGAAGACCAGTAAAAGTTTCCGATGCACATCTGGAGGCTTTCTGTACTCTGTGGACTATCAGAGTGTTGATGAAACACAGTAATTGCATCGGGATTGAATACAACAGTCACCATGCGCACTTTCCACCAACGGAGTAATTCTCAAACAGTCTACGTTTTGATCGTTCCCTGGAAGACCAGTAGTAGTTTCCGATGCACATCTGTCGGCATTCTGTAATCTGTGGAGTATCAGAGTGTTGATGAAACACAGAAATTGCGTCGGGATATAATACAACAGTCAAGATGCGCACTATACTCCATGGGAGTAATGTCTCTAACAGTCTACGCTTTGATCGTTCCCTGGAAGACCAGTAGTAGATTCCGATGCACATCTGGAGGCTTTCCCTAATCTGTGGACTATCACAGTGTTGATGAAACACAGAAATTGCATTGGGACTGAATACAACAGTCACCATTCGCACAATCCTCCATAAAAGTAATGTCTCAAACAGTCTACGCTTTGATCGTTCCCTGGAAGACCAGTAGTAGTTTCCGATGCACATCTTGTGGCATTCTGTAATCTGTGGACTATCAGAGTGTTGATGAAACACTGAAATAGCATCGGGATTCAATACAACAGTCACCATCCGCACTTTCCTCCACGGGAGGTATTTCTCAAACAGTCGACGCTTTGATCGTTCCCTGGAAGACCAGTAGTAGTTTCCGATGCACATCTGGAGGCTTTTTTGTAATCTGTGGACTATCAGATTGTTGATGAGACACAGAAATTGCATCGGGATTGAATACAACAGTCACCATGCGCACATTCCTCCATGGGAGTAATTCTCAAACAGTCTACGGTTTGATCGTTCCCTGGAAGATCAGTAGTAGTTTCCAATGCACATCTGGTGGCATTCTGTAATCTGTGGACTATCAGAGTGTTGATAAAACACAGAAATTGCATCGGGATTCAATACAACACTCACCATCCGCACTTTCCTCACGGGAGGTATGTCTCAAACAGCCGACGCTTTGATCGTCCCCTGGAAGACCAGTAGTAGTTTCCGATGCACATCTGGTGGCATTCTGAAATCTGTGGACTATCAGAGTGTTGATGAAACACAGAAATTGCTTCGCGATTGAATACACCAGTCACCATCCGCACTTTCCTGCATGGGAGTAATGTCTGAAACAGTCTACGCTTTGATCGTTACTGGGAAGACCAGTAGAAGTTTCCGATGCAGATCTCGTGGCATTCTGTAATCTGTATACTATCAGAGTGTTGATGAAACACAGAAAATGCATCGGGATTGAATACTACAGTTACCATGCGCACTTTCCTCCATGTGAGTAATATCTCAAAGAGTTTACGCTTTGATCGTTCCCTGGAAGACCAGTAGTAGTTTCCGATGCACATCTGGAGGCATTCTGTAATCAGTGGACTATCGGAGTGTTGATGAAACACAGAAATTGCATCGGGATTGAATACAATAGTCACCATGCGCACTTTCCTCCACGAGAGTAATGTCTCAAACAGTCGACGCTTTGATCGTTCCCTGGAAGAACAGTAATAATTTCCGATTCACGTCTTTTGATATTCTGTAATTTGTGGACTATTAGAGTGTTGATGAAACACAGATATTCCATCGGGGTGTATACAACAGACACCATGCGCACCTTCCTCTACAGGAGTAATGTCTCAAACAGTCTACGCTTTGATCGTTCCCTGGAAGACCAGTAGTAGTTTCAGATGCACATCTATTGGCATTCTGTAATTTGTGGACTATCAGAGTGTTGATGAAACACAGAAATTGCATCGGGATTGAATACAACAGTCACCATGCGCACTTTCCTCCACGATAGTTATGTCTCAAACAGTCTACGATTTGATCGTTCCCCGGAGGTCCAGTGGTAGTTTCCGATGCACATCTGTAGGCATTCTGTAATATGTGGACCTTCAATGTGTTGATGAAACTCATTATTTGCATCGGGATTGAATACAACAGTCACCATGCCCACTTTCCTCCATGTTAGTAATGTCTCAAAGAGTGTACGCTTTGATCGTTCCCTGGAAGAACAGTGGTAGTTTCCGATGCACATCTGGAGGCATTCTGTAATCTGTAGACTATCAGAGTGTTGATGAAACACAGAAATTGCATCGGGATAGAATACAAGAGTCACCATGCGCACTTTCCTCAACGGGAGCAATGTCTCAAACAGTCTACGCTTTGATCGTTAACTTTAAGACCACTAGTAGTTTCGGATGCACGTCTGGTCGCATTCTGTAATCTGTGGACTATCAGACTGTTAATGAAACACAGAAATTGCATCGGGATTGAATACAACAGTCACCATGCCCACTTTCCTCCATGTTAGTAATGTCTCAAAGAGTGTACGCTTTGATCGTTCCCTGGAAGAACAGTGGTAGTTTCCGATGCACATCTGGACGCATTCTGTAATCTGTGGACTATCAGAGTGTTGATGAAATACAGAAAGTGCATGGGGATTGAATACAACAGTCACCATGTTCAGTTTCCTCAATGGGAGTAATTCTCAAACAGTATACGCTTTGATCGTTGCCTATAAGAGCAGTAGTAGTTTCCGATGCACATCTGGTGGCATTCTGTAATCTGTGGACTATCAGAGTGTTGATGAAACACTAAAATTGCATCGGGATTGAATACAACAGTGACCATGCGCACTTTCCTCCATGGGAGTAATGTCTCAAACAGTTCACGCTTTGATCCATCCCTGCAAGACCAGTAGTAGTTTCCGATGCACATCTGGTGACATTCTGTAATCTGTGGACTATCAGGGTGTTGATGAAACACAGACATTGAATCGGAATTGAATACAATAGTCACCATGCGCACTTTCCACCACGCAAATTATGTCTCAAACAGTCTACGCTTTGATCGTTCCCTAGAAGACCAGTAATAATTTCCGATGCATGTTTGGTGATATTCTGTAATTTGTGGAATTTTAGAGTGTTGATGAAACACAGAAATTCCATCGGGGTGTATACAACAGTCACCATGCGCACTTTCCTTTACGGGAGTAATGTCTCAAACAGTCCACGCTTTGATCGATCCCTGGAAGACCAGTAGTAGTTTCAGATGCACATCTATTGGCATTCTGTAATTTGTGGACTATCAGAATGTTGATGAAACACAGAAATTGCATCGGGATTGAATACAACAGTCACCTTGCGCACTTTCCTCAACGGGAGCAATGTCTCAAAGAGTCTACGCTGTGATCGTTAACTTTAAGACCACTAGTAGTTTGCGATGCACATCTGGAGGCATTCTGTAATCTGTGGACTCTCAGAGTGATGATGAAACACTGAAATTGCATCGGGATTGAATACAACAGTCTCCATTTGCACATTCCTCCATAAAAGTAATGTCTCAAACAGTCTACGCTTTGATCGTTCCTGGAAGACCAGTAGTAGTTTCCGATGCACATCTGGAGGCATTCTGTAATCTGTGGATTATCAGAGTGTTCATGAAACACAGAAATTGCATCGGGATTGAATACAACAGTCACCATGCGCACTTTCCTGAACGGGAGTAATGTCTCAAACAGTCTACGCTTTGATCGTTCCCTGGAAGACCAGTAGTGGTTTCCGATGCACATCTGGTGGCATTCTGTAATCTGTAGACTATCAGAGTGTAGATGAAACACAGAAAGAGCATCGGTATTGAATACAACAGTTACCATGCGCACTTTCCTCCATGGGAGTAATGTCTCTAAGAGTCTACGCTTTGATCGTTCCCTGGAAGACCAGTAGTAGTTTCCGATGCACATCTGGTGGCATTCTGTAATCTGTGGACTATCAGAGTGTTGATGAAACACAGAAATTGCATCGGGATTGAATACAACAGTCACCATGCGCACTTTCCTCCATGGGAGTAATGACTCAAACAGTCTACGCTTTGATCGTTCCCTGGAAGATCAGTTGTAGTTTCCATGCACATCTGGAGGCATTCTGTAATCTGTGGAGTATCAGAGTGTTGATGAAACACAGAAATTGCATCGGGATTGAATACAACAGTCACCATGCGCACTTTCCACCATGGGAGTAATTCTCAAACAGTCTACGCTTTCATCGTTCCCTGGAACACCAGTAATAGTTTCCGATGCAAATCTGGTGGCATTCTGTAATCTGTGGACTATCAGAGTGTTGATGAAACTCAGAAATTGCATCGGGATCAATACAACAGTCACCATCCGCACATTCATCCACGGGAGGTATGTCTCTAACAGTCGACGCATTGATCTTTCCCTGGAAGGCCAGTAGTAGTTTCCGATGCACATCTGGAGGCTTTCTGTACTCTGTGGACTATCTGAGTGTTGATGAAACATAGAAATTGCATCGGGATTTAATTCAACAGTCACCAAGCGCAAATTCCTCCACGGGAGTAAAGTCTCAATCAGTCTACGCCTTGATCTTTCCCTGGAAGACCAGTAGTAGTTTCCGATGCACATCTGGTGGCAGTCTGTAATCTGTAGACTATCAGTGTGTTGATGAAACACAGAAATTTCATCGGGATTGAATACAACAGTCACCATGCGCACTTTCCTCCATGGGAGTAATGTCTCTTACAGTCGACGCTTTGATCGTTCCCTGGAAGACCAGTAGTAGTTTCCGATGCACATCTGGAGGCTTTCTGTACTCTGTGGACTATCAGAGTGTTGATGAAACACAGATATTGCATCGGGATTAAATACAACAGTCTCCATGCGCAGATTCCTCCATGGGAGTAATGTCTCAAACTGTCTACGCTTTGATCGTTCCCTGGAACACCAGTAGTAGTTTCAATTGCACATCTGGAGGCAATCTGTAATCTGTGGAGTATCAGAGTGTTGATGAAACACAGAAATTGCGTCGGGATATAATGCAACAGTCACCATCCGCACTTTGCTCCATTTGAGTAGTGTCTCTAAGAGTCTACGCTTTGATCGTTCCCTGGAAGACCATTAGTAGATTCCGATGCACATCTGGAGGCTTTCCCTAATCTGTGGACTATCAGAGTGTTGATGAAACACAGAAATTGCATTGGGATTGAATACAACAGTCACCATGGGCACTTTCCTCCATGGGAGTAATGTTTTTAAAGTGTTTACGCTTCGATCGTACCCTGGAAGACCAGTAGCAGTTTCCGATGCACATCTGGAGGCATTCTGCAATCTGTGGACTATCAGAGTGTTGATGAAACACAGAAATTGCATCGGGATTGAATACAACAGGCACCATGCGCACATTCCTCCATAAAAGTAATGTCTCAAACAGTCTACGCTTTGATCGTTCCATGGAAGACCAGTAGTAGTTTCCGATGCACATCTTGTGGCATTCTGGTAACTGTGGACTATCAGAGTGTTGATGAAACACTGAAATTGCATCGGGATTCAATACAACAGTCACCATCCGCACTTTCCTCCACGGGAGGTATGTCTCAAACAGTCGACGCTTTGATCGTTCCCTGGAAGACCAGTAGTAGTTTCCGCTGCACATCTTAAGGCATTCTGTAATCTGTGGACTATCAGAGTGTTGATGAAACACAGAAATTGCATCGGGATTGATACAACAGTCTCCATGCGCAGATTCCTTCATGGGAGTAATGTCTCAAACAGTCTACGCTTTGATCGTTCCCTGGAAGACCAGTAGTAGTTTCAATTGCACATCTGGAGGCATTCTGTAATCTGTGGACTATCAGAGAGTTGATGAAACACAGAAATTGCATCGTGATTGAATACAACAGTCACCATGCGCACTTTCCTTCATGGGAGTAATTTCTCAAAAAGTCTACGCTCTGATCGTTCCCTGGAAGAACAGTAGTAGTTTCCGATGCAAATCTGGAGGCGTTCAGTAATCAGTGGAGTATCAGAGTGTTGATGAAACACAGAAGTTTCATCGGGATTGAATACAACAGTCACCATGCGCACTTTCCTCCACAGGAGCAATGTCTCAAACAGTCTACGCTTAGATCGTTCCCTGGAAGACCAGTAGTAGTTTCCGATCCACATCTGGTGGCATTCTGTAATCTGGAGACTATCAGAGTGTTGATGAAACACAGAAATATCATCGGGATTGAATACAACAGTTACCATTAGCACTCTCCTCCATGGAAGTAATGTCTCTAAAAGTCAACGCTTTGATCGTTCCCTGGAAGACCAGTAGTAGTTTCCGATGCACATCTGGAGGCCTTTTTGTAATCTGTGGACTATCAGATTGTTGATGAGACACAGAAATTGCATCGGGATTGAATACAACAGTCACCATGCATACATTCCTCCATGGGAGGTATGTCTCAAACAGTCTACGATTTGATCGTTCCCTGGAAGATCAGTAGTAGTTTCCAATGCACATCTGGTGGCATTCTGTAATCTGTGGACTATCAGAGTGTTGATAAGACACAGAAATTGCATCGGGATTCAATACAACACTCACCATCCGCACTTTCCTCCACGGGAGGTATGTCTCAAACAGTCGACGGTTTGATCGTCCCCTGGAAGACCAGTAGTAGTTTCCGATGCACATCTGGTGGCATTCTGAAATCTGTGGACTATCAGAGTGTTGATGAAACACAGAAATTGCATCGGGATTGAATACACCAGTCACCATCCGCACTTTCCTGCATGGGAGTAATGTCTGAAACAGTCTACGCTTTGATCGTTACCGGGAAGACCAGTAGAAGTTTCCGATGCAGATCTCGTGGCATTCTGTAATCTGTGGACTATCAGAGTGTTGATGAAACACAGAAAATGCATCGGGATTGAATACAACAGTTACCATGCGCACTTTCCTCCATGTGAGTAATATCTCAAAGAGTTTACGCTTTGATCGTTCCCTGGAAGACCAGTAATAGTTTCCGATGCACATCTGGAGGCATGCTGTAATCAGTGGACTAACAGAGTGTTGATGAAACACAGAAATTGCATCCGGATTGAATACAATAGTCACCATGCGCACTTTCCTCCATGAGAGTAATGTCTCAAACAGTCTACGCTTCGATCGTTCCCTGGAAGAACAGTAATTTTCCGATTCACGTCTTTTGATATTCTGTAATTTGTGGACTATTAGAGTGTTGATGAAACACAGATATTCCATCGGATTGAATACAACAGTCACCATGCGCACTTTCCTCCACGATAGTAATGTCTCAAACAGTCTACGATTTGATCGTTTCCCGGAGGTCCAGTGGTAGTTTCCGTTGCTCATCTGTAGGCATTCTGTAATATGTGGACCTTCAATGTGTTGATGAAACTCATTATTTGCATCGGGATTGAATACAACAGTCACCATGCCCACTTTCCTCCATGTTAGTAATGTCTCAAAGAGTGTACGCTTTGATCGTTCCCTGGAAGAACAGTGGTAGTTTCCGATGCACATCTGGAGGCATTCTGTAATCTGTAGACTATCAGAGTGTTGATGAAACACAGAAATTGCATCGGGATAGAATACAAGAGTCACCATGCGCGCTTTCCTACATGCGAGTAATATCTCTAACAGTCTACGCTTTAATCGTTCCCTGGAAGACCAGTAGTAGTTTCCGATGAACATCTGGACTCATTCTGTAATCTGAGTACTATCAGAGTGTTGTTGAAACACAGAAAGTGCATCGGGATTTAATACAACAGTCACAATGTTCAGTTTCCTCAATGGGAGTAATTCTCAAACAGTATACGCTTTGATCGTTCCCTGGAAGTGCAGTATTAGTTTCCGATGCACATCTGGTGGCATTCTGTAATCTGTGGACTATCAGAGTGTTGATGAAACACAGAAATTGCATCGGGATTGAATACAACAGTCACCATGCGCACTTTCCTCCATGGGAGTAATGACTCAAACAGTCTACGCTTTGATCGTTCCCTGGAAGATCAGTTGTAGTTTCCATGCACATCTGGAGGCATTCTGTAATCTGTGGAGTATCAGAGTGTTGATGAAACACAGAAATTGCATCGGGATTGAATACAACAGTCACCATGCGCACTTTCCACCATGGGAGTAATTCTCAAACAGTCTACGCTTTCATCGTTCCCTGGAAGACCAGTAATAGTTTCCGATGCAAATCTGGTGGCATTCTGTAATCTGTGGACTATCAGAGTGTTTATGAAACTCAGAAATTGCATCGGGATCAATACAACAGTCACCATCCGCACATTCATCCACGGGAGGTATGTCTCTAACAGTCGACGCATTGATCTTTCCCTGGAAGGCCAGTAGTAGTTTCCGATGCACATCTGGAGGCTTTCTGTACTCTGTGGACTATCTGAGTGTTGATGAAACATAGAAATTGCATCGGGATTTAATTCAACAGTCACCAAGCGCAAATTCCTCCACGGGAGTAAAGTCTCAATCAGTCTACGCCTTGATCTTTCCCTGGAAGACCAGTAGTAGTTTCCGATGCACATCTGGTGGCAGTCTGTAATCTGTAGACTATCAGTGTGTTGATGAAACACAGAAATTTCATCGGGATTGAATACAACAGTCACCATGCGCACTTTCCTCCATGGGAGTAATGTCTCTAACAGTCGACGCTTTGATCGTTCCCTGGAAGACCAGTAGTAGTTTCCGATGCACATCTGGAGGCTTTCTGTACTCTGTGGACTATCAGAGTGTTGATGAAACACAGATATTGCATCGGGATTAAATACAACAGTCTCCATGCGCAGATTCCTCCATGGGAGTAATGTCTCAAACTGTCTACGCTTTGATCGTTCCCTGGAACACCAGTAGTAGTTTCAATTGCACATCTGGAGGCAATCTGTAATCTGTGGAGTATCAGAGTGTTGATGAAACACAGAAATTGCGTCGGGATATAATGCAACAGTCACCATCCGCACTTTGCTCCATTTGAGTAGTGTCTCTAAGAGTCTACGCTTTGATCGTTCCCTGGAAGACCATTAGTAGATTCCGATGCACATCTGGAGGCTTTCCCTAATCTGTGGACTATCAGAGTGTTGATGAAACACAGAAATTGCATTGGGATTGAATACAACAGTCACCATGGGCACTTTCCTCCATGGGAGTAATGTTTCAAAGTGTTTACGCTTCGATCGTACCCTGGAAGACCAGTAGCAGTTTCCGATGCACATCTGGAGGCATTCTGCAATCTGTGGACTATCAGAGTGTTGATGAAACACAGAAATTGCATCGGGATTGAATACAACAGGCACCATGCGCACATTCCTCCATAAAAGTAATGTCTCTAACAGTCGACGCATTGATCTTTCCCTGGAAGGCCAGTAGTAGTTTCCGATGCACATCTGGAGGCTTTCTGTACTCTGTGGACTATCTGAGTGTTGATGAAACATAGAAATTGCATCGGGATTTAATTCAACAGTCACCAAGCGCAAATTCCTCCACGGGAGTAAAGTCTCAATCAGTCTACGACTTGATCTTTCCCTGGAAGACCAGTAGTAGTTTCCGATGCACATCTGGTGGCAGTCTGTAATCTGTAGACTATCAGTGTGTTGATGAAACACAGAAATTTCATCGGGATTGAATACAACAGTCACCATGCGCACTTTCCTCCATGGGAGTAATGTCTCTAACAGTCGACGCTTTGATCGTTCCCTGGAAGACCAGTAGTAGTTTCCGATGCACATCTGGAGGCTTTCTGTACTCTGTGGACTATCAGAGTGTTGATGAAACACAGATATTGCATCGGGATTAAATACAACAGTCTCCATGCGCAGATTCCTCCATGGGAGTAATGTCTCAAACTGTCTACGCTTTGATCGTTCCCTGGAACACCAGTAGTAGTTTCAATTGCACATCTGGAGGCAATCTGTAATCTGTGGAGTATCAGAGTGTTGATGAAACACAGAAATTGCGTCGGGATATAATGCAACAGTCACCATCCGCACTTTGCTCCATTTGAGTAGTGTCTCTAAGAGTCTACGCTTTGATCGTTCCCTGGAAGACCATTAGTAGATTCCGATGCACATCTGGAGGCTTTCCCTAATCTGTGGACTATCAGAGTGTTGATGAAACACAGAAATTGCATTGGGATTGAATACAACAGTCACCATGGGCACTTTCCTCCATGGGAGTAATGTTTCAAAGTGTTTACGCTTCGATCGTACCCTGGAAGACCAGTAGCAGTTTCCGATGCACATCTGGAGGCATTCTGCAATCTGTGGACTATCAGAGTGTTGATGAAACACAGAAATTGCATCGGGATTGAATACAACAGGCACCATGCGCACATTCCTCCATAAAAGTAATGTCTCAAACAGTCTACGCTTTGATCGTTCCCTGGAAGACCAGTAGTAGTTTCCGATGCACATCTTGTGGCATTCTGGTAACTGTGGACTATCAGAGTGTTGATGAAACACTGAAATTGCATCGGGATTCAATACAACAGTCACCATCCGCACTTTCCTCCACGGGAGGTATGTCTCAAACAGTCGACGCTTTGATCGTTCCCTGGAAGACCAGTAGTAGTTTCCGCTGCACATCTTAAGGCATTCTGTAATCTGTGGACTATCAGAGTGTTAATGAAACACAGAAATTGCATCGGGATTGATACAACAGTCTCCATGCGCAGATTCCTTCATGGGAGTAATGTCTCAAACAGTCTACGCTTTGATCGTTCCCTGGAAGACCAGTAGTAGTTTCAATTGCACATCTGGAGGCATTCTGTAATCTGTGGACTATCAGAGAGTTGATGAAACACAGAAATTGCATCGTGATTGAATACAACAGTCACCATGCGCACTTTCCTTCATGGGAGTAATTTCTCAAAAAGTCTACGCTCTGATCGTTCCCTGGAAGAACAGTAGTAGTTTCCGATGCAAATCTGGAGGCGTTCAGTAATCAGTGGAGTATCAGAGTGTTGATGAAACACAGAAGTTTCATCGGGATTGAATACAACAGTCACCATGCGCACTTTCCTCCACAGGAGCAATGTCTCAAACAGTCTACGCTTAGATCGTTCCCTGGAAGACCAGTAGTAGTTTCCGATCCACATCTGGTGGCATTCTGTAATCTGGAGACTATCAGAGTGTTGATGAAACACAGAAATATCATCGGGATTGAATACAACAGTTACCATTAGCACTCTCCTCCATGGAAGTAATGTCTCTAAAAGTCAACGCTTTGATCGTTCCCTGGAAGACCAGTAGTAGTTTCCGATGCACATCTGGAGGCCTTTTTGTAATCTGTGGACTATCAGATTGTTGATGAGACACAGAAATTGCATCGGGATTGAATACAACAGTCACCATGCATACATTCCTCCATGGGAGGTATGTCTCAAACAGTCTACGATTTGATCGTTCCCTGGAAGATCAGTAGTAGTTTCCAATGCACATCTGGTGGCATTCTGTAATCTGTGGACTATCAGAGTGTTGATAAGACACAGAAATTGCATCGGGATTCAATACAACACTCACCATCCGCACTTTCCTCCACGGGAGGTATGTCTCAAACAGTCGACGGTTTGATCGTCCCCTGGAAGACCAGTAGTAGTTTCCGATGCACATCTGGTGGCATTCTGAAATCTGTGGACTATCAGAGTGTTGATGAAACACAGAAATTGCATCGGGATTGAATACACCAGTCACCATCCGCACTTTCCTGCATGGGAGTAATGTCTGAAACAGTCTACGCTTTGATCGTTACCGGGAAGACCAGTAGAAGTTTCCGATGCAGATCTCGTGGCATTCTGTAATCTGTGGACTATCAGAGTGTTGATGAAACACAGAAAATGCATCGGGATTGAATACAACAGTTACCATGCGCACTTTCCTCCATGTGAGTAATATCTCAAAGAGTTTACGCTTTGATCGTTCCCTGGAAGACCAGTAATAGTTTCCGATGCACATCTGGAGGCATGCTGTAATCAGTGGACTAACAGAGTGTTGATGAAACACAGAAATTGCATCCGGATTGAATACAATAGTCACCATGCGCACTTTCCTCCATGAGAGTAATGTCTCAAACAGTCTACGCTTCGATCGTTCCCTGGAAGAACAGTAATTTTCCGATTCACGTCTTTTGATATTCTGTAATTTGTGGACTATTAGAGTGTTGATGAAACACAGATATTCCATCGGATTGAATACAACAGTCACCATGCGCACTTTCCTCCACGATAGTAATGTCTCAAACAGTCTACGATTTGATCGTTCCCCGGAGGTCCAGTGGTAGTTTCCGATGCACATCTGTAGGCATTCTGTAATATGTGGACCTTCAATGTGTTGATGAAACTCATTATTTGCATCGGGATTGAATACAACAGTCACCATGCCCACTTTCCTCCATGTTAGTAATGTCTCAAAGAGTGTACGCTTTGATCGTTCCCTGGAAGAACAGTGGTAGTTTCCGATGCACATCTGGAGGCATTCTGTAATCTGTAGACTATCAGAGTGTTGATGAAACACAGAAATTGCATCGGGATAGAATACAAGAGTCACCATGCGCGCTTTCCTACATGCGAGTAATATCTCTAACAGTCTACGCTTTAATCGTTCCCTGGAAGACCAGTAGTAGTTTCCGATGAACATCTGGACTCATTCTGTAATCTGAGTACTATCAGAGTGTTGTTGAAACACAGAAAGTGCATCGGGATTGAATACAACAGTCACAATGTTCAGTTTCCTCAATGGGAGTAATTCTCAAACAGTATACGCTTTGATCGTTCCCTGGAAGAGCAGTATTAGTTTCCGATGCACATCTGGTGGCATTCTGTAATCTGTGGACTATCAGAGTGTTGATGAAACACAGAAATTGCATCGGGATTGAATACAACAGTCACCATGCGCACTTTCCTCAACGGGAGCAATGTCTCAAACAGTCTACGCTTTGATCGTTAACTTTAAGACCACTAGTAGTTTCGGATGCACGTCTGGTCGCATTCTGTAATCTGTGGACTATCAGACTGTTAATGAAACACAGAAATTGCATCGGGATTGAATACAACAGTCACCATGCCCACTTTCCTCCATGTTAGTAATGTCTCAAAGAGTGTACGCTTTGATCGTTCCCTGGAAGAACAGTGGTAGTTTCCGATGCACATCTGGACGCATTCTGTAATCTGTGGACTATCAGAGTGTTGATGAAATACAGAAAGTGCATGGGGATTGAATACAACAGTCACCATGTTCAGTTTCCTCAATGGGAGTAATTCTCAAACAGTATACGCTTTGATCGTTGCCTATAAGAGCAGTAGTAGTTTCCGATGCACATCTGGTGGCATTCTGTAATCTGTGGACTATCAGAGTGTTGATGAAACACAGAAATTGCATCGGGATTGAATACAACAGTCACCATGCGCACTTTCCTGAACGGGAGTAATGTCTCAAACAGTCTACGCTTTGATCGTTCCCTGAAAGACCAGTAGTGGTTTCCGATGCACATCTGGTGGCATTCTGTAATCTGTAGACTATCAGAGTGTAGATGAAACACAGAAAGAGCATCGGTATTGAATACAACAGTTACCATGCGCACTTTCCTCCATGGGAGTAATGTCTCTAAGAGTCTACGCTTTGATCGTTCCCTGGAAGACCAGTAGTAGTTTCCGATGCACATCTGGTGGCATTCTGTAATCTGTGGACTATCAGAGTGTTGATGAAACACAGAAATTGCATCGGGATTGAATACAACAGTCACCATGCGCACTTTCCTCCATGGGAGTAATGACTCAAACAGTCTACGCTTTGATCGTTCCCTGGAAGATCAGTTGTAGTTTCCATGCACATCTGGAGGCATTCTGTAATCTGTGGAGTATCAGAGTGTTGATGAAACACAGAAATTGCATCGGGATTGAATACAACAGTCACCATGCGCACTTTCCACCATGGGAGTAATTCTCAAACAGTCTACGCTTTCATCGTTCCCTGGAAGACCAGTAATAGTTTCCGATGCAAATCTGGTGGCATTCTGTAATCTGTGGACTATCAGAGTGTTGATGAAACTCAGAAATTGCATCGGGATCAATACAACAGTCACCATCCGCACATTCATCCACGGGAGGTATGTCTCTAACAGTCGACGCATTGATCTTTCCCTGGAAGGCCAGTAGTAGTTTCCGATGCACGTCTGGTGCCATTCTGTAATCTGTGGAGTATCAGAGTGTTGATGGAACACTGTAATTGCATCGGGATTGAATACAAGAGTCACCATGCGCCCTTTCCCCCATGGGAGTAATGTCTCTAACAGTCTACGCTTTGATCGTTCCCTGAAAGGACAGTAATAGTTTCCTATGCACATCTGGAGGCTTTCTGTACTCTGTGGACTATCTGAGTGTTGATGAAACATAGAAATTGCATCGGGATTGAATTCAACAGTCACCAAGCGCAAATTCCTCCACGGGAGTAAAGTCTCAATCAGTCTACGCTTTGATCTTTCCCTGGAAGACCAGTAGTAGTTTCCGATGCACATCTGGTGGCAGTCTGTAATCTGTAGACTATCAGTGTGTTGATGAAACACAGAAATTTCATCGGGATTGAATACAACAGTCACCATGCGCACTTTCCTCCACGGGAGTAATGTCTCAAACAATCTACGCTTTGATCGTTCCCTGGAAGACCAGTAGAAGTTTCCGATGCACATCTGGTGGCATTCTGTAATGTGTCGACTATCAGAGTGTTGATGAAACACAGTAATTGCATCGGGATTGAATACAACTGTCACCATGCTCACTTTCCTCCATGGGAGTAATGTCTCTAACAGTCGACGCTTTGATCGTTCCCTGGAAGACCAGTAGTAGTTTCAATTGCACATCTGGAGGCAATCTGTAATCTGTGGAGTATCAGAGTGTTGATGAAACACAGAAATTGCGTCGGGATATAATGCAACAGTCACCATGCGCACTTTGCTCCATGGGAGTAATGTTTCAAAGTGTTTACGCTTTGATCGTAGCCTGGAAGACCAGTAGCAGTTTCCGATGCACATCTGGAGGCATTCTGCAATCTGTGGACTATCAGAGTGTTGATGAAACACAGAAATTGCATCGGGATTGAATACAACAGGCACCATGCGCACATTCCTCCATAAAAGTAATGTCTCAAACAGTCTACGCTTTGATCGTTCCCTGGAAGACCAGTAGTAGTTTCCGATGCACATCTTGTGGCATTCTATAATCTGTGGACTATCAGAGTGTTGATGAAACACTGAAATTGCATCGGGATTCAATACAACAGTCACCATCCGCACTTTCCTCCACGGGAGGTTTGTCTCAAACAGTCGACGCTTTGATCGTTCCCTGGAAGACCAGTAGTAGTTTCCGATGCACATCTTAAGGCATTCTGTAATCTGTGGACTATCAGAGTGTTGATGAAACACAGAAATTGCATCGGGATTGATACAACAGTCTCCATGCGCAGATTCCATCATGGGAGTAATGTCTCAAACAGTCTACGCTTTGATCGTTCCCTGGAAGACCAGTAGTAGTTTCAATTGCACATCTGGAGGCATTCTGTAATCTGTGGACTATCAGAGAGTTGATGAAACACAGAAATTGCATCGTGATTGAATACAACAGTCACCATGCGCACTTTCCTTCATGGGAGTAATTTCTCAAAAAGTCTACGCTCTGATCGTTCCCTGGAAGAACAGTAGTAGTTTCCGATGCAAATCTGGAGGCGTTCAGTAATCAGTGGAGTATCAGAGTGTTGATGAAACACAGAAGTTTCATCGGGATTGAATACAACAGTCACCATGCGCACTTCCCTCCACATGAGCAATGTCTCAAACAGTCTACGCTTAGATCGTTCCCTGGAAGACCAGTAGTAGTTTCCGATCCACATCTGGTGGCATTCTGTAATCTGGAGACTATCAGAGTGTTGATGAAACACAGAAATATCATCGGGATTGAATACAACAGTTACCATTAGCACTCTCCTCCATGGAAGTAATGTCTCTAAAAGTCAACGCTTTGATCGTTCCCTGGAAGACCAGTAGTAGTTTCCGATGCACATCTGGAGGCCTTTTTGTAATCTGTGGACTACCAGATTGTTGATGAGACACAGAAATTGCATCGGGATTGAATACAACAGTCACCATGCGTACATTCCTCCATGGGAGGTATGTCTCAAACAGTCTACGATTTGATCGTTCCTTGGAAGATCAGTAGTAGTTTCCAATGCACATCTGGTGGCATTCTGTAATCTGTGGACTATCAGAGTGTTGATAAAACACAGAAATTGCATCGGGATTCAATACAACACTCACCATCCGCACTTTCCTCCACGGGAGGTATGTCTCAAACAGTCGACGCTTTGATCGTCCCCTGGAAGACCAGTAGTAGTTTCCGATGCACATCTGGTGGCATTCTGAAATCTGTGGACTATCAGAGTGTTGATGAAACACAGAAATTGCATCGGGATTGAATACACCAGTCACCATCCGCACTTTCCTGCATGGGAGTAATGTCTGAAACAGTCTACGCTTTGATCGTTACCGGGAAGACCAGTAGAAGTTTCCGATGCAGATCTCGTGGCATTCTGTAATCTGTGGACTATCAGAGTGTTGATGAAACACAGAAAATGCATCGGGATTGAATACAACAGTTACCATGCGCACTTTCCTCCATGTGAGTAATATCTCAAAGAGTTTACGCTTTGATCGTTCCCTGGAAGACCAGTAGTAGTTTCCGATGCACATCTGGAGGCATGCTGTAATCAGTGGACTAACAGAGTGTTGATGAAACACAGAAATTGCATCCGGATTGAATACAATAGTCACCATGCGCACTTTCCTCCACGAGAGTAATGTCTCAAACAGTCTACGCTTCGTTCGTTCCCTGGAAGAACAGTAATTTTCCGATTCACGTCTTTTGATATTCTGTAATTTGTGGACTATTAGAGTGTTGATGAAACACAGATATTCCATCGGGGTGTATACAACAGGCACCATGCGCACTTTCCTCTACAGGAGTAATGTCTCAAACAGTCTACGCTTTGATCGTTCCCCGGAGGTCCAGTGGTAGTTTCCGATGCACATTTGGAGGCATTCTGTAATCTGTGGACCTTCAATGTGTTGATGAAACTCATTATTTGCATCAGGATTGAATACAACAGTCACCATGCCCACTTTCCTCCATGTTAGTAATGTCTCAAAGAGTCTACGATTTGATCGTTCCCTGGAAGAACAGTGGTAGTTTCCGATGCATATCTGGAGGCATTCTGTAATCTGTGGACTATCAGAGTATTGATGAAACACAGAAATTGCATCGGGATTGAATACAAGAGTCAAAATGCGCGCTTTCCTCCATGCGAGTAATATCTCTAACAGTCTACGCTTTAATCGTTCCCTGGAAGACCAGTAGTAGTTTCCGATGCACATCTTTAGGCATTCTGGAATCTGTGGACTATCAGAGTTGATGAAACACAGAAATTGCATCGTGATTGAATACAACAGTCTCCACGCGCACTTTCCTAGACGGGAGTAATGTCTCAAACAATCTACGTTTTGTTCGTTCCCTGGAAGACCAGTAGTAGTTTCCGATGAACATCTGGACGCATTCTGTAATCTGCGGACTATCAGAGTGTTGATGAAACACAGAAATTGCATCGGGATTGAATACAACAGTCACCACGCGCACTTTCCTCAACGGGAGCAATGTCTCAAACAGCCTACGCTTTGATCGTTAACTTTAAGACCACTAGTAGTTTCCGATGCACGTCTGGTCGCATTCTGTAATCTGTGGACTATCAGACTGTTAATGAAACACAGAAATTGCTTCGGGATTGAATACAACAGCCACCATGCGCACTTTCCTCCATGGGAGTAATGTCTCAAACAGTTTACGCTTTGATCCTTCCCTGGAAGACAAGTAGTAGTTTCCGATCCACATCTGGAGATATTCCGTAATCTGTGTTGATGAAACACAGAAATTGCATCGGGATTGAATACAACAGTCACCATGCGCACTTTCCACCACGCAAATAATGTCTCAAACAGTCTACGCTTTGATCGTTCCCTGGAAGACCAGTAGTAGTTTCCGATGCACATCTTCAGGCATTCTGTAATCTGTGGACTATCAGAGTTGATGAAACACAGAAATTGCATCGGAATTGAGTACAATAGTCACCACGCGCACTTTCCTAGACGGGAGTAATGTCTCAAACAATCTACGCCTTGATCGTTCCCTGGAAGACCAGTAGTAGTTTCCGATGAACATCTGGACGCATTCTGTAATCTGTGGACTATCAGAGTGTTGATGAAATACAGAAAGTGCATCGGGATTGAATACAACAGTCACCATGTTCAGTCTCCTCAATGGGAAAAATTCTCAAACAGTATGCGCTTTGATCGATGCCTGGAAGAGCAGTAGTAGTTTCCGATGCACATCTTGGTGCATTCTGTAATCTGTAGACTACCAGAGTGTTGATGAAACAAAGAAATTGCATCGGGATTGAATACAACAGTCACCTTGCGCACTTTCCTCAACGGGAGCAATGTCTCAAACAGTCTACGATTTGATCGTTAACTTTAAGACCACTAGTAGTTTCCGATGCACGTCTGGTCGCATTCTGTAATCTGCGGAATATCAGACTGTTAATGAAACACAGACATTGCATCGGGATTGAATACAACAGTCACCATGCGCACTTTCCTTCATGGGAGTAATGTCTGAAACAGTTTACGCTTTGATCCTTCCCTGCAAGACCAGTAGTAGTTTCCGATGCACATCTGGTGGCATTCTGTAATCTGAGGACTATCAGGGTGTTGATGAAACACAGAAATTGAATCGGAATTGAATACAACAGTCACCATGCGCACTTTTCACCACGCAAATAATGTCTCAAACAGTCTACGCTTTGATCGTTCCCTAGAAGACCAGTAATAATTTCCGATGCATGTCTGGTGATATTCTGTAATTTGTGGACTATTAGAGTGTTGATGAAACACAGAAATTCCATCGGGGTGTATACAACAGTCACCATGCGCACTTCCCTTTACGGGAGTAATGTCCCAAACAGTCTACGCTTTGATCGTTCCCTGGAAGACCTGTAGTAGTTTCAGATGCACATCTATTGGCATTCTGTAATTTGTGGACTATCAGAGTGTTGATGAAACACAGAAATGGAATCGGGATTGAATACAACAGTGACCATGCGCACTTTCCTTCACGCGAGTAATGTCTCAAACAGTCTCCACTTTGATCGTTCCCTGCAAGATCAGTAGTAGTTTCCGATGCACATCTGGAAGCATTCTGTAATCTGTGGACTATCAGAGTGTTGATGAAACACAGAATTTGCAACGGGATTGAATACAACAGTCACCATGCGCACCTTCCTCCTTGGGAGTAATGTCTCAAAGAGTTTACGCTTTGATCATTCCCTGGAAGACCAGTAGTAGTTTACGATGCACATCTGGTGCCATTCTGTAATCTGTGGACTATCAGAGTGTTCATAAAACACAGAAAGTGCATCGTGATTGATTACAACAGTCACCATGCGCACTTTCCTCCACGAGAGGTATGTCTCAAACAGTCTACGATTTGATCGTTCCCTGGAAGACAAGTAGTAGTTTCCGATGCACATCTGGTGGCATTCTGTAATCTGTGGACTGTCAGAATGTTGATGAAACACAGAAATTGCATCTTGATTGATTACAAGAGTCACCATGCGCACTTTCCTCCACGGGAGGTATGTCTCAAACAGTCTACGCTTTGATCGTTCCCTGGAAGATCATTTGTAGTTTTCGATGCACATCTGGTGGCATTCTGTAATCTGTGGATTATCAGTGTTGATGAAACACAGAAATTGCATCGGGATTGAATACAACAGTCACGATGCGTACTTTCCGCCATGGAGTAATTCTCAAACAGTCTACGCTTTCATCGTTCCCTGGAAGACCAGTCGTAGTTTCCGATGCACATCTGGTGGCATTCTGTAATCTGTGGACTATCAGAGTGTTGATGAAACACAGAAATTGCATCGGGATCAATACAACAGTCACCATCCGCACATTCATCCACGTTAGGTATGTCTCTAACAGTCGACGCATTGATCTTTCCCTGGAAGACCAGTAGTAGTTTCCGATGCACATCTGGTGGCTTTCTGTAATGTGTAGACTGTCAGAGTGTTGATGGAACACAGTAATTGCATCGGGATTGAATACAAGAGTCACCATGCGCCCTTTCCCCCATGGGAGTAATGTCTCTAACAGTCTACGCTTTGATCGCTCCCTGGAAGACCAGTAGAGGTTTCCGATGCACATCTGGTGGCATTCTGTAATGTGTAGACAATCAGAGTGTTGATGAAACACAGTAATTGCATCGGGATTGAATACAACTGTCACCATGCGCTCTTACCTCCATGGGAGTAATGTCTCTGACAGTCTACGCTTTGATCGCTCCCTGGAAGACCAGTAGTAGTTTCCGATACACATCTGGAGGCTTTCTGTACTCTGTGGACTATCAGAGTGTTGATGAAACACAGAAATTGCATCGGGATTGAATACAAAAGTCTCCATGCGCAGATTCCTCCATGGGAGTAATGTCTCAAACAGTCTACGCTTTGATCGTTCCCTGGAAGACCAGTAGTAGTTTCAATTGCACATCTGGAGGCAATCTGTAATCTGTGGAGTATCAGAGTGTTGATGAAACACAGAAATTGCGTCGGGATATAATACAACAGTCACCATGCGCACTTTACTCCTTTGGAGTAATGTCTCTAACAGTCTACGCTTTGATCGTTCCCTGGAAGACCATTAGTAGATTCCGATGCACATCTGGAGGCTTTTCCTAATCTGTGGACTATCAGAGTGTTGATGAAACACAGAAATTGCATTGGGATTGAATACAACAGTCACCATGGGCACTTTCCTCCATGGGAGTAATGTTTCAAAGAGTTTACGCTTTGATCATTCCCTAGAAGACCAGTAGCAGTTTCCGATGCACATCTGGAGGCATTCTGCAATCTGTGGACTATCAGAGTGCTGATGAAACACGGAAATTGCATCGGGATTGAATACAACAGGCACCATGCTCACATTCCGCCATAAAAGTAATGTCTCAAACAGTCTACGCTTTGATCGTTCCCTGGAAGACCAGTAGTAGTTTCCGATGCACATCTTGTGGCACTCTGTAATCTGTGGACTATCAGAGTGTTGATGAAACACTGAAATTGCATCGGGATTCAATACAACGGTCACCATCCGCACTTTCCTCCACGGGAGGTATGTCTCAAACAGTCGACGCTTTGATCGTCCCCTATAAGACAAGTAGTAGTTTCCGATGCACATCTGGAAGCCTTTTGTATTCTGTGGACTACCAGAGTGTTGATGAAACACAGAAATTGCATCGGGATTGATACAACAGTCTCCATGCGCAGATTCCTCCATGGGATTAATGTCTCAAACAGTCTACGCTTTCATCGTTCCCTGGAAGACCAGTAATAGTTTCAATTGCACATCTGGAGGCATTCTGTAATCTGTGGAGTATCAGAGTGTTGATGAAAGACAGAAGTTGCATCGGGATTGAATACAACAGTCACCATGCGCACTTTCCTCCACGGGAGCAATGTCTCAAACATTCTACGCTTTGATCGTTCCTTGGAAGACCAGTAGTAGTTTCCGATGCACATCTGGTGGCATTCTGTAATCTGTAGACTATCAGAGTGTTGATGAAACACAGAAATATCATCGGGATTGAATACAACAGTTACCATTAGCACACTCCTCCATGGAAGTAATGTCTCTAAAAGTCAACGCTTTGATCGCTCCCTGGAAGACCAGTAGTAGTTTCGGAGGATCATCTGGAGTCATTCTGTAATCTGTGGACAGTCAGAGTGTTGATTAAACACAGAAATAGTATCGGGATTAAATACAACAGCCACCATGCGGGCTTTTCGCCACGGGAGTAATGTCTCAAACTGTTGATGAAACACAGAAATTGCATCAGGAATGAATACAACAGTCACCATGCGCACTTACCTCCATGGGAGTAATGTCTCAAACAGTCTACGCTTTGATCATTCCCTGGAAGACCAGTAGAAGTTTATGATGAACATCTGGAGGCATACAGTAATCTGTTAGCCTTCAAAGTATTGATTAAACACAGAACTTGCATCGGGATGGATACAACAGTCACCATGCGCACTTTCCTCCATGGGAGTAATGTCTCAAACAGTCTACGCTTTGATCGTTCCCTGGAAGACCAGTAGTAGTTTCCGATGCACGTCTGGAGGCATTCAGTAATATGTTTACTATCACAGTTTTGATGAAACACACAAATTGCATCGGGTTTGAATACAAGAGTCATCATGCGCACTTCCCTCCATGGGAGTAATGTCTGAAACAGTCTACGCTTTGATCGTTCCCTGGAAGACCAGTAGTAGTTTCCCATGCACATCTGGAGGCATTCTGTAATCTGTGGACTATCAGAGTGTTGATGAAACACAGAAATTGCATCGGGATTGAATACAACAGTCACCATGCGCACTTTCCTCCATGGGAGTAATGTCTCAAACTGTCTACGCTTTGATCGTTCTCTGGAAGACCAGTAGTAGTTTCCGATGCACATTTGGAGGCATTCTGTAATCTGTGGACTATCAGAGTGTTGATGAAACACAGAAATTGCATCAGGATTGAATACAAAAGTCACCATGTGCACTTACCTCCATGGGAGGAATGTCTCATACAGTATACGCTTAGATCATTCCCTGGAAGACCAGTAGTAGTTTCCGATGCACATTTGGATGTATTCTGTAATCTGTGGACTATCAGAGTGTTGATGAAACACAGAAATTGCATCGGGATTGAATACAGCAGTCACCATGCGCACTTACCTCCATGGGATTAATGTATCAAACAGTCTACGCTTTGATCGTTCCCTGAAAGACCAGTAGTAGTTTCCGATGCACATCTGGAGGCATTCTGTAATCTGTGGACCTTCAAAGTGTTGATGAAACACAGAAATTGCATCGGGATTGAATACAACAGTCACCATGCGCACTTTCCTCCATGTGAGAAATGTCACAAACGGTCTACATTTTGATCGTTCCCTGGAAGACCAGTAGTAGTTTACGATGCACATCTGGAGGCATTATGAAATCTGTGGACTATCAGAGTGTTGATGAAACACAGAAATTGCATCGGGATTGAATACAACAGTCACCATGTGCACTTTCCTACTTGGGAGTAATATCTCAAACAGTCTACGCTTTGATCGTTCCCTGGAAGACCAGTGGTAGTTATCGATGTACATCTGGAGGCATTCTGTAATCTGTGGACCTTCAAAGTGTTGATGAAACACAGAAATTGCATCGGGATTGAATACAACAGTCACCATGCGCACTTTCCTCCATGGGACTAAAGTCTCAAACAGTATACGCTTTGATCGTTCCCTGGAAGACCAGTAGTAGTTTCCGATGCACATCTGGAAGACCAGTGGTAGTTATCGATGTACATCTGGAGGCATTCTGTAATCTGTGGACCTTCAAAGTGTTGATGAAACACAGAAATTGCATCGGGATTGAATACAACAGTCACCATGCGCACTTTCCTCCATGGGACTAAAGTCTCAAACAGTATACGCTTTGATCGTTCCCTGGAAGACCAGTAGTAGTTTCCGATGCACATCTGGAGGCATTCTGTAATCTGTGGACTATCAGAGTGTTGATGAAACACTGAAATTGCATCGGGATTGAATACAACAGTCACCATGCGCACTTTCCTCCATGGGAGTAATGTCTCAAACTGTCTACGCTTTGATCGATCCCTGAAAGACCAGTAGTAGTTTCCGATGCACACTTGGAGGCATTGTGTAATCTGTGGACTATCAGAGTGTTGATGAAACACAGACATTGCATCAGGATTGAATACAACAGTCACCATGCGCACTTACCCCCATGGGATTAATGTCTCAAACAGTCTACGCTTTGATCGTTCCCTGAAGGACCAGTAGTAGTTTCCGATGCACATCTCGAAGCATTCTGTAATCTGTGGACCTTTAAAGTGTTGATGAAACACAGAAATTGCATCGGGATTGAATACAACAGTCACCAAGCGCACTTTCCACCATGTGAGTAATGTCTCATACAGTCTACGCTTTGATCGTTCCTTGGAAGACCAGTAGTAGTTTCCGATGCACATCTGGAGGCATTCTGTACTCTGTGGACTATGAGAGTGTTGATGAAACACAGAAATTGCATCGGGATTGAATACAACAGTCACCATGCGCACTTTCCTCCAAGGGAGTAATGTCTCAAACAGTCTACGCTTTGATCGTTCCCTGGAAGACCAGTAGTAGTTTCCGATGCACATTTGGAGGCATTCTGTAATCTGCGGACTATCAGAGTGTTGATGAAACCCAGAAATTGCATCGAGATTGAATACAACAGTCACCATGCGCACTTTCCTCCATGGGAGTAATGTCTCAAACAGTCTACGCTTTGATCGTTCCCTGGAAGACCATTAGTAGTTTCCGATGCACATGTGGAGGCATTCTGTATTCTGTGGACCTTCAAAGTGTTGATGAAACACAGAAATTGCATCGGGATGGAATACAACAGTCACCATGCGCACTTTCCTCCATGGGATTAATGTCTCAAACAGTCTACGCTTTGATCGTTCCCTGGAAGACCAGTAGTAGATTCCGATGCACATCTGTATTCATTCTGTAATCTGTGGACCTTCAAAGTGTTGATGAAACACAGAAATTGCAACGGGATTGAATACAACAGTCACCATGCGCACTTTCCTCACTGTGAGTAATGTCTCAAACAGTCTACGCTTTGATCGTTCCCTGGAAGACCAGTAGTAGTTTCCGATGCACATCTGGAAGCACTCTGTAATCTGTGGACTATCAGAGTGTTGATGAAACACAGAAATTGCATCGGGATTGAATACAACAGTCACCATTCGCACTTTCCTTCATGGGACTAATGTCTCAAACAGTATACGCTTTGATCGTTCCCTGGAAGACCAGTATTAGTTTCCGATGCACATCTGGAGGCATTCTGTTATCTGTCTACTTTCAAAGTGTTGATGAAACACAGAAATTGCATCGGGATTGAATACAACAAGCGCCATGCAGGCTTTTCTCCATGAGAGTATTGTCTCAAACTGTCTACGCTTTGATCGCTCCCTGAAAGACCAGTAGTAGTTTCCGAAGCCCATCTGGAGTCATTCTGTAATCTGTGGACAGTCATAGTGTTGATTAAACACAGAAATAGCATCGGGATTAAATACAACAGACACCATGCGGGCTTTTCGCCACGTGAGTAATGTCACAAACTGTCTACGCTTTAATCATTCCCTGGAAGACCAGTAGTAGTTTCCGATGCACATTTGGAGGCATTCTGTAATCTGCGGACTATCAGATTGTTGATGTAACACAGAAATTGCATCGGGATTGAATACAACAGTCACCATGCGCACTTTCCTCAATGGAAGTAATGTCTCAAAGAGTCTACGCTTTGATTGTTCCCTGGAAGACCAGTAGTAGTTTCCGATGCACATCTGGAGGCCTTCTGTAATCTGTGAATTTTCAAAGTGTTGATGAAACACAGAAATTGCATCGGGATTGAATACAACTGGCACCATGCCGGCTTTCCTCCATGGGAGTATTGTCTCAAACTGTCTACGCTTTGATCGCTCCCTGGAAGACCAGTAGTGGTTTCGGAAGATCATCTGGAGACATTCTGTAATCTGTGGACAGTCAGAGTGTTGATTAAACACAGAAATAGTATCGGGATTAAATACAACAGCCACCATGCGGGCTTTTCGCCACGGGAGTAATGTCTCAAAGTGTCTACGCTTTAATCGTTCCCTGGAAGACCAGTAGTAGTTTCCGATGCACATTTGGAGGCATTCTGTAATCTGCGGACTATCAGATTGTTGATGTAACACAGAAATTGCATCGTGATTGAATACAACAGTCACCATGCGCACTTTCCTGCATGGGTGTAATGTCCAAACAGTCTACGCTTTGATCGTTCCCTGGAAGACCAGTAGTAGTTTCCGATGCACATCTGGAGGCATTATGTAATCTGTGCACTATCAGAGTGTTGATAAAACACACAAATTGCATCAGGATTGAGTACAACAGTCACCATGCGCGCTTTCCTACATGGGAGTAATATCTCAAACAGTCTACGCTTTGATCGTTCCCTGGAAGACCAGTAGTAGTTTTCGTTGTACATCAGGAGGCATTCTGTAATCTGTGGACCTTCAAAGTGTTGATGAAACACAGAAATTGCATCGGGATTGAATACAACAGTCACCATGCGCACTTTCCTCCATGGGACTAAAGTCTCAAACAGTATACGCTTTGATCGTTCCCTGGAAGACCAGTAGTAGTTTCCGATGCACATCTGGAAGACCAGTGGTAGTTATCGATGTACATCTGGAGGCATTCTGTAATCTGTGGACCTTCAAAGTGTTGATGAAACACAGAAATTGCATCGGGATTGAATACAACAGTCACCATGCGCACTTTCCTCCATGGGACTAAAGTCTCAAACAGTATACGCTTTGATCGTTCCCTGGAAGACCAGTAGTAGTTTCCGATGCACATCTGGAGGCATTCTGTAATCTGTGGACTATCAGAGTGTTGATGAAACACTGAAATTGCATCGGGATTGAATACAACAGTCACCATGCGCACTTTCCTCCATGGGAGTAATGTCTCAAACTGTCTACGCTTTGATCGATCCCTGAAAGACCAGTAGTAGTTTCCGATGCACACTTGGAGGCATTGTGTAATCTGTGGACTATCAGAGTGTTGATGAAACACAGACATTGCATCAGGATTGAATACAACAGTCACCATGCGCACTTACCTCCATGGGATTAATGTCTCAAACAGTCTACGCTTTGATCGTTCCCTGAAGGACCAGTAGTAGTTTCCGATGCACATCTCGAAGCATTCTGTAATCTGTGGACCTTTAAAGTGTTGATGAAACACAGAAATTGCATCGGGATTGAATACAACAGTCACCAAGCGCACTTTCCACCATGTGAGTAATGTCTCATACAGTCTACGCTTTGATCGTTCCTTGGAAGACCAGTAGTAGATTCCGATCCACATCTGGAGGCATTCTGTACTCTGTGGACTATGAGAGTGTTGATGAAACACAGAAATTGCATCGGGATTGAATACAACAGTCACCATGCGCACTTTCCTCCAAGGGAGTAATGTCTCAAACAGTCTACGCTTTGATCGTTCCCTGGAAGACCAGTAGTAGTTTCCGATGCACATTTGGAGGCATTCTGTAATCTGCGGACTATCAGAGTGTTGATGAAACCCAGAAATTGCATCGAGATTGAATACAACAGTCACCATGCGCACTTTCCTCCATGGGAGTAATGTCTCAAACAGTCTACGCTTTGATCGTTCCCTGGAAGACCATTAGTAGTTTCCGATGCACATGTGGAGGCATTCTGTATTCTGTGGACCTTCAAAGTGTTGATGAAACACAGAAATTGCATCGGGATGGAATACAACAGTCACCATGCGCACTTTCCTCCATGGGATTAATGTCTCAAACAGTCTACGCTTTGATCGTTCCCTGGAAGACCAGTAGTAGATTCCGATGCACATCTGTATTCATTCTGTAATCTGTGGACCTTCAAAGTGTTGATGAAACACAGAAATTGCAACGGGATTGAATACAACAGTCACCATGCGCACTTTCCTCACTGTGAGTAATGTCTCAAACAGTCTACGCTTTGATCGTTCCCTGGAAGACCAGTAGTAGTTTCCGATGCACATCTGGAAGCACTCTGTAATCTGTGGACTATCAGAGTGTTGATGAAACACAGAAATTGCATCGGGATTGAATACAACAGTCACCATTCGCACTTTCCTTCATGGGACTAATGTCTCAAACAGTATACGCTTTGATCGTTCCCTGGAAGACCAGTATTAGTTTCCGATGCACATCTGGAGGCCTTCTGTAATCTGTGAATTTTCAAAGTGTTGATGAAACACAGAAATTGCATCGGGATTGAATACAACTGGCACCATGCCGGCTTTCCTCCATGGGAGTATTGTCTCAAACTGTCTACGCTTTGATCGCTCCCTGGAAGACCAGTAGTGGTTTCGGAAGATCATCTGGAGACATTCTGTAATCTGTGGACAGTCAGAGTGTTGATTAAACACAGAAATAGTATCGGGATTAAATACAACAGCCACCATGCGGGCTTTTCGCCACGGGAGTAATGTCTCAAAGTGTCTACGCTTTAATCGTTCCCTGGAAGACCAGTAGTAGTTTCCGATGCACATTTGGAGGCATTCTGTAATCTGCGGACTATCAGATTGTTGATGTAACACAGAAATTGCATCGGGATTGAATACAACAGTCACCATGCGCACTTTCCTGCATGGGTGTAATGTCCAAACAGTCTACGCTTTGATCGTTCCCTGGAAGACCAGTAGTAGTTTCCGATGCACATCTGGAGGCATTATGTAATCTGTGCACTATCAGAGTGTTGATAAAACACACAAATTGCATCGGGATTAAGTACAACAGTCACCATGCGCGCTTTCCTACATGGGAGTAATATCTCAAACAGTCTACGCTTTGATCGTTCCCTGGAAGACCAGTAGTAGTTTTCGTTGTACATCAGGAGGCATTCTGTAATCTGTGGACCTTCAAAGTGTTGATGAAACACAGAAATTGCGTCGGGATTGAATACAACAGTCGCCATGCGCACTTTCCTCCATGGGACTAATGTCTCAAACAGTATACGCTTTGATCGTTCCCTGGAAGACCATTAGTAGTTTCCGATGCACATGTGGAGGCATTCTGTATTCTGTAGACCTTCAAAGTGTTGATGAAACACAGATATTGCATCGGGATTGAATACAACAGTCACCATGCGCACTTTCCTCCATGGGATTAATGTCTCCAACAGTCTACGCTTTGATCGTTCCCTGGAAGACCAGTAGTAGATTCCGATGCAGATCTGGAGGCATTCTGTAATCTGTGGACCTTCAAAGTGTTGATGAAACACAGAAATTGCAACGGGATTGAATACAACAGTCACCATGCGCACTTTCCTCACTGTGAGTAATGTCTCAAAGAGTCTACGCTTTGATCGTTCCCTGGACGACCAGTAGTAGTTTCCGATGCACATCTGGAGGCACTCTGTAATCTGTGGACTATCAGAGTGTTGATGAAACACAGGAATTGCATCGGGATTGAATACAACAGTAACCATTCTCACTTTCCTCCATGGGACTAATTTCTCAAACAGTATACGCTTTGATCGTTCCCTGGAAGACCATTAGTAGTTTCCGATGCACATCTGGAGGCATTCTGTAATCTGTGGACAATCAGAGTGTTGATGAAACACAGAAATTGCATCGGGATTGAATACAACAGGCACTATGCAGGCTTTTCTCCATGGGAGTATTGTCTCAAACTGTCTACATTTTGATCGCTCCCTGGAAGACCAGTAGTAGTTTCCGAAGCCCATTTGGAGTCATTCTGTAAGCTGTGGACAATCAGAGTGTTTATTAAACACAGAAATAGCATCGGGATTGAATACAACACGCACCATGCGGGCTTTTCTCCACGGGAGTAATGTCTCAAACTGTCTATGATTTGATCGTTCCCTGGAAGGCCAGTAGTAGTTTCCGATGCACATTTGGAGGCATTCTGTAATCTGTGGACTATCAGAGTGTTGATAAAACACAGAAATTGCATCGGGGTTGAATACAACAGGCACCATGCGCACATACCTCCATGGGAGTAATGTCTCAAAAAGGCTACGTCTTGATCGTTCCCTGGAAGACCAGTAGTAGTTTCCGATGCACATCTGGAGGCATTCTGTAATCTGTGGACCTTCAAAGTGTTGATGAAACACTGAAATTGCATCGGGATGGAATACAACAGTCACCATGCGCACTTTCCTCACTGTGAGTAATGTCTCAAACAGTCTAAGATTTGATCGTTCCCTGGAAGACCAGTAATAGTTTCCGATGCACATTTGGAGGCATTCTGTAATCTGTGGACTATCAGAGTGTTGATAAAACACAGAAATTGCATCGGGGTTGAATACAACAGGCACCATGCGCACATTCCTCCATGGGAGTATTGTCTCAAAAAGTCTACGCTTTGATCGTTCCCTGGAAGACCAGTAGTAGTTTCCGATGCACATCTGGAGGCATTCTGTAATCTGTGGACCTTCAAAGTGTTGATGAAACACTGAAATTGCATCGGGATGGAATACAACAGTCACCATGCGCACTTTCCTCCATAGGAGTAATGTCTCAAACAGTCTACGCTTTGATCGTTCCCTGGAAGACCAGTAGTAGTTTCCCATGCACATCTGGATTCATTCTGTAATCTGTGGACCTTCAAACGGTTGATGAGACACAGAAATTGCAACGGGATTGAATACAACAGTCACCATGCGCACTTTCCTCCATGTGAGTAATGTCTCAAACAGTCTACGCTTTGATCGTTCCCTGGAAGACCAGTAGTAGTTTCCGATGCACATCTGGAGGCATTCTGTAATCTGTGGACAGTCATAGTGTTGATTAAACACAGAAATAGCATCGGGATTAAATACAACAGACACCATGCGGGCTTTTCGCCACGTGAGTAATGTCACAAACTGTCTACGCTTTAATCATTCCCTGGAAGACCAGTAGTAGTTTCCGATGCACATTTGGAGGCATTCTGTAATCTGTGGACAGTCAGATTGTTGATGAAGCACAGAAATTGCATCGGGACTGAATACAACAGTCACCATGCGCACTTTCCTCCATGTGAGTAATGTCTCAAACGGTCTTCTCTTTGATCGTTCCCTGGAAGACCAGTAGTAGTTTCCGATGCACATCTGGAGGCATTCTGTACTCTGTGGACTATGAGAGTGTTGATGAAACACAGAAATTGCATCGGGATTGAATACAAGAGTCACCATGCGCACTTTCCTCCAAGGGAGTAATGTCTCAAACAGTCTACGCTTTGATCGTTCCCTGGAAGACCAGTAGTAGTTTCCGATGCACATTTGGAGGCACTCTGTAATCTGCGGACTATCAGAGTGTTGATGAAACCCAGAAATTGCATCGAGATTGAATACAACAGTCACCATGCGCACTTTCCTCCATGGGAGTAATGTCTCAAACAGTCTACGCTTTGATCGTTCCCTGGAAGACCATTAGTAGTTTCCGATGCACATGTGGAGGCATTCTGTATTCTGTGGACCTTCAAAGTGTTGATGAAACACAGAAATTGCATCGGGATGGAATACAACAGTCACCATGCGCACTTTCCTCCATGGGATTAATGTCTTAAACAGTCTACGCTTTGATCGTTCCCTGGAAGACCAGTAGTAGATTCCGATGCACATCTGTATTCATTCTGTAATCTGTGGACCTTCAAAGTGTTGATGAAACACAGAAATTGCAACGGGATTGAATACAACAGTCACCATGCGCACTTTCCTCACTGTGAGTAATGTCTCAAACAGTCTACGGTTTGATCGTTCCCTGGAAGACCAGTAGTAGTTTCCGATGCACATCTGGAAGCACTCTGTAATCTGTGGACTATCAGAGTGTTGATGAAACACAGAAATTGCATCGGGATTGAATACAACAGTCACCATTCGCACTTTCATTCATGGGACTAATGTCTCAAACAGTATACGCTTTGATCGTTCCCTGGAAGACCAGTATTAGTTTCCGATGCACATCTGGAGGCATTCTGTTATCTGTCTACTTTCAAAGTGTTGATGAAACACAGAAATTGCATCGGGATTGAATACAACAAGCGCCATGCAGGCTTTTCTCCATGAGAGTATTGTCTCAAACTGTCTACGCTTTGATCGCTCCCTGAAAGACCAGTAGTAGTTTCCGAAGCCCATCTGGAGTCATTCTGTAATCTGTGGACAGTCATAGTGTTGATTAAACACAGAAATAGCATCGGGATTAAATACAACAGACACCATGCGGGCTTTTCGCCACGTGAGTAATGTCACAAACTGTCTACGCTTTAATCATTCCCTGGAAGACCAGTAGTAGTTTCCGATGCACATTTGGAGGCATTCTGTAATCTGTGGACAGTCAGATTGTTGATGAAACACAGATATTGCATCGGGACTGAATACAACAGTCACCATGCGCACTTTCCTCCATGTGAGTAATGTCTCAAACGGTCTTCGCTTTGATCGTTCCCTGGAAGACCAGTAGTAGTTTCCGATGCACATCTGGAGGCATTATGTAATCTGTGCACTATCAGAGTGTTGATAAAACACACAAATTGCATCCGGATTGAATACAACAGTCAGCATGCGCGCTTTCCTACATGGGAGTAATATCTCAAACAGTCTACGCTTTGATCGTTCCCTGGAAGACCAGTAGTAGTTTTCGTTGTACATCAGGAGGCATTCTGTAATCTGTGGACTATCAGAGTGTTGATAAAACACAGAAATTGCATCGGGGTTGAATACAACAGGCACCATGCGCACATTCCTAAATGGGAGTATTGTCTCAAAAAGTCTACGCTTTGATCGTTCCCTGGAAGACCAGTAGTAGTTTCCGATGCACATCTGGAGGCATTCTGTAATCTGTGGACCTTCAAAGTGTTGATGAAACACAGATATTGCATCGGGATGGAATACAACAGTCACCATGCGCACTTTCCTCCATGGGATTAATGTCTCCAACAGTCTACACTTTGATCGTTCCCTGGAAGACCAGTAGTAGATTCCGATGCAGATCTGGAGGCATTCTGTAATCTGTGGACCTTCAAAGTGTTGATGAAACACAGAAATTGCAACGGGATTGAATACAACAGTCACCATGCGCACTTTCCTCACTGTGAGTAATGTCTCAAAGAGTCTACGCTTTGATCGTTCCCTGGACGACCAGTAGTAGTTTCCGATGCACATCTGGAGGCACTCTGTAATCTGTGGACTATCAGAGTGTTGATGAAACACAGGAATTGCATCGGGATTGAATACAACAGTAACCATTCTCACTTTCCTCCATGGGACTAATTTCTCAAACAGTATACGCTTTGATCGTTCCCTGGAAGACCATTAGTAGTTTCCGATGCACATCTGGAGGCATTCTGTAATCTGTGGACAATCAGAGTGTTGATGAAACACAGAAATTGCATCGGGATTGAATACAACAGGCACTATGCAGGATTTTCTCCATGGGAGTATTGTCTCAAACTGTCTACATTTTGATCGCTCCCTGGAAGACCAGTAGTAGTTTCCGAAGCCCATTTGGAGTCATTCTGTAAGCTGTGGACAATCAGAGTGTTTATTAAACACAGAAATAGCATCGGGATTGAATACAACACGCACCATGCGGGCTTTTCTCCACGGGAGTAATGTCTCAAACTGTCTATGATTTGATCGTTCCCTGGAAGGCCAGTAGTAGTTTCCGATGCACATTTGGAGGCATTCTGTAATCTGTGGACTATCAGAGTGTTGATAAAACACAGAAATTGCATCGGGGTTGAATACAACAGGCACCATGCGCACATACCTCCATGGGAGTAATGTCTCAAAAAGTCTACGTCTTGATCGTTCCCTGGAAGACCAGTAGTAGTTTCCGATGCACATCTGGAGGCATTCTGTAATCTGTGGACCTTCAAAGTGTTGATGAAACACTGAAATTGCATCGGGATGGAATACAACAGTCACCATGCGCACTTTCCTCACTGTGAGTAATGTCTCAAACAGTCTACGATTTGATCGTTCCCTGGAAGACCAGTAATAGTTTCCGATGCACATTTGGAGGCATTCTGTAATCTGTGGACTATCAGAGTGTTGATAAAACACAGAAATTGCATCGGGGTTGAATACAACAGGCACCATGCGCACATTCCTCCATGGGAGTATTGTCTCAAAAAGTCTACGCTTTGATCGTTCCCTGGAAGACCAGTAGTAGTTTCCGATGCACATCTGGAGGCATTCTGTAATCTGTGGACCTTCAAAGTGTTGATGAAACACTGAAATTGCATCGGGATGGAATACAACAGTCACCATGCGCACTTTCCTCCATAGGAGTAATGTCTCAAACAGTCTACGCTTTGATCGTTCCCTGGAAGACCAGTAGTAGTTTCCCATGCACATCTGGATTCATTCTGTAATCTGTGGACCTTCAAACGGTTGATGAGACACAGAAATTGCAACGGGATTGAATACAACAGTCACCATGCGCACTTTCCTCCATGTGAGTAATGTCTCAAACAGTCTACGCTTTGATCGTTCCCTGGAAGACCAGTAGTAGTTTCCGATGCACATCTGGAGGCATTCTGTAATCTGTGGACAGTCATAGTGTAGATTAAACACAGAAATAGCATCGGGATTAAATACAACAGACACCATGCGGGCTTTTCGCCACGTGAGTAATGTCACAAACTGTCTACGCTTTAATCATTCCCTGGAAGACCAGTAGTAGTTTCCGATGCACATTTGGAGGCATTCTGTAATCTGTGGACAGTCAGATTGTTGATGAAGCACAGAAATTGCATCGGGACTGAATACAACAGTCACCATGCGCACTTTCCTCCATGTGAGTAATGTCTCAAACGGTCTTCGCTTTGATCGTTCCCTGGAAGACCAGTAGTAGTTTCCGATGCACATCTGGAGGCATTCTGTACTCTGTGGACTATGAGAGTGTTGATGAAACACAGAAATTGCATCGGGATTGAATACAACAGTCACCATGCGCACTTTCCTCCAAGGGAGTAATGTCTCAAACAGTCTACGCTTTGATCGTTCCCTGGAAGACCAGTAGTAGTTTCCGATGCACATTTGGAGGCATTCTGTAATCTGCGGACTATCAGAGTGTTGATGAAACCCAGAAATTGCATCGAGATTGAATACAACAGTCACCATGCGCACTTTCCTCCATGGGAGTAATGTCTCAAACAGTCTACGCTTTGATCGTTCCCTGGAAGACCATTAGTAGTTTCCGATGCACATGTGGAGGCATTCTGTATTCTGTGGAACTTCAAAGTGTTGATGAAACACAGAAATTGCATCGGGATGGAATACAACAGTCACCATGCGCACTTTCCTCCATGGGATTAATGTCTCAAACAGTCTACGCTTTGATCGTTCCCTGGAAGACCAGTAGTAGATTCCGATGCACATCTGTATTCATTCTGTAATCTGTGGACCTTCAAAGTGTTGATGAAACACAGAAATTGCAACGGGATTGAATACAACAGTCACCATGCGCAGTTTCCTCACTGTGAGTAATGTCTCAAACAGTCTACGCTTTGATCGTTCCCTGGAAGACCAGTAGTAGTTTCCGATGCACATCTGGAAGCACTCTGTAATCTGTGGACTATCAGAGTGTTGATGAAACACAGAAATTGCATCGGGATTGAATACAACAGTCACCATTCGCACTTTCCTTCATGGGACTAATGTCTCAAACAGTATACGCTTTGATCGTTCCCTGGAAGACCAGTATTAGTTTCCGATGCACATCTGGAGGCATTCTGTTATCTGTCTACTTTCAAAGTGTTGATGAAACACAGAAATTGCATCGGGATTGAATACAACAAGCGCCATGCAGGCTTTTCTCCATGAGAGTATTGTCTCAAACTGTCTACGCTTAGATCGCTCCCTGAAAGACCAGTAGTAGTTTCCGAAGCCCATCTGGAGTCATTCTGTAATCTGTGGACAGTCATAGTGTTGATTAAACACAGAAATAGCATCGGGATTAAATACAACAGACACCATGCGGGCTTTTCGCCACGTGAGTAATGTCACAAACGGTCTACGCTTTAATCATTCCCTGGAAGACCAGTAGTAGTTTCCGATGCACATTTGGAGGCATTCTGTAATCTGTGGACAGTCAGATTGTTGATGAAACACAGAAATTGCATCGGGACTGAATACAACAGTCACCATGCGCACTTTCCTCCATGTGAGTAATGTCTCAAACGGTCTTCGCTTTGATCGTTCCCTGGAAGACCAGTAGTAGTTTCCGATTCACATCTGGAGGCATTATGTAATCTGTGCACTATCAGAGTGTTGATAAAACACACAAATTGCATCCGGATTGAATACAACAGTCAGCATGCGCGCTTTCCTACATGGGAGTAATATCTCAAACAGTCTACGCTTTGATCGTTCCCTGGAAGACCAGTAGTAGTTTTAGTTGTACATCAGGAGGCATTCTGTAATCTGTGGACCTTCAAAGTGTTGATGAAACACAGAAATTGCGTCGGGATTGAATACAACAGTCGCCATGCGCACTTTCCTCCATGGGACTAATGTCTCAAACAGTATACGCTTTGATCGTTCCCTAAAAGACCAGTAGTAGTTTCCGATGCACATCTGGAGACATTCTGTAATCTGTGGACTATCAGAGTGTTGATGAAACACTGAAATTGCATCGGGATTGAATACAACAGTCATCATGCGCACTTTCCTCAATGGAAGTAATGTCTCAAAGAGTCTACGCTTTGATTGTTCCCTGGAAGACCAGTAGTAGTTTCCGATGCACATCTGGAGGCCTTCTGTAATCTGTGAATTTTCAAAGTGTTGATGAAACACAGAAATTGCATCGGGATTGAATACAACTGGCACCATGCCGGCTTTCCTCCATGGGAGTATTGTCTCAAACTGTCTACGCTTTGATCGCTCCCTGGAAGACCAGTAGTGGTTTCGGAAGATCATCTGGAGACATTCTGTAATCTGTGGACAGTCAGAGTGTTGATTAAACACAGAAATAGTATCGGGATTAAATACAACAGCCACCATGCGGGCTTTTCGCCACGGGAGTAATGTCTCAAAGTGTCTACGATTTAATCGTTCCCTGGAAGACCAGTAGTAGTTTCCGATGCACATTTGGAGGCATTCTGTAATCTGCGGACTATCAGATTGTTGATGTAACACAGAAATTGCATCGGGATTGAATACAACAGTCACCATGCGCACTTTCCTGCATGGGTGTAATGTCCAAACAGTCTACGCTTTGATCGTTCCCTGGAAGACCAGTAGTAGTTTCCGATGCACATCTGGAGGCATTATGTAATCTGTGCACTATCAGAGTGTTGATAAAACACACAAATTGCATCGGGATTGAATACAACAGTCACCATGCGCGCTTTCCTACATGGGAGTAATATCTCAAACAGTCTACGCTTTGATCGTTCCCTGGAAGACCAGTAGTAGTTTTCGTTGTACATCAGGAGGCATTCTGTAATCTGTGGACCTTCAAAGTGTTGATGAAACACAGAAATTGCGTCGGGATTGAATACAACAGTCGCCATGCGCACTTTCCTCCATGGGACTAATGTCTCAAACAGTATACGCTTTGATCGTTCCCTGGAAGACCATTAGTAGTTTCCGATGCACATGTGGAGGCATTCTGTATTCTGTGGACCTTCAAAGTGTTGATGAAACACAGATATTGCATCGGGATGGATTACAACAGTCACCATGCGCACTTTCCTCCATGGGATTAATGTCTCCAACAGTCTACGCTTTGATCGTTCCCTGGAAGACCAGTAGTAGATTCCGATGCAGATCTGGAGGCATTCTGTAATCTGTGGACCTTCAAAGTGTTGATGAAACACAGAAATTGCAACGGGATTGAATACAACAGTCACCATGCGCACTTTCCTCACTGTGAGTAATGTCTCAAAGAGTCTACGCTTTGATCGTTCCCTGGACGACCAGTAGTAGTTTCCGATGCACATCTGGAGGCACTCTGTAATCTGTGGACTATCAGAGTGTTGATGAAACACAGGAATTGCATCGGGATTGAATACAACAGTAACCATTCTCACTTTCCTCCATGGGACTAAAGTCTCAAACAGTATACGCTTTGATCGTTCCCTGGAAGACCATTAGTAGTTTCCGATGCACATCTGGAGGCATTCTGTAATCTGTGGACAATCAGAGTGTTGATGAAACACAGAAATTGCATCGGGATTGAATACAACAGGCACTATGCAGGCTTTTCTCCATGGGAGTATTGTTTCAAACTGTCTACATTTTGATCGCTCCCTGGAAGACCAGTAGTAGTTTCCGAAGCCCATTTGGAGTCATTCTGTAAGCTGTGGACAATCAGAGTGTTTATTAAACACAGAAATAGCATCGGGATTGAATACAACACGCACCATGCGGGCTTTTCTCCACGGGAGTAATGTCTCAAACTGTCTATGATTTGATCGTTCCCTGGAAGGCCAGTAGTAGTTTCCGATGCACATTTGGAGGCATTCTGTAATCTGTGGACTATCAGAGTGTTGATAAAACACAGAAATAGTATCGGGATTAAATACAACAGCCACCATGCGGGCTTTTCGCCACGGGAGTAATGTCTCAAAGTGTCTACGCTTTAATCGTTCCCTGGAAGACCAGTAGTAGTTTCCGATGCACATTTGGAGGCATTCTGTAATCTGCGGACTATCAGATTGTTGATGTAACACAGAAATTGCATCGGGATTGAATACAACAGTCACCATGCGCACTTTCCTGCATGGGTGTAATGTCCAAACAGTCTACGCTTTGATCGTTCCCTGGAAGACCAGTAGTAGTTTCCGATGCACATCTGGAGGCATTATGTAATCTGTGCACTATCAGAGTGTTGATAAAACACACAAATTGCATCGGGATTGAATACAACAGTCACCATGCGCGCTTTCCTACATGGGAGTAATATCTCAAACAGTCTACGCTTTGATCGTTCCCTGGAAGACCAGTAGTAGTTTTCGTTGTACATCAGGAGGCATTCTGTAATCTGTGGACCTTCAAAGTGTTGATGAAACACAGAAATTGCGTCGGGATTGAATACAACAGTCGCCATGCGCACTTTCCTCCATGGGACTAATGTCTCAAACAGTATACGCTTTGATCGTTCCCTGGAAGACCATTAGTAGTTTCCGATGCACATGTGGAGGCATTCTGTATTCTGTGGACCTTCAAAGTGTTGATGAAACACAGATATTGCATCGGGATGGATTACAACAGTCACCATGCGCACTTTCCTCCATGGGATTAATGTCTCCAACAGTCTACGCTTTGATCGTTCCCTGGAAGACCAGTAGTAGATTCCGATGCAGATCTGGAGGCATTCTGTAATCTGTGGACCTTCAAAGTGTTGATGAAACACAGAAATTGCAACGGGATTGAATACAACAGTCACCATGCGCACTTTCCTCACTGTGAGTAATGTCTCAAAGAGTCTACGCTTTGATCGTTCCCTGGACGACCAGTAGTAGTTTCCGATGCACATCTGGAGGCACTCTGTAATCTGTGGACTATCAGAGTGTTGATGAAACACAGGAATTGCATCGGGATTGAATACAACAGTAACCATTCTCACTTTCCTCCATGGGACTAAAGTCTCAAACAGTATACGCTTTGATCGTTCCCTGGAAGACCATTAGTAGTTTCCGATGCACATCTGGAGGCATTCTGTAATCTGTGGACAATCAGAGTGTTGATGAAACACAGAAATTGCATCGGGATTGAATACAACAGGCACTATGCAGGCTTTTCTCCATGGGAGTATTGTTTCAAACTGTCTACATTTTGATCGCTCCCTGGAAGACCAGTAGTAGTTTCCGAAGCCCATTTGGAGTCATTCTGTAAGCTGTGGACAATCAGAGTGTTTATTAAACACAGAAATAGCATCGGGATTGAATACAACACGCACCATGCGGGCTTTTCTCCACGGGAGTAATGTCTCAAACTGTCTATGATTTGATCGTTCCCTGGAAGGCCAGTAGTAGTTTCCGATGCACATTTGGAGGCATTCTGTAATCTGTGGACTATCAGAGTGTTGATAAAACACAGAAATTGCATCGGGGTTGAATACAACTGGCACCATGCGCACATACCTCCATGGGAGTAATGTCTCAAAGAGTCTACGTCTTGATCGTTCCCTGGAAGACCAGTAGTAGTTTCCGATGCACATCTGGAGGCATTCTGTAATCTGTGGACCTTCAAAGTGTTGATGAAACACTGAAATTGCATCGGGATGGAATACAACAGTCACCATGCGCACTTTCCTCACAGTGAGTAATGTCTTAAACAGTCTACGATTTGATCGTTCCCTGGAAGACCAGTAATAGTTTCCGATGCACATTTGGAGGCATTCTGTAATCTGTGGACTATCAGAGTGTTGATAAAACACAGAAATTGCATCGGGGTTGAATACAACAGGCACCATGCGCACATTCCTCCATGGGAGTATTGTCTCAAAAAGTCTACGCTTTGATCGTTCCCTGGAAGACCAGTTGTAGTTTCCGATGCACATCTGGAGGCATTCTGTAATCTGTGGACCTTCAAAGTGTTGATGAAACACAGAAATTGCATCGGGATGGAATACAACAGTCACCATGCGCACTTTCCTCCATAGGAGTAATGTCTCAAACAGTCTACGCTTTGATCGTTCCCTGGAAGACCAGTAGTAGTTTCCCATGCACATCTGGATTCATTCTGTAATCTGTGGACTTTCAGAGTGTTGATGAAACACACAAATTGCATCGGGATTGAATACAACAGGCACCATGCCGGCTTATCTCCACGGGAGTAATGTCTCAGACTGTCTACGCTTTGATCGTTCCCTGGAAGACCAGTAGTAGTTTCCGATGCACATTTGGAGGTATTCTGTATTCTGTGGACTATCAGAGTGTTGATGAAACACAGAAATTGCATCGGGATTGAATCAACAGTCACCATGCGCACTTACCTCCATGGGAGTAATGCCTCAAACAGTCTACGCTTTGATCTTTCCCTGGAAATCCAGTAGTAGTTTTCGATGTACATCTGGAGGCATTCTGTAATCTGTGGACCTTCAAAGTGTTGATGACACACAGAAATTGCATCGGGATTGAATACAACCGTCACCATGCGCACTTTCCTCCATGGGACTAAAGTCTCAAACAGTATACGCATTGATAGTTCCCTGGAAGACCAGTAGTAGTTTCCGATGCACATCTGGAGGCATTCTGTAATCTGTGGACAGTCATAGTGTTGATTAAACACAGAAATAGCGTCGGGATTAAATACAACAGACACCATGCGGGCTTTTCGCCACGTGAGTAATGTCACAAACTGTCTACGCTTTAATCATTCCCTGGAAGACCAGTAGTAGTTTCCGATGCACATTTGGAGGCATTCTGTAATCTGTGGACAGTCAGATTGTTGATGAAGCACAGAAATTGCATCGGGACTGAATACAACAGTCACCATGCGCACTTTCCTCCATGTGAGTAATGTCTCAAACGGTCTTCGCTTTGATCGTTCCCTGGAAGACCAGTAGTAGTTTCCGATGCACATCTGGAGGCATTATGTAATCTGTGCACTATCAGAGTGTTGATAAAACACACAAATTGCATCGGGATTGAATACAACAGTCACCATGCGCGCTTTCCTACATGGGAGTAATATCTCAAACAGTCTACGCTTTGATCGTTCCCTGGAAGACCAGTATTAGTTTCCGATGCACATTTGGAGGCATTCTGTAATCTGCGGACTATCAGAGTGTTGATGAAACCCAGAAATTGCATCGAGATTGAATACAACAGTCACCATGCGCACTTTCCTCCATGGGAGTAATGTCTCAAACAGTCTACGCTTTGATCGTTCCCTGGAAGACCATTAGTAGTTTCCGATGCACATGTGGAGGCATTCTGTATTCTGTGGACCTTCAAAGTGTCGATGAAACACAGAAATTGCATCGGGATGGAATACAACAGTCACCATGCGCACTTTCCTCCATGGGATTAATGTCTCAAACAGTCTACGCTTTGATCGTTCCCTGGAAGACCAGTAGTAGATTCCGATGCACATCTGTATTCATTCTGTAATCTGTGGACCTTCAAAGTGTTGATGAAACACAGAAATTGCAACGGGATTGAATACAACAGTCACCATGCGCACTTTCCTCACTGTGAGTAATGTCTCAAACAGTCTACGCTTTGATCGTTCCCTGGAAGACCAGTAGTAGTTTCCGATGCACATCTGGAAGCACTCTGTAATCTGTGGACTATCAGAGTGTTGATGAAACACAGAAATTGCATCGGGATTGAATACAACAGTCACCATTCGCACTTTCCTTCATGGGACTAATGTCTCAAACAGTATACGCTTTGATCGTTCCCTGGAAGACCAGTATTAGTTTCCGATGCACATCTGGAGGCATTCTGTTATCTGTCTACTTTCAAAGTGTTGATGAAACACAGAAATTGCATCGGGATTGAATACAACAAGCGCCATGCAGGCTTTTCTCCATGAGAGTATTGTCTCAAACTGTCTACGCTTTGATCGCTCCCTGAAAGACCAGTAGTAGTTTCCGAAGCCCATCTGGAGTCATTCTGTAATCTGTGGACAGTCATAGTGTTGATTAAACACAGAAATAGCATCGGGATTAAATACAACAGACACCATGCGGGCTTTTCGCCACGTGAGTAATGTCACAAACTGTCTACGCTTTAATCATTCCCTGGAAGACCAGTAGTAGTTTCCGATGCACATTTGGAGGCATTCTGTAATCTGTGGACAGTCAGATTGTTGATGAAACACAGAAACTGCATCGGGACTGAATACAACAGTCACCATGGGCACTTTCCTCCATGTGAGTAATGTCTCAAACGGTCTTCGCTTTGATCGTTCCCTGGAAGACCTGTAGTAGTTTCCGATGCACATCTGGAGGCATTATGTAATCTGTGCACTATCAGAGTGTTGATAAAACACACAAATTGCATCCGGATTGAATACAACAGTCACCATGCGCGCTTTCCTACATGGGAGTAATATCTCAAACAGTCTTCGCTTTGATCGTTCCCTGGAAGACCAGTAGTAGTTTTCGTTGTACATCAGGAGGCATTCTGTAATCTGTGGACCTTCAAAGTGTTGATGAAACACAGAAATTGCGTCGGGATTGAATACAACAGTCGCCATGCGCACTTTCCTCCATGGGACTAATGTCTCAAACAGTATACGCTTTGATCGTTCCCTAAAAGACCAGTAGTAGTTTCCGATGCACATCTGGAGACATTCTGTAATCTGTGGACTATCAGAGTGTTGATGAAACACTGAAATTGCATCGGGATTGAATACAACAGTCATCATGCGCACTTTCCTCAATGGAAGTAATGTCTCAAAGAGTCTACGCTTTGATTGTTCCCTGGAAGACCAGTAGTAGTTTCCGATGCACATCTGGAGGCCTTCTGTAATCTGTGAATTTTCAAAGTGTTGATGAAACACAGAAATTGCATCGGGATTGAATACAACTGGCACCATGCCGGCTTTCCTCCATGGGAGTATTGTCTCAAACTGTCTACGCTTTGATCGCTCCCTGGAAGACCAGTAGTGGTTTCGGAAGATCATCTGGAGACATTCTGTAATCTGTGGACAGTCAGAGTGTTGATTAAACACAGAAATAGTATCGGGATTAAATACAACAGCCACCATGCGGGCTTTTCGCCACGGGAGTTATGTCTCAGAGTGTCTACGCTTTAATCGTTCCCTGGAAGACCAGTAGTAGTTTCCGATGCACATTTGGAGGCATTCTGTAATCTGCGGACTATCAGATTGTTGATGTAACACAGAAATTGCATCGGGATTGAATACAACAGTCACCATGCGCACTTTCCTGCATGGGTGTAATGTCCAAACAGTCTACGCTTTGATCGTTCCCTGGAAGACCAGTAGTACTTTCCGATGCACATCTGGAGGCATTATGTAATCTGTGCACTATCAGAGTGTTGATAAAACACACAAATTGCATCGGGATTGAATACAACAGTCACCATGCGCGCTTTCCTACATGGGAGTAATATCTCAAACAGTCTACGCTTTGATCGTTCCCTGGAAGACCAGTAGTAGTTTTCGTTGTACATCAGGAGGCATTCTGTAATCTGTGGACCTTCAAAGTGTTGATGAAACACAGAAATTGCGTCGGGATTGAATACAACAGTCGCCATGCGCACTTTCCTCCATGGGACTAATGTCTCAAACAGTATACGCTTTGATCGTTCCCTGGAAGACCATTAGTAGTTTCCGATGCACATGTGGAGGCATTCTGTATTCTGTGGACCTTCAAAGTGTTGATGAAACACAGATATTGCATCGGGATGGAATACAACAGTCACCATGCGCACTTTCCTCCATGGGATTAATGTCTCCAACAGTCTACGCTTTGATCGTTCCCTGGAAGACCAGTAGTAGATTCCGATGCAGATCTGGAGGCATTCTGTAATCTGTGGACCTTCAAAGTGTTGATGAAACACAGAAATTGCAACGGGATTGAATACAACAGTCACCATGCGCACTTTCCTCACTGTGAGTAATGTCTCAAAGAGTCTACGCTTTGATCGTTCCCTGGACGACCAGTAGTAGTTTCCGATGCACATCTGGAGGCACTCTGTAATCTGTGGACTATCAGAGTGTTGATGAAACACAGGAATTGCATCGGGATTGAATACAACAGTAACCATTCTCACTTTCCTCCATGGGACTAATTTCTCAAACAGAATACGCTTTGATCGTTCCCTGGAAGACCATTAGTAGTTTCCGATGCACATCTGGAGGCATTCTGTAATCTGTGGACAATCAGAGTGTTGATGAAACACAGAAATTGCATCGGGATTGAATACAACAGGCACTATGCAGGCTTTTCTCCATGGGAGTATTGTCTCAAACTGTCTACATTTTGATCGCTCCCTGGAAGACCAGTAGTAGTTTCCGAAGCCCATTTGGAGTCATTCTGTAAGCTGTGGACAATCAGAGTGTTTATTAAACACAGAAATAGCATCGGGATTGAATACAACACGCACCATGCGGGCTTTTCTCCACGGGAGTAATGTCTCAGACTGTCTATGATTTGATCGTTCCCTGGAAGGCCAGTAGTAGTTTCCGATGCACATTTGGAGGCATTCTGTAATCTGTGGACTATCAGAGTGTTGATAAAACACAGAAATTGCATCGGGGTTGAATACAACAGGCACCATGCGCACATACCTCCATGGGAGTAATGTCTCAAAAAGTCTACGTCTTGATCGTTCCCTGGAAGACCAGTAGTAGTTTCCGATGCACATCTGGAGGCATTCTGTAATCTGTGGACCTTCAAAGTGTTGATGAAACACTGAAATTGCATCGGGATGGAATACAAGAGTCACCATGCGCACTTTCCTCACTGTGAGTAATGTCTCAAACAGTCTACGATTTGATCGTTCCCTGGAAGACCAGTAATAGTTTCCGATGCACATTTGGAGGCATTCTGTAATCTGTGGACTATCAGAGTGTTGATAAAACACAGAAATTGCATCGGGGTTGAATACAACAGGCACCATGCGCACATTCCTCCATGGGAGTATTGTCTCAAAAAGTCTACGCTTTGATCGTTCCCTGGAAGACCAGTTGTAGTTTCCGATGCACATCTGGAGGCATTCTGTAATCTGTGGACCTTCAAAGTGTTGATGAAACACAGAAATTGCATCGGGATGGAATACAACAGTCACCATGCGCATTTTCCTCCATAGGAGTAATGTCTCAAACAGTCTACGCTTTGATCGTTCCCTGGAAGACCAGTAGTAGTTTCCCATGCACATCTGGATTCATTCTGTAATCTGTGGACCTTCAAACGGTTGATGAGACACAGAAATTGCAACGGGATTGAATACAACAGTCACCATGCGCACTTTCCTCCATGTGAGTAATGTCTCAAACAGTCTACGCTTTGATCGTTCCCTGGAAGACCAGTAGTAGTTTCCGATGCACATCTGGAGGCATACTGTAATCTATGGACTTTCAGAGTGTTGATGAAACACACAAATTGCATCGGGATTGAATACAACAGGCACCATGCCGGCTTATCTCCACGGGAGTAATGTCTCAGACTGTCTACGCTTTGATCGTTCCCTGGAAGACCAGTAGTAGTTTCCGATGCACATTTGGAGGTATTCTGTATTCTGTGGACTATCAGAGTGTTGATGAAACACAGAAATTGCAACGGGATTGAATCAACAGTCACCATGCGCACTTACCTCCATGGGAGTAATGACTCAAACAGTCTACGCTTTGATCTTTCCCTGGAAATCCAGTAGTAGTTTTCGATGTACATCTGGAGGCATTCTGTAATCTGTGGACCTTCAAAGTGTTGATGACACACAGAAATTGCATCGGGATTGAATACAACCGTCACCATGCGCACTTTCCTCCATGGGACTAAAGTCTCAAACAGTATACGCATTGATAGTTCCCTGGAAGACCAGTAGTAGTTTCCGATGCACATCTGGAGGCATTCTGTAATCTGTGGACAGTCATAGTGTTGATTAAACACAGAAATAGCATCGGGATTAAATACAACAGACACCATGCGGGCTTTTCGCCACGTGAGTAATGTCACAAACTGTCTACGCTTTAATCATTCCCTGGAAGACCAGTAGTAGTTTCCGATGCACATTTGGAGGCATTCTGTAATCTGTGGACAGTCAGATTGTTGATGAAGCACAGAAATTGCATCGGGACTGAATACAACAGTCACCATGCGCACTTTCCTCCATGTGAGTAATGTCTCAAACGGTCTTCGCTTTGATCGTTCCCTGGAAGACCAGTAGTAGTTTCCGATGCACATCTGGAGGTATTATGTAATCTGTGCACTATCAGAGTGTTGATAAAACACACAAATTGCATCGGGATTGAATACAACAGTCACCATGCGCGCTTTCCTACATGGGAGTAATATCTCAAACAGTCTACGCTTTGATCGTTCCCTGGAAGACCAGTAGTAGTTTTCGTTGTACATCAGGAGGCATTCTGTAATCTGTGGACCTTCAAAGTGTTGATGAAACACAGAAATTGCGTCGGGATTGAATACAACAATCGCCATGCGCACTTTCCTCCATGGGACTAATGTCTCAAACAGTATACGCTTTGATCGTTCCCTAAAAGACCAGTAGTAGTTTTCGATGCACATCTGGAGACATTCTGTAATCTGCGGACTATCAGATTGTTGATGTAACACAGAAATTGCATCGGGATTGAATACAACAGTCACCATGCGCACTTTCCTGCATGGGTGTAATGTCCAAACAGTCTACGCTTTGATCGTTCCCTGGAAGACCAGTAGTAGTTTCCGATGCACATCTGGAGGCATTATGTAATCTGTGCACTATCAGAGTGTTGATAAAACACACAAATTGCATCGGGATTGAATACAACAGTCACCATGCGCGCTTTCCTACATGGGAGTAATATCTCAAACAGTATACGCTTTGATCGTTCCCTGGAAGACCAGTAGTAGTTTTCGTTGTACATCAGGAGGCATTCTGTAATCTGTGGACCTTCAAAGTGTTGATGAAACACAGAAATTGCGTCGGGATTGAATACAACAGTCGCCATGCGCACTTTCCTCCATGGGACTAATGTCTCAAACAGTATACGCTTTGATCGTTCCCTGGAAGACCATTAGTAGTTTCCGATGCACATGTGGAGGCATTCTGTATTCTGTGGACCTTCAAAGTGTTGATGAAACACAGAAATTGCATCGGGATTGAATACAACAGTCACCATGCGCACTTTCCTCCATGGGACTAAAGTCTCAAACAGTATACGCTTTGATCGTTCCCTGGAAGACCAGTAGTAGTTTCCGATGCACATCTGGAAGACCAGTGGTAGTTATCGATGTACATCTGGAGGCATTCTGTAATCTGTGGACCTTCAAAGTGTTGATGAAACACAGAAATTGCATCGGGATTGAATACAACAGTCACCATGCGCACTTTCCTCCATGGGACTAAAGTCTCAAACAGTATACGCTTTGATCGTTCCCTGGAAGACCAGTAGTAGTTTCCGATGCACATCTGGAGGCACTCTGTAATCTGTGGACTATCAGAGTGTTGATGAAACACAGAAATTGCATCGGGATTGAATACAACAGTAACCATTCTCACTTTCCTCCATGGGACTAATTTCTCAAACAGTATACGCTTTGATCGTTCCCTGGAAGACCATTAGTAGTTTCCGATGCACGTCTGGAGGCATTCTGTAATCTGTGGACAATCAAAGTGTTGATGAAACACAGAAATTGCATCGGGATTGAATACAACAGGCACTATGCAGGCTTTTCTCCATGGGAGTATTGTCTCAAACTGTCTACATTTTGATCGCTCCCTGGAAGACCAGTAGTAGTTTCCCAAGCCCATTTGGAGTCATTCTGTAAGCTGTGGACAATCACAGTGTTTATTAAACACAGAAATAGCATCGGGATTGAATACAACACGCACCATGCGGGCTTTTCTCCACGGGAGTAATGTCTCAAACTGTCTACGATTTGATCGTTCCCTGGAAGGCCAGTAGTAGTTTCCGATGCACATTTGGAGGCATTCTGTAATCTGTGGACTATCAGATTGTTGATAAGACACAGAAATTGCATCGGGGTTGAATACAACAGGCACCATGCGCACATTCCTCCATGGGAGTATTGTCTCAAAAAGTCTACGCTTTGATCGTTCCCTGGAAGACCAGTAGTAGTTTCCGATGCACATCTGGAGGCATTCTGTAATCTGTGGACCTTCAAAGTGTTGATGAAACACTGAAATTGCATCGGGATGGAATACAACAGTCACCATGCGCACTTTCCTCCATAGGAGTAATGTCTCAAACAGTCTACGCTTTGATCGTTCCCTGGAAGACCAGTAGTAGTTTCCCATGCACATCTGGATTCATTCTGTAATCTGTGGACCTTCAAACGGTTGATGAGACACAGAAATTGCAACGGGATTGAATACAACAGTCACCATGCGCACTTTCCTCCATGTGAGTAATGTCTCAAACAGTCTACGCTTTGATCGTTCCCTGGAAGACCAGTAGTAGTTTCCGATGCACATCTGGAGGCATACTGTAATCTATGGACTTTCAGAGTGTTGATGAAACACACAAATTGCATCGGGATTGAATACAACAGGCACCATGCCGGCTTATCTCCACGGGAGTAATGTCTCAGACTGTCTACGCTTTGATCGTTCCCTGGAAGACCAGTAGTAGTTTCCGATGCACATTTGGAGGTATTCTGTATTCTGTGGACTATCAGAGTGTTGATGAAACACAGAAATTGCATCGGGATTGAATGAACAGTCACCATGCGCACTTACCTCCATGGGAGTAATGTCTCAAACAGTCTACGCTTTGATCTTTCCCTGGAAATCCAGTAGTAGTTTTCGATGTACATCTGGAGGCATTCTGTAATCTGTGGACCTTCAAAGTGTTGATGACACACAGAAATTGCATCGGGATTGAATACAACCGTCACCATGCGCACTTTCCTCCATGGGACTAAAGTCTCAAACAGTATACGCATTGATAGTTCCCTGGAAGACCAGTAGTAGTTTCCGATGCACATCTGGAGGCATTCTGTAATCTGTGGACAGTCATAGTGTTGATTAAACACAGAAATAGCATCGGGATTAAATACAACAGACACCATGCGGGCTTTTCGCCACGTGAGTAATGTCACAAACTGTCTACGCTTTAATCATTCCCTGGAAGACCAGTAGTAGTTTCCGATGCACATTTGGAGGCATTCTGTAATCTGTGGACAGTCAGATTGTTGATGAAGCACAGAAAATGCATCGGGACTGAATACAACAGTCACCATGCGCACTTTCCTCCATGTGAGTAATGTCTCAAACGGTCTTCGCTTTGATCGTTCCCTGGAAGACCAGTAGTAGTTTCCGATGCACATCTGGAGGTATTATGTAATCTGTGCACTATCAGTGTGTTGATAAAACACACAAATTGCATCGGGATTGAATACAACAGTCACCATGCGCGCTTTCCTACATGGGAGTAATATCTCAAACAGTCTACGCTTTGATCGTTCCCTGGAAGACCAGTAGTAGTTTTCGTTGTACATCAGGAGGCATTCTGTAATCTGTGGACCTTCAAAGTGTTGATGAAACACAGAAATTGCGTCGGGATTGAATACAACAATCGCCATGCGCACTTTCCTCCATGGGACTAATGTCTCAAACAGTATACGCTTTGATCGTTCCCTAAAAGACCAGTAGTAGTTTTCGATGCACATCTGGAGACATTCTGTAATCTGCGGACTATCAGATTGTTGATGTAACACAGAAATTGCATCGGGATTGAATACAACAGTCACCATGCGCACTTTCCTGCATGGGTGTAATGTCCAAACAGTCTACGCTTTGATCGTTCCCTGGAAGACCAGTAGTAGTTTCCGATGCACATCTGGAGGCATTATTTAATCTGTGCACTATCAGAGTGTTGATAAAACACACAAATTGCATCGGGATTGAATACAACAGTCACCATGTGCGCTTTCCTACATGGGAGTAATATCTCAAACAGTCTACGCTTTGATCGTTCCCTGGAAGACCAGTAGTAGTTTTCGTTGTACATCAGGAGGCATTCTGTAATCTGTGGACCTTCAAAGTGTTGATGAAACACAGAAATTGCGTCGGGATTGAATACAACAGTCGCCATGCGCACTTTCCTCCATGGGACTAATGTCTCAAACAGTATACGCTTTGATCGTTCCCTGGAAGACCATTAGTAGTTTCCGATGCACATGTGGAGGCATTCTGTATTCTGTGGACCTTCAAAGTGTTGATGAAACACAGAAATTGCATCGGGATGGAATACAACAGTCACCATGCGCACTTTCCTCCATGGGATTAATGTCTCCAACAGTCTACGCTTTGATCGTTCCCTGGAAGACCAGTAGTAGATTCCGATGCAGATCTGGAGGCATTCTGTAATCTGTGGACCTTCAAAGTGTTGATGAAACACAGAAATTGCAACGGGATTGGATACAACAGTCACCATGCGCACTTTCCTCACTGTGAGTAATGTCTCAAAGAGTTTACGCTTTGATCGTTCCCTGGACGACCAGTAGTAGTTTCCGATGCACATCTGGAGGCACTCTGTAATCTGTGGACTATCAGAGTGTTGATGAAACACAGAAATTGCATCGGGATTGAATACAACAGTAACCATTCTCACTTTCCTCCATGGGACTAATTTCTCAAACAGTATACGCTTTGATCGTTCCCTGGAAGACCATTAGTAGTTTCCGATGCACGTCTGGAGGCATTCTGTAATCTGTGGACAATCAGAGTGTTGATGAAACACAGAAATTGCATCGGGATTGAATACAACAGGCACTATGCAGGCTTTTCTCCATGGGAGTATTGTCTCAAACTGTCTACATTTTGATCGCTCCCTGGAAGACCAGTAGTAGTTTCCCAAGCCCATTTGGAGTCATTCTGTAAGCTGTGGACAATCAGAGTGTTTATTAAACACAGAAATAGCATCGGGATTGAATACAACACGCACCATGCGGGCTTTTCTCCACGGGAGTAATGTCTCAAACTGTCTACGATTTGATCGTTCCCTGGAAGGCCAGTAGTAGTTTCCGATGCACATTTGGAGGCATTCTGTAATCTGTGGACTATCAGAGTGTTGATAAGACACAGAAATTGCATCGGGGTTGAATACAACAGGCACCATGCGCACATTCCTCCATGGGAGTATTGTCTCAAAAAGTCTACGCTTTGATCGTTCCCTGGAAGACCAGTAGTAGTTTCCGATGCACATCTGGAGGCATTCTGTAATCTGTGGACCCTCAAAGTGTTGATGAAACACTGAAATTGCATCGGGATGGAATACAACAGTCACCATGCGCACTTTCCTCCATAGGAGTAATGTCTCAAACAGTCTACGCTTTGATCGTTCCCTGGAAGACCAGTAGTAGTTTCCGATGCACATCTGGAGGCATACTGTAATCTATGGACTTTCAGAGTGTTGATGAAACACACAAATTGCATCGGGATTGAATACAACAGGCACCATGCCGGCTTATCTCCACGGGAGTAATGTCTCAGACTGTCTACGCTTTGATCGTTCCCTGGAAGACCAGTAGTAGTTTCCGATGCACATTTGGAGGTATTCTGTATTCTGTGGACTATCAGAGTGTTGATGAAACACAGAAATTGCATCGGGATTGAATGAACAGTCACCATGCGCACTTACCTCCATGGGAGTAATGTCTCAAACAGTCTACGCTTTGATCTTTCATTGGAAATCCAGTAGTAGTTTTCGATGTACATCTGGAGGCATTCTGTAATCTGTGGACCTTCAAAGTGTTGATGACACACAGAAATTGCATCGGGATTGAATACAACCGTCACCATGCGCACTTTCCTTCATGGGACTAAAGTCTCAAACAGTATACGCATTGATAGTTCCCTGGAAGACCAGTAGTAGTTTCCGATGCACATCTGGAGGCATTCTGTAATCTGTGGACTATCAGAGTGTTGATGAAACACTGAAATTGCATCGGAATTGAATACAACAGTCTTCATGCGCACTTTACTCCATGGGAGTAATGTCTCAAACAGTCTACGCTTTGATCGTTCCCTGGAAGACCAGTAGTAGTTTCCGATGCACATCTGGAGGCATTCGGTAATCTGTGGACTTTCAAAGTGTTGATGAAATACAGAAATTGCATCGGGATTGAATACAACAGGCACCATGCAGGCTTTTCTCCATGAGAGTATTGTCTCAAACTGTCTACGCTTTGATCGCTCCCTGGAAGACCAGTAGTAATTTCCGAAACCCATCTGGAGTCATTCTGTAATCTGTGGACAGTCAGAGTGTTGATTAAACACAGAAATAGCATCCCGATTAAATACAACAGGCACCATGCGGGCCTTTCGCCACGTGAGTAATGTCTCAAACTGTCTACGCTTTAATCGTTCCCTGGAAGACCAGTAGTAGTTTCCGATGCACATTTGGAGGCATTCTGTAATCTGTGGACTGTCAGATTGTTGATGAAACACAGAAATTGCATCGGGATTGAATACAACAGTCACCATGCGCACTTTCTTCCATGGGAGTACTGTCTTAAACAGTCTACGTTTTGATCGTTCCCTGGAAGACCATTAGTAGTTTCCGATGCACATCTGGAGGCATTCTGTAATCTGTGGACATTCAGAGTGTTGATGAAACACAGAAATAGCATCGGGATTGAATACAACAGGCACTATGCAGTCTTTTCTCCATGGGAGTATTGTCTCAAACTGTCTACACTTTGATCGCTCCCTGGAAGACCAGTAGTAGTTTCCGAAGCCCATTTGGAGTCATTCTGTAATCTGTAGACAATCAGAGTGTTTATTAAACACAGAAATAGCATCGGGATTGAATACAACAGGCACCATGCGGGCTTTTCTCCACGGGAGTAATGTCTCAAAGTCTCTACGATTTGATCGTTCCCTGGAAGACCAGTAGTAGTTTACGATGCACATTTGGAGGCATTCTGTAATGTGTGGACTATCAGAGTGTTGATAAAACACAGAATTTGCATTGGGGTTGAATACAACAGGCACCATGCGCACATTCCTCCATGGGAGTAATGTCTCAAAAAGTCTACGTTTTGATCGTTCCCTGGAAGACCAGTAGTAGTTTCCGATGCACATCTGGAGGCATTCTGTAATCTGTGGACCTTCAAAGTGTTGATGAAACACAGAAATTGCATCGGGATGGAATACAACAGTTACCATGCGCACTTTCCTCCATGGGAGTAATGTCTCAAACAGTCAACGCTTTGATCGTTCCCTGGAAGGCCAGTAGTAGTTTCCGATGCACGTCTGGAGGCATTCAGTAATATGTTTACTATCACAGTTTTGATAAAACACAGAAATTGCATCGGGATTGAATACAACAGGCAAAATGCGGGCTTTTCTCCACGGGAGTAATGTCTCAAACTGTCTACGTTTTGATCGTTCCCTGGAACACCATTAGTAGTTTCCGATGCACATGTGGAGGCATTCTGTATTCTGTGGACCTTCAAAGTGTTGATGAAACACAGAAATTGCATCGGGATGGAATACAACAGTCACCATGCGCACTTTCCTCCATGGGATTAATGTCTCAAACAGTCTACGCTTTGATCGTTCCCTGGAAGACCAGTAGTAGATTCCGATGCACATCTGTAGGCATTCTGTAATCTGTGGACCTTCAAAGTGTTGATGAAACACAGAAATTGCAACGGGATTGAATACAACAGTCACCATGCGCACTTTCCTCACTGTGAGTAATGTCTCAAACAGTCTACGCTTTGATCGTTCCCTGGAAGACCAGTAGTAGTTTCCGATGCACATCTGGAAGCACTCTGTAATCTGTGGACTATCAGAGTGTTGATGAAACACAGAAATTGCATCGGGATTGAATACAACAGTCACCATTCGCACTTTCCTTCATGGGACTAATGTCTCAAACAGTATACGCTTTGATCGTTCCCTGGAAGACCAGTATTAGTTTCCGATGCACATCTGGAGGCATTCTGTTATCTGTCTACTTTCAAAGTGTTGATGAAACACAGAAATTGCATCGGGATTGAATACAACAAGCACCATGCAGGCTTTTCTCCATGAGAGTATTGTCTCAAACTGTCTACGCTTTGATCGCTCCCTGAAAGACCAGTAGTAGTTTCCGAAGCCCATCTGGAGTCATTCTGTAATCTGTGGACAGTCATAGTGTTGATTAAACACAGAAATAGCATCGGGATTAAATACAACAGACACCATGCGGGCTTTTCGCCACGTGAGTAATGTCACAAACTGTCTACGCTTTAATCATTCCCTGGAAGACCAGTAGTAGTTTCCGATGCACATTTGGAGGCATTCTGTAATCTGTGGACAGTCAGATTGTTGATGAAACACAGAAATTGCATCGGGACTGAATACAACAGTCACCATGCACACTTTCCTCCATGTGAGTAATGTCTCAAACGGTCTTCGCTTTGATCGTTCCCTGGAAGACCAGTAGTAGTTTCCGATGCACATCTGGAGGCATTATGTAATCTGTGCACTATCAGAGTGTTGATAAAACACACAAATTGCATCGGGATTGAATACAACAGTCACCATGCGCGCTTTCCTACATGGGAGTAATATCTCAAACAGTCTACGCTTTGATCGTTCCCTGGACGACCAGTAGTAGTTTTCGTTGTACATCAGGAGGCATTCTGTAATCTGTGGACCTTCAAAGTTTTGATGAAACACAGAAATTGCGTCGGGATTGAATACAACAGTCGCCATGCGCACTTTCCTCCATGGGACTAATGTCTCAACAGTATACGCTTTGATCGTTCCCTAAAAGGCCAGTAGTAGTTTCCGATGCACATCTGGAGGCATTCTGTAATCTGTGGACTATCAGAGTGTTGATGAAACATAGAAATTGCATCGGGATTGAATACAACAGTCATCATGCGCACTTTCCTCAATGGAAGTAATGTCTCAAAGAGTCTACGCTTTGATTGTTCCCTGGAAGACCAGTAGTAGTTTCCGATGCACATCTGGAGGCCTTCTGTAATCTGTGGATTTTCAAAGTGTTGATGAAACACAGAAATTGCATCGGGATTGAATACAACTGGCACCATGCCGGCTTTCCTCCATGGGAGTATTGTCTCAAACTGTCTACGCTTTGATCGCTCCCTTGAAGACCAGTAGTGGTTTCGGAAGATCATCTGGAGACATTCTGTAATCTGTGGACAGTCAGAGTGTTGATTAAACACAGAAATAGTATCGGGATTAAATACAACAGCCACCATGCGGGCTTTTCGCCACGGGAGTAATGTCTCAAACTGTCTACGCTTTAATCGTTCCCTGGAAGACCAGTAGTAGTTTCCGATGCACATTTGGAGGCATTCTGTAAGCTGTGGACAATCAGAGTGTTTATTAAACACAGAAATAGCATCGGGATTGAATACAACACGCACCATGCGGGCTTTTCTCCACGGGAGTAATGTCTCAAACTGTCTACGATTTGATCGTTCCCTGGAAGGCCAGTAGTAGTTTCCGATGCACATTTGGAGGCATTCTGTAATCTGTGGACTATCAGAGTGTTGATAAAACACAGAAATTGCATCGGGGTTGAATACAACAGGCACCATGCGCACATACCTCCATGGGAGTAATGTCTCAAAAAGTCTACGCCTTGATCGTTCCCTGGAAGACCAGTAGTAGTTTCCGATGCACATCTTTAGGCATTCTGTAATCTGTGGACCTTCAAAGTGTTGATGAAACACTGAAATTGCATCGGGATGGAATACAACAGTCACCATGCGCACTTTCCTCACTGTGAGTAATGTCTCAAACAGTCAACGCTTTGATCGTTCCCTGGAAGACCAGTAGTAGTTTCCGATGCACATCTGGAGGCACTCTGTAATCTGTGGACTATCAGAGTGTGGATGAAACACAGAAATTGCATCGGGATTGAATACAACAGTCACCATTCGCACTTTCCTTCATGGGACTAATGTCTCAAACAGTATACGCTTTGATCGTTCCCTGGAAGACCATTAGTAGTTTCCGATGCACATGTGGAGGCATTCTGTATTCTGTGGACCTTCAAAGTGATGATGAAACACAGAAATTGCATCGGGATGGAATACAACAGTCACCATGCGCACTTTCCTCACTGTGAGTAATGTCTCAAACAGTCTACGATTTAATCGTTCCCTGGAAGACCAGTAATAGTTTCCGATGCACATTTGGAGGCATTCTGTAATCTGTGGACTATCAGAGTGTTGATAAAACACAGAAATTGCATCGGGGTTGAATACAACAGGCACCATGCGCACATTCCTCCATGGGGGTATTGTCTCAAAAAGTCTACGCTTTGATCGTTCCCTGGAAGACCAGTAGTAGTTTCCGATGCACATCTGGAGGCATTCCGTAATCTGTGGACCTTCAAAGTGTTGATGAAACACAGAAATTGCATCGGGATGGAATACAACAGTCACCATGCGCACTTTCCTCCATAGGAGTTATGTCTCAAACAGTCTACGCTTTGATCGTTCCCTGGAAGACCAGTAGTAGTTTCCGATGCACGTCTGGAGGCATTCAGTAATATGTTTACTATCACAGTTTTGATGAAACACAGAAACTGCATCGGGATTGAATACAAGAGTCATCATGCGCACTTCCCTCAATGGGAGTAATGTCTCAAACAGTCTACGCTTTGATCGTTCCCTGGAAGACCAGTAGTAGTTTCCCATGCACATCTGGATTCATTCTGTAATCTGTGGACCTTCAAAGGGTTGATGAGACACAGAAATTGCAACGGGATTGAATACAACAGTCACCATGCGCACTTTCCTCCATGTGAGTAATGTCTCAAACAGTCTACGCTTTGATCGTTCCCTGGAAGACCAGTAGTAGTTTCCGATGCACATCTGGAGGCATACTGTAGTCTATGGACTTTCAGAGTGTTGATGAAACACACAAATTGCATCGGGATTGAATACAACAGGCACCATGCCGGCTTATCTCCACGGGAGTAATGTCTCAGACTGTCTACGCTTTGATCGTTCCCTGGAAGACCAGTAGTAGTTTCCGATGCACATTTGGAGGTATTCTGTATACTGTGGACTATCAGAGTGTTGATGAAACACAGAAATTGCATCGGGATTGAATGAACAGTCACCATGCGCACTTACCTCCATGGGATTAATGTCTCAAACAGTCTACGCTTTGATCGTTCCCTGGAAGACCAGTAGTAGATTCCGATGCACATCTGTAGGCATTCTGTAATCTGTGGACCTTCAAAGTGTTGATGAAACACACAAATTGCATCGGGATTGAATACAACAGGCACCATGCCGGCTTATCTCCACAGGAGTAATGTCTCAGACTGTCTACGCTTTGATCGTTCCCTGGAAGACCAGTAGTAGTTTCCGATGCACATTTGGAGGTATTCTGTATTCTGTGGAATATCAGAGTGTTGATGAAACACAGAAATTGCATCGGGATTGAATGAACAGTCACCATGCGCACTTACCTCCATGGGAGTAATGTCTCAAACAGTCTACGCTTTGATCTTTCCCTGGAAATCCAGTAGTAGTTTTCGATGTACATCTGGAGGCATTCTGTAATCTGTGGACCTTCAAAGTGTTGATGACACACAGAAATTGCATCGGGATTGAATACAACCGTCACCATGCGCACTTTCCTCCATGGGACTAAAGTCTCAAACAGTATACGCATTGATAGTTCCCTGGAAGACCAGTAGTAGTTTCCGATGCACATCTGGAGGCATTCTGTAATCTGTGGACTATCAGAGTGTTGATGAAACACTGAAATTGCATCGGAATTGAATACAACAGTCTTCATGCGCACTTTACTCCATGGGAGTGATGTCTCAAACAGTCTACGCTTTGATCGTTCCCTGGAAGACCAGTAGTAGTTTCCGATGCACATCTGGAGGCATTCGGTAATCTGTGGACTTTCAAAGTGTTGATGAAATACAGAAATTGCATCGGGATTGAATACAACAGGCACCATGCAGGCTTTTCTCCATGAGAGTATTGTCTCAAACTGTCTACGCTTTGATCGCTCCCTGGAAGACCAGTAGTAATTTCCGAAACCCATCTGGAGTCATTCTGTAATCTGTGGACAGTCAGAGTGTTGATTAAACACAGAAATAGCATCCCGATTAAATACAACAGGCACCATGCGGGCCTTTCGCCACGTGAGTAATGTCTCAAACTGTATACGCTTTAATCGTTCCCTGGAAGACCAGTAGTAGTTTCCGATGCATATTTGGAGGCATTCTGTAATCTGTGGACTGTCAGATTGTTGATGAAACACAGAAATTGCATCGGGATTGAATACAACAGTCACCATGCGCACTTTCCTCCATGGGAGTACTGTCTTAAACAGTCTACGTTTTGATCGTTCCCTGGAAGACCATTAGTAGTTTCCGATGCACATCTGGAGGCATTCTGTAATCTGTGGACATTCAGAGTGTTGATGAAACACAGAAATAGCATCGGGATTGAATACAACAGGCACTATGCAGTCTTTTCTCCATGGGAGTATTGTCTCAAACTGTCTACACTTTGATCGCTCCCTGGAAGACCAGTAGTAGTTTCCGAAGCCCATTTGGAGTCATTCTGTAATCTGTAGACAATCAGAGTGTTTATTAAACACAGAAATAGCATCGGGATTGAATACAACAGGCACCATGCGGGCTTTTCTCCACGGGAGTAATGTCTCAAAGTCTCTACGATTTGATCGTTCCCTGGAAGACCAGTAGTAGTTTACGATGCACATTTGGAGGCATTCTGTAATGTGTGGACTATCAGAGTGTTGATAAAACACAGAATTTGCATTGGGGTTGAATACAACAGGCACCATGCGCACATTCCTCCATGGGAGTGATGTCTCAAAAAGTCTACGTTTTGATCGTTCCCTGGAAGACCAGTAGTAGTTTCCGATGCACATCTGGAGGCATTCTGTAATCTGTGGACCTTCAAAGTGTTGATGAAACACAGAAATTGCATCGGGATGGAATACAACAGTTACCATGCGCACTTTCCTCCATGGGAGTAATGTCTCAAACAGTCAACGCTTTGATCGTTCCCTGGAAGGCCAGTAGTAGTTTCCGATGCACGTCTGGAGGCATTCAGTAATATGTTTACTATCACAGTTTTGATAAAACACAGAAATTGCATCGGGATTGAATACAACAGGCAAAATGCGGGCTTTTCTCCACGGGAGTAATGTCTCAAACTGTCTACGTTTTGATCGTTCCCTGGAACACCATTAGTAGTTTCCGATGCACATGTGGAGGCATTCTGTATTCTGTGGACCTTCAAAGTGTTGATGAAACACAGAAATTGCATCGGGATGGAATACAACAGTCACCATGCGCACTTTCCTCCATGGGATTAATGTCTCAAACAGTCTACGCTTTGATCGTTCCCTGGAAGACCAGTAGTAGATTCCGATGCACATCTGTAGGCATTCTGTAATCTGTGGACCTTCAAAGTGTTGATGAAACACAGAAATTGCAACGGGATTGAATACAACAGTCACCATGCGCACTTTCCTCACTGTGAGTAATGTCTCAAACAGTCTACGGTTTGATCGTTCCCTGGAAGACCAGTAGTAGTTTCCGATGCACATCTGGAAGCACTCTGTAATCTGTGGACTATCAGAGTGTTGATGAAACACAGAAATTGCATCGGGATTGAATACAACAGTCACCATTCGCACTTTCCTTCATGGGACTAATGTCTCAAACAGTATACGCTTTGATCGTTCCCTGGAAGACCAGTATTAGTTTCCGATGCACATCTGGAGGCATTCTGTTATCTGTCTACTTTCAAAGTGTTGATGAAACACAGAAATTGCATCGGGATTGAATACAACAAGCACCATGCAGGCTTTTCTCCATGAGAGTATTGTCTCAAACTGTCTACGCTTTGATCGCTCCCTGAAAGACCAGTAGTAGTTTCCGAAGCCCATCTGGAGTCATTCTGTAATCTGTGGACAGTCATAGTGTTGATTAAACACAGAAATAGCATCGGGATTAAATACAACAGACACCATGCGGGCTTTTCGCCACGTGAGTAATGTCACAAACTGTCTACGCTTTAATCATTCCCTGGAAGACCAGTAGTAGTTTCCGATGCACATTTGGAGGCATTCTGTAATCTGTGGACAGTCAGATTGTTGATGAAACACAGAAATTGCATCGGGACTGAATACAACAGTCACCATGCACACTTTCCTCCATGTGAGTAATGTCTCAAACGGTCTTCGCTTTGATCGTTCCCTGGAAGACCAGTAGTAGTTTCCGATGCACATCTGGAGGCATTATGTAATCTGTGCACTATCAGAGTGTTGATAAAACACACAAATTGCATCGGGATTGAATACAACAGTCACCATGCGCGCTTTCCTACATGGGAGTAATATCTCAAACAGTCTACGCTTTGATCGTTCCCTGGACGACCAGTAGTAGTTTTCGTTGTACATCAGGAGGCATTCTGTAATCTGTGGACCTTCAAAGTTTTGATGAAACACAGAAATTGCGTCGGGATTGAATACAACAGTCGCCATGCGCATTTTCCTCCATGGGACTAATGTCTCAACAGTATACGCTTTGATCGTTCCCTAAAAGGCCAGTAGTAGTTTCCGATGCACATCTGGAGGCATTCTGTAATCTGTGGACTATCAGAGTGTTGATGAAACATAGAAATTGCATCGGGATTGAATACAACAGTCATCATGCGCACTTTCCTCAATGGAAGTAATGTCTCAAAGAGTCTACGCTTTGATTGTTCCCTGGAAGACCAGTAGTAGTTTCCGATGCACATCTGGAGGCCTTCTGTAATCTGTGGATTTTCAAAGTGTTGATGAAACACAGAAATTGCATCGGGATTGAATACAACTGGCACCATGCCGGCTTTCCTCCATGGGAGTATTGTCTCAAACTGTCTACGCTTTGATCGCTCCCTTGAAGACCAGTAGTGGTTTCGGAAGATCATCTGGAGACATTCTGTAATCTGTGGACAGTCAGAGTGTTGATTAAACACAGAAATAGTATCGGGATTAAATACAACAGCCACCATGCGGGCTTTTCGCCACGGGAGTAATGTCTCAAACTGTCTACGCTTTAATCGTTCCCTGGAAGACCAGTAGTAGTTTCCGATGCACATTTGGAGGCATTCTGTAATCTGCGGACTATCAGATTGTTGATGTAACACAGAAATTGCATCGGGATTGAATACAACAGTCACCATGCGCACTTTCCTGCATGGGTGTAATGTCCAAACAGTCTACGCTTTGATCGTTCCCTGGAAGACCAGTAGTAGTTTCCGATGCACATCTGGAGGCATTATGTAATCTGTGCACTATCAGAGTGTTGATAAAACACACAAATTGCATCGGGATTGAATACAACAGTCACCATGCGCGCTTTCCTACATGGGAGTAATATCTCAAACAGTCTACGCTTTGATCGTTCCCTGGAAGACCAGTAGTAGTTTTCGTTGTACATCAGGAGGCATTCTGTAATCTGTGGACCTTCAAAGTGTTGATGAAACACAGAAATTGCAACGGGATTGAATACAACAGTCACCATGCGCACTTTCCTCACTGTGAGTAATGTCTCAAAGAGTCTACGCTTTGATCGTTCCCTGGACGACCTGTAGTAGTTTCCGATGCACATCTGGAGGCACTCTGTAATCTGTGGACTATCAGAGTGTTGATGAAACACAGAAATTGCATCGGGATTGAATACAATAGTAACCATTCTCACTTTCCTCCATGGGACTAATTTCTCAAACAGTATACGCTTTGATCGTTCCCTGGAAGACCATCAGTAGTTTCCGATGCACATCTGGAGGCATTCTGTAATCTGTGGACAATCAGAGTGTTGATGAAACACAGAAATTGCATCGGGATTGAATACAACAGGCACTATGCAGGCTTTTCTCCATGGGAGTATTGTCTCAAACTGTCTACATTTTGATCGCACCCTGGAAGACCAGTAGTAGTTTCCGAAGCCCATTTGGAGTCATTCTGTAAGCTGTGGACAATCACAGTGTTTATTAAACACAGAAATAGCATCGGGATTGAATACAACACGCACCATGCGGGCTTTTCTCCACGGGAGTAATGTCTCAAACTGTCTACGATTTGATCGTTCCCTGGAAGGCCAGTAGTAGTTTCCGATGCACATTTGGAGGCATTCTGTAATCTGTGGACTATCAGAGTGTTGATAAAACACAGAAATTGCATCGGGGTTGAATACAACAGGCACCATGCGCACATACCTCCATGGGAGTAATGTCTCAAAAAGTCTACGCCTTGATCGTTCCCTGGAAGACCAGTAGTAGTTTCCGATGCACATCTGGAGGCATTCTGTAATCTGTGGACCTTCAAAGTGTTGATGAAACACTGAAATTGCATCGGGATGGAATACAACAGTCACCATGCGCACTTTCCTCACTGTGAGTAATGTCTCAAACAGTCAACGCTTTGATCGTTCCCTGGAAGACCAGTAGTAGCTTCCGATGCACATCTGGAGGCACTCTGTAATCTGTGGACTATCAGAGTGTGGATGAAACACAGAAATTGCATCGGGATTGAATACAACAGTCACCATGCGCACTTTCCTCCATGGGACTAATGTCTCAAACAGTATACGCTTTGATCGTTCCCTGGAAGACCATTAGTAGTTTCCGATGCACATGTGGAGGCATTCTGTATTCTGTGGACCTTCAAAGTGATGATGAAACACAGAAATTGCATCGGGATGGAATACAACAGTCACCATGCGCACTTTCCTCACTGTGAGTAATGTCTCAAACAGTCTACGATTTAATCGTTCCCTGGAAGACCAGTAATAGTTTCCGATGCACATTTGGAGGCATTCTGTAATCTGTGGACTATCAGAGTGTTGATAAAACACAGAAATTGCATCGGGGTTGAATACAACAGGCACCATGCGCACATTCCTCCATGGGGGTATTGTCTCAAAAAGTCTACGCTTTGATCGTTCCCTGGAAGACCAGTAGTAGTTTCCGATGCACATCTGGAGGCATTCCATAATCTGTGGACCTTCAAAGTGTTGATGAAACACAGAAATTGCATCGGGATGGAATACAACAGTCACCATGCGCACTTTCCTCCATAGGAGTTATGTCTCAAACAGTCTACGCTTTGATCGTTCCCTGGAAGACCAGTAGTAGTTTCCGATGCACGTCTGGAGGCATTCAGTAATATGTTTACTATCACAGTTTTGATGAAACACAGAAACTGCATCGGGATTGAATACAAGAGTCATCATGCGCACTTCCCTCAATGGGAGTAATGTCTCAAACAGTCTACGCTTTGATCGTTCCCTGGAAGACCAGTAGTAGTTTCCCATGCACATCTGGATTCATTCTGTAATCTGTGGACCTTCAAAGGGTTGATGAGACACAGAAATTGCAACGGGATTGAATACAACAGTCACCATGCGCACTTTCCTCCATGTGAGTAATGTCTCAAACAGTCTACGCTTTGATCGTTCCCTGGAAGACCAGTAGTAGTTTCCGATGCACATTTGGAGGTATTCTGTATTCTGTGGACTATCAGAGTGTTGATGAAACACAGAAATTGCATCGGGATTGAATGAACAGTCACCATGCGCACTTACCTCCATGGGAGTAATGTCTCAAACAGTCTACGCTTTGATCTTTCCCTGGAAGTCCAGTAGTAGTTTTCGATGTACATCTGGAGGCATTCTGTAATCTGTGGACCTTCAAAGTGTTGATGAAACACAGAAATTGCATCGGGATTGAATACAACAGTCACCATGCGCACTTTCCTCCATGGGACTAAAGTCTCAAACAGTATACGCATTGATAGTTCCCTGGAAGACCAGTAGTAGTTTCCGATGCACATCTGGAGGCATTCTGTAATCTGTGGACTATCAGAGTGTTGATGAAACACTGAAATTGCATCGGAATTGAATACAACAGTCATCATGCGCACTTTCCTCCATGGGAGTAATGTCTCAAACAGTCTACGCTTTGATCGTTCCCTGGAAGACCAGTAGTAGTTTCCGATGCACATCTGGAGGCATTCTGTAATCTGTGGACTTTCAAAGTGTTGATGAAACACAGAAATTGCATCGGGATTGAATACAACAGGCACCATGCAGGCTTTTCTCCATGAGAGTATTGTCTCAAACTGTCTACGCTTTGATCGCTCCCTGGAAGAGCAGTAGTAATTTCCGAAACCCATCTGGAGTCATTCTGTAATCTGTGGACAGTCAGAGTGTTGATTAAACACAGTAATAGCATCCCGATTAAATACAACAGGCACCATGCGAGCCTTTCGCCACGTGAGTAATGTCTCAAACTGTCTACGCTTTAATCGTTCCCTGGAAGACCAGTAGTAGTTTCCGATGCACACTTGGAGGCATTCTGTAATCTGTGGACTGTCAGATTGTTGATGAAACACAGAAATTGCATCGGGATTGAATACAACAGTCACCATGCGCACTTTCCTCCATGGGAGTACTGTCTTAAACAGTCTACGTTTTGATCGTTCCCTGGAAGACCATTAGTAGTTTCCGATGCACATCTGGAGGCATTCTGTAATCTGTGGACATTCAGAGTGTTGATGAAACACAGAAATAGCATCGGGATTGAATACAACAGGCACTATGCAGTCTTTTCTCCATGGGATTATTGTCTCAAACTGTCTACACTTTGATCGCTCCCTGGAAGACCAGTAGTAGTTTCCGAAGCCCATTTGGAGTCATTCTGTAATCTGTAGACAATCAGAGTGTTTATTAAACACAGAAATAGCATCGGGATTGAGTACAACAGGCACCATGCGGGCTTTTCTCCACGGGAGTAATGTCTCAAACTCTCTACGATTTGATCGTTCCCTGGGAGACCAGTAGTAGTTTACGATGCACATTTGGAGGCATTCTGTAATGTGTGGACTATCAGAGTGTTGATAAAACACAGAATTTGCATTGGGGTTGAATACAACAGGCACCATGCGCACATTCCTCCATGGGAGTAATGTCTCAAAAAGTCTACGTTTTGATCGTTCCCTGGAAGACCAGTAGTAGTTTCCGATGCACATCTGGAGGCATTCTGTAATCTGTGGACCTTCAAAGTGTTGATGAAACACAGAAATTGCATCGGGATGGAATACAACAGTTACCATGCGCACTTTCCTCCATGGGAGTAATGTCTCAAACAGTCTACGCTTTGATCGTTACCTGGAAGGCCAGTAGTAGTTTCCGATGCACGTCTGGAGGCATTCAGTAATATGTTTACTATCACAGTTTTGATAAAACACAGAAATTGCATCGGGATTGAATACAACAGGCAAAATGCGGGCTTCTCTCCACGGGAGTAATGTCTCAAACTGTCTACGTTTTGATCGTTCCCTGGACGACCAGTAGTAGTTTCCGATGCACATTTGGAGGTATTCTGTAATCTGTGGACTATCAGAGTGTTGATGAAACACAGAAATTGCATCGGGATTGAATACAACAGTCACCATGCGCACTTTCCTCCATGGGATTAATGTCTCAAAGAGTCTACGCTTTGATCGTTCCCTGAAAGACCAGTAGAATTTTCCGATGCACATCTGGAGGCATTCTGTAATCTGTGGACCTTCAAAGTGTTGATGAAACACAGAAATTGCATCGGGATGGAATACAACAGTCACCATGCGCACTTTCCTCCATGGGAGTAATGTCTCTAAGAGTCTACGCTTTGATCGTTTTCTGGGAGACCAGTAGTAGTTTCCGATTCACATCTGGAGGCATTCTGTAATCTGTGGACCTTCAAAGTGTTGATGAAACACAGAAATTGCATCGGGGTGGAATACAACTGTCACCATGCGCACTTTCCTCCATGGGAGTAATGTCTCAAACAGTCTACGCTTTGATCGTTCCCTGGAAGACGAGTAGTAGTTTCCGATGCACGTCTGGAGGCATTCCGTAATATGTTTACTATCACAGTTTTGATGAAACACAGAAATTGCATCGGGATTGAATACAAGAGTCATCATGCGCACTTCCCTTAATGGGAGTAATGTCTCTAACAGTCTACGCTTTGATCGGTCCCTGGAAGACCAGTAGTAGTTTCCGATGCACATCTGAAGGCACTCTGTAATCTGTGGACTATCAGAGTGTTGATGAAACACAGAAATGGCATCGGGATTGAAAACAACAGTCACCATGCGCACTTTCCTCCATGGGACTAATGTCTCAAACTGTCTACGATTTGTTCGGTCCCTGGAAGACCAGTAGAAGTTTCTGATGCACATCTGGAGGCATTCTGTAATCTAAGGACTATCAGAGTGTTGATGAATCACAGAAATTGCATCGCGATTGAATACAACAGTCACCATGCGCACTTACCTCCATGGGATTAATGTCTCAAACAGTCTACGCTTTGATGGTTTCCTGAAAGACCAGTAGTAGTTTCCGATGCACATCTGGAGGCATTCTGTAATCTGTGGACCTTCAAAGTGTTGATGAAACACAGAAATTGCAACGGGATGGAATACAACAGTCACCATGCGCACTTTCCTCCATGGGAGTAATGTCTCTAAGAGTCTACGCTTTGATCGTTTTCTGGGAGACCAGTAGTAGTTTCCGATTCACATCTGGAGGCATTCTGTAATCTGTGGACCTTCAAAGTATTGATGAAACACAGAAATTGCATCGGGATTGAATACAACATTCACCATGCGCACTTTCCTCCATGTGAGTAATGTCTCAAACGGTCTACGCTTTGAACGTTCACTGGAAGACCAGTAGTAGTTTTCGATGTACATCTGGAGGCATTCTGTAATCTGTGGACCTTCAATGTGTTGATGAAACACAGAAATTGCATCGGGATTGAATACAACAGTCACCATGCGCACTTCCCTCCATGGGAGTAATGTCTCTAAGAGTCTACGCTTTGATCGTTCCCTGGAAGACCAGTGGTAGTTTCCGATGCACATCTGGAGGCATTCTGTAATCTGTGGACCTTCAAAGTGTTGATGAAACACAGAAATTGCATCGGGGTGGAATACAACTGTCACCATGCGCACTTTCCTCCATGGGAGTTATGTCTCAAACAGTCTACGCTTTGATCGTTCCCTGGAAGACGAGTAGTAGTTTCCGATGCACGTCTGGAGGCATTCCGTAATATGTTTACTATCACAGTTTTGATGAAACACAGAAATTGCATCGGGATTGAATACAAGAGTCATCATGCGCACTTCCCTCCATGAGAGTAATGTCTCTAACAGTCTACGCTTTGATCGTTCCCTGGAACACCAGTAGTAGTTTAACTTGCACATCTGGAGGCATTCTGTAATCTGTGGATCTTCAAAGTGTTGTTGAAACACAGTAATTGCAACGGGACTGAATACAACAGTCACCATGCGCATTTTCCTCCATGTGAGTAATGTCTCAAACAGTCTACGTTTTGATCGTTCCCTGGAAGACCAGTAGTAGTTTCCGATGCAGATCTGGAGGCACTCTGTAATCTGTGGACTATCAGAGTATTGATGAAACACAGAAATTGCATCGGGATTGAATACAACAGTCACCATTCGCACATTCCTCCATGGGACTAATGTCTCAAACAGTATACGCTTTGATCGTTCCCTGGTAACCAGTAGTAGTTTCCGAAGCCTATCTGGAGTCATTCTGTAATCTGTGGACTTTCAGAGTGTTGATGAAACACAGAAATTGCATCGGGATTGAATACAACAGGCACCATGCGCACTTACCTCCATGGGATTAATGTCTCAAACAGTCTACGCTTTGATCGTTCCCTGGAAGACCAGTAGTAGTTTCCCATGCACTTCTGGAGGCATTCTGTAATCTGTGGACTATTAGAGTGTTGATGAATTACAGAAATTGCAACGGGAATGAATACAACAGGCACCATGCAGGCTTTTCTCAATGGGAATAATGCCTCAAACTGTCTACGCTTTGATCGTTCCCTGGAGGACCTGTAGTAGTTTCCGAGGCCCAACTGGAGTCATTCTGTAATCTGTGGACTTTCAGAGTGTTGATGAAACACAGAAATTGCATCGGGATTGAATACAACTGTCACCATGCGCACTTACCTCCATGGGATTAATGTCTCAAACAGTCCCTGGAAGACCAGTAGTAGTTTCCGATGCACATCTCGAGGCATTCTGTAATCTGTGGAGTTTCAAAGTGTTGATGAAACACTGAAAATGCATCGGGATTGAATACAACAGTCACCATGCGCTCTTTCCTCCATGTGAGTAATGTCTCAAACAGTCAACGCTTTGATCGTTCCCTGGAAGACCAGTAGTAGTTTCCGATGCACATCTGAAGGCACTCTGTAATCTGTGGACTATCAGAGTGTTGATGAAACACAGAAATGGCATCGGGATTGAATACAACAGTCACCATGCGCACTTACCTCCATGGGATTAATGTCTCAAACAGTCTACGCTTTGATGGTTTCCTGAAAGACCAGTAGTAGTTTCCGATGCACATCTGGAGGCATTCTGTAATCTGTGGACCTTCAAAGTGTTGATGAAACACAGAAATTGCATCGGGATGGAATACAACAGTCACCATGCCCACTTTCCTCCATGGGACTAATGTCTCAAACAGTATACGTTTTGATCGTTCCCTGGAAGACCAGTGGTAGTTTCCGATGCACATCTGGAGGCATTCTGTAATCTGTGGACTATCAGACTGTTGATGAAACACTGAAATTGCATCGGGATTGAATACAACAGTCATCATGCGCACTTTCCTCCATGGGAGTAATGTCTCAAACAGTCTACGCTTTGATCGTTCCCTGGAAGACCAGTAGTAGTTTCCGATGCACATCTGGAGGCATTCTGTAATCGGTGGACTATCAGAGTGTTGATGAAACACTGAAATTGGATCGGGATTGAATACAACAGTCATCATGCGCACTTTCCTCCATGGGAGTAATGTCTCAAACAGTCTACACTTTGATCGTTCCCTGGAAGACCAGTAGTAGTTTCCGATGCACATCTGGAGGCATTCTGTAATCTGTGGACTATCATAGTGTTGATGAAACACAGAAATTGGATCGCGATTGAATACAACAGTCACCATGCGCACTTACCTCCATGGGATTAATGTCTCCAACGGACTACGCTTTGATCGTTTCCTGAAAGACCAGTAGTAGTTTCCGATGCACATCTGGAGGCATTCTGTAATCTGTGGACCTTCAAAGTGTTGATGAAACACAGAAATTGCATCGGGATGGAATACAACAGTCACCATGCGCACTTTCCTCCATTTGAGTAATGTCTCAAACTGTCTACGCTTTGATCGTTTTCTGGAAGACCAGTAGTAGTTTCCGATGCACATCTGGAGGCATTCTGTAATCTGTGGACCTTCAAAGTGTTGATGAAACACAGAAATTGCATCGGGATTGAATACAACAGTCACCATGCGCACTTTCCTCCATGGGACTAATGTCTCAAACAGTATACGTTTTGATCGTTCCCTGGAAGACCAGTGGTAGTTTCCGATGCACATCTGGAGGCATTCTGTAATCTGTGGACTATCAGACTGTTGATGAAACACTGAAATTGCATCGGGATTGAATACAACAGTCATCATGCGCACTTTCCTCCATGGGAGTAATGTCTCAAACAGTCTACGCTTTGATCGTTCCCTGGAAGACCAGTAGTAGTTTCCGATGCACATCTGGAGGCATTCTGTAATCTGTGGACTATCAGAGTGTTGATGAAACACAGAAATTGCATCGGGATCAAATACAACAGTCATCATGCGCAATTTCCTCCATGGGAGAAATGTCTCTAAGAGTCTACGCGTTGATCGTTCCCTGGAAGACCAGTAGTAGTTTCCCATGCACAACTGGAGGCATTCTGTAATCTGTGGACTATTAGAGTTTTGATGAAACACAGAAATTGCAACGGGAATGAATACAACAGGCACCATGCAGGCTTTTCTCAATGGGAGTAATGCCTCAAACTGTCTACGCTTTTATCGTTCCCTGGAAGACCTGTAGTAGTTTCCGAGGCCCAACTGGAGTCATTCTGTAATCTGTGGACTTTCAGAGTGTTGATGAAACACAGAAATAGCATCGGGATTGAATACAACTGTCACCATGTGCATTTACCTCCATGGGATTAATGTCTCAAACAGTCCCTGGAAGACCAGTAAAGTTTCCGATGCACATCTGGAGGCATTCTGTAATCTGTGGACCTTCAAAATGTTGATGAAACACTGAAATTGCATCGGGATTGAATACAACAGTCATCATGCGCACTTTCCTCCATGGGAGTAACGTCTCAAACAGTCTACGCTTTGATCGTTCATTGGAAGACCAGTAGTAGTTTCCGATGCACGTCTGGAGGCATTCAGTAATATGTTTACTATCACAGTTTTGATGAAACACAGAAATTGCATCGGGATTGAATACAAGAGTCATCATGCGCACTTCCCTTAATGGGAGTAATGTCTCTAACAGTCTACGCTTTGATCGGTCCCTGGAAGACCAGTAGTAGTTTCCGATGCACATCTGAAGGCACTCTGTAATCTGTGGACTATCAGAGTGTTGATGAAACACAGAAATGGCATCGGGATTGAATACAACAGTCACCATGTTCACTTTCCTCCATTGGACTAATGTCGCAAACAGTATACGCTTTGATCGTTCCCTGGAAGACCAGTAGTAGTTTCCGAAGCCCATCTGGAGTCATTCTGTAATCTGTGGACTTACAGAGAGTTGATGAAACACAGAAATTGCATCGGGATTGAATACAAAGGGCAACATGCGGGCTTTTCTCCACGGGAGTAATGTCTCAAATTGTCTACGTTTTGATCGTTCTCTGGAAGACCAGTAGTAGTTTCCGATGCACATTTGGAAGTATTCTGTAATCTGTGGACTTTCAAAGTGTTGATGAAACACTGAAATTGCATCGGGATTGAATACAACAGTCATCATGCGCACTTTCCTCCGAGGGAGTAATGTCTCAAACAGTCTACGCTTTCATCGTTCCCTGGAACACCAGTAGTAGTTTCCGAAGCACATCTGGAGTTATTCTGTAATCTGTGGACTTTCAGAGTGTTGATGAAACACAGAAATTGCATCGGGATTGAATACAACAGGCGCCATGCGGGGTTTTTCTCCATGGGAGTAATGTCTCAAATTGTCTACGCTTTGATCGTTCCCTGGAAGACCAGTAGTAGTTTCCGATGCACATTTGGATGTATTCTGTAATCTGTGGACGATCAGAGTGTTGATGAAACACAGAAATTGCATCGGGATTGAATACAACAGTCACCATGCGCACTTACCTCCATGGGATTAATGTCTCAAACAGTCTTCGCTTTGATCGTTCCCTGAAAGACCAGTAGTAGTTTCCGATGCACATCTGGAGGCATTCTGTAATCTGTGGACCTTCAAAGTGTTGATGAAACACAGAAATAGCATCGGGATGGAATACAACAGTCACCATGCGCACTTTCCTCGATGGGAGTAATGTCTCTAAGAGTCTACGCGTTGATCGTTTTCTGGAAGACCAGTAGTAGTTTCCGATGCACATCTGGAGGCATTCTGTAATCTGTGGACCTTCAAAGTGTTGATGAAACACAGAAATTGCATCGGGATTGAATACAACATTCACCATGCGCACTTTCCTCCATGGGACTAATGTCTCAAACAGTATACTCTTTGATCGTTCCCTGGGAGACCAGTGGTAGTTTCCGATGCACATCTGGAGGCATTCTGTAATCTGTGGACTATCAGAGTGTTGATGAAACACTGAAATTGCATTGGGATTGAATACAACAGTCACCAAGCGCACTTGCCATCATGTTAGTAATGTCTCAAACAGTCTACGCTTTTATCGTTCCCTGGAAGACCAGTGGTAGCTTCCGATGCACATCTGGAGGCATTCTAAAATCTGTGGGCTATCAGAGTGTTGATGAAAAACAGAAATTGCATTGGGATTGAATACAACAGTCACCATGCGCACATTCCTCCACAGGAGTAATGTCTCAAACAGTCTCCTCTTTGATCGTTCCCTGGAAGACCAGAAGTAGTTTCCGATGCACATCTGGTGGCATTCTGTAATCCGTAAACTATCAGAGTGTTAATGAAACACAGAAATTGCATCGGGATTAAATACAACAGTCACCATGCGCACATTCCCACACAGGAGTAATGTCTCAAACAGTCTACGCTTTGATCGTTCCCTGGAAGACCAGTAGTAGTTACCGATGATCATCTGGAAGCATTCTGCAATCTGTGGAGTATCAGAGTGTTGATGAAACACAGAAATTGCATCGGGATTGAATACAACAGTCACCATGCCCACTTTCCTCCATGGGAGTAATGTCGCAAACAGTCTACGCTTTGATCTTCCCTGGAAGATCAGTAGTAGTTTCCGATGCACATCTGGAGGCATTCTGAAATCTATGTACTAACTGAGTGTTGATGAAACACATAAATTGCATCGGGATTGATTACAACAGTCACCATGCTCACTTTCCTCCATGGGAGTCATGTCTCAAACAGTGAACGCTTTGAGTTCCCTGGAGGACCAGTAGTAGTTTCCGATACACATCTGGATGCATTGTGTAATCTGTCTACTATCAGAGTGTTGATGGAACACAGAAATTGCATCGGGATTGAATACAACAGTCACCATGCGCACTTCCCTTCACGGGAGCAATGTCTCAAACAGTCTACGTTTTGATCGTTCCCTGGAAGACCAGTAGTAGTTTCCGAAGCACATCTGGTGGCATTCTGTAATATGTGGTCTATCAGAGTGTTGATGAAACAGAGAAATTGCATCGGGATTGTATACAACAGTCACCATGCGCACTTTCCTCCACGGGAGTAATGTCTCAAACAGTCTGAGCTTTGATCGTTCCCTGGAAGACCAGTAGTAATTTCCGATGCACATCTGGTGGCATTCTGTAATCTGTGGACTAGCAGAGTGCTCATGAAACACAGAGATTGCATCGGGATTGAATACAACAGTCACCATGCGCACTTTCCTCCATGGGAGTAATGTCTCAAATAGTCTACGACTTGATCGTTCCCTGGAACACCAGTAGTAGTTTCCGATGCACATTTTGATGCATATTGTAATCAGTGGACCTTCAAAGTATTAATGAAACAGAAAAATTGCATCGGGATTGAATACAACAGTCACCATGCGCACTAGCCTACATGTTAGTAATGTCTCAAACAGTCTACGCTTTGATCGTTCCCTGGAGGACCAGTGGTAGTTTCCGATGCACATCTGGAGGCATTCTGTAATCTGTCGACTATCAGATAGTTGATGAAACACAGAAATTGCATTGGGATTGAATACAACAGTCACCATGCGCACTTTCCTCCATGGGAGTAATGTCTCACACAGTCTACGCTTTGAGTTCCCTGGAATACAAGTAATAGTTTCCGATGCACATCTGGAGGCATTCTGTAATCTGTGGACTATCAGAGTGTTGATGAAACACTGAAATTGCATTGGGATTGATTACAACAGTCACCAAGCGCACTTGCCAACATGTTAGTAATGTCTCAAACAGTCTACGCTTTTATCGTTCCCTGGAAGACCAGTGGTAGCTTCCGATGCACATCTGGAGGCATTCTAAAATCTGTGGGCTATCAGAGTGTTGATAAAAACCGAAATTGCATTGGGATTGAATACAACAGTCACCATGCGCACATTCCTCCACATGAGTAATGTCTCAAACAGTCTCCTCTTTGATCGTTCCCTGGAAGACCAGAAGTAGTTTCCGATGCACATCTGGTGGGATTCTGTAATCTGTGGACTATCAGAGTGTTGATTTAACGCAGAAATTGCATCGCGATTGAATATAACAGTTACCATGCGTACTTTCCTCCACGGGAGTAATGTTTCAAACAGTCTACGCTTTGATCGTTCCCTGGAAAACCAGTAGTAGTTTCCGATGCACATCTGGTGGCATTCTGTAATCCGTAAACTATCAGAGTGTTAATGAAACACAGAAATTGCATCGGGATTAAATACAACAGTCACCATGCGCACATTCCCACACAGGAGTAATGTCTCAAACAGTCTACGCTTTGATCGTTCCCTGTAAGACCAGTAGTAGTTACCGATGATCATCTGGAAGCATTCTGCAATCTGTGGAGTATCAGAGTGTTGATGAAACACAGAAATTGCATCGGGATTGAATACAACAGTCACCATGCCCACTTTCCTCCATGGGAGTAATGTCTGAAACAGTCTACGCTTTGATCTTCCCTGGAAGATCAGTAGTAGTTTCCGATGCACATCTGGAGGCATTCTGAAATCTATGTACTAACTGAGTGTTGATGAAACACATAAATTGCATCGGGATTGATTACAACAGTCACCATGCTCAGTTTCCTCCATGTGAGACATGTCTCAAACAGTGAACGCTTTGAGTTCCCTGGAGGACCAGTAGTAGTTTCCGATACACATCTGGATGCATTGTGTAATCTGTCTACTATCAGAGTGTTGATGGAACACAGAAATTGCATCGGGATTGAATACAACAGTCACCATGCGCACTTTCCTTCACGGGTGCAATGTCTCAAACAGTCTACGTTTTGATCGTTCCCTGGAAGACCAGTAGTAGTTTCCGAAGCACATCTGGTGGCATTCTGTAATATGTGGACTATCAGAGTGTTGATGAAACAGAGAAATTGCATCGGGATTGTATACAACAGTCACCATGCGCACTTTCCTCCACGGGAGTAATGTCTCAAACAGTCTGAGTTTTGATCATTCCCTGGAAGACCAGTAGTAATTTCCGATGCACATCTGGTGGCATTCTGTAATCTGTGGACTAGCAGAGTGCTCATGAAACACAGAGATTGCATCGGGATTGAATACAACAGTCACCATGCGCACTTTCCTCCATGGGAGTAATGTCTCAAATAGTCTACGATTTGATCGTTCCCTGGAAGACCAGTAGTAGTTTCCGATGCACATTTTGATGCATATTGTAATCTGTGGACCTTCAAAGTATTAATGAAACAGAAAAATTGCATCGGCATTGAATACAACAGTCACCATGCGCACTAGCCTACATGTTAGTAATGTCTCAAACAGTCTACGCTTTGATCGTTCCCTGGAGGAGCAGTAGTAGTTTCCGATGCACATCTGGAGGCATTCTGTAATCTGTCGACTATCAGATAGTTGATGAAACACAGAAATTGCATTGGGATTGAATACAACAGTCACCATGCGCACTTTCCTCCATGGGAGTAATGTCTCACACAGTCTACGCTTTGAGTTCCCTGGAATACAAGTAATAGTTTCCGATGCACATCTGGAGGCATTCTGAAATCTATGTACTAACTGAGTGTTGATGAAACACATAAATTGCATCGGGATTGAATACAACAATCACCATGCTCACTATCCTCCATGGGAGTCATGTCTCAAACAGTGAACGCTTTGAGTTCCCTGAAAGACCAGTAGTAGTTTCCGATACACATCTGGATGCATTGTGTAATCTGTCTACTATCAGAGTGTTGATGGAACACAGAAGTTGCATCGGGATTGAATACAACAGTCACCATGCCTACTTCAGTCCATGGGAGTAATGTCTCAAACAGTCTATGCTTTGATCGTTCCCTGTAAGACCAGTAGTAGTTTCCGATGCACATGTGGAGGCATTATGAAATCTGTGGACTAACTGAGTGTTGATAAAACACAGAAATTGCAATGGGATTGAATACAACAGTCACCATGCGCACTTTCCTATGTGGGAGTAATGTCTCAAATAGTCTACACTTTCAGTTCCCTGGAAGACAAGTAGTAGTTTCCGATGCACATCTGGAGGCATTCTGTAATCTGTGGACTATCAGAGTGTTGATGAAACACGGAAATTGCATCGGGATTGAATACAATAGCCACCATGCGCACTTTCCTCCACGGGAGTAATGTCTCAAACAGTCTACGCTTTGATCGTTCCCTGGAAGACCAGTAGTAGTTTGCGATGCACGTCTGGTGGCGTTCTGTAATCTGTGGACTATCAGAGTGTTGATGAAACACAGAAATTGCATTGGGATTGAATACAACAGTCCCCATGCGCACTTTCCTCCACGGGAGTAATGTCCCAAACAGTCTACGCTTTGATCGTTCCCTGGAAGACCAGTAGTAGTTTCCGATGCACGTCTGGTGGCATTCTGTAATCTGTGGATTATCAGAGTGTTGATGGAACACAGAAATTGCATCGTGATTGAATTTAACAGTCACCATGTGCACTTTCCTCCATGGGAGTAATGTCTCAAAAAGTCTACTATTTGAGCGTTCCCTGGAAGACCAGTAGTAGTTTCCGATGCACATTTCGATGCATTCTGTAATCTGTGGACCTTCAAAATATTAATGAAACAGAGAAATTGTATTGGGATTGAATACAACAGTCACCATGCGCACTTTCCTCCACAGGAGTAATGTCTCAAACAGTCTACTCTTTGATCGTTCCCTTGAAGACCAGAAGTAGTTACCGATGCACATCTGGTGGGATTCTGTAATCTGTGGACTATCAGAGTGTTGATGGAACACAGAAATTGCATCGGGATTGAATACAACATTCACCATGCGCACTTTCCTACACGGGAGTAATGTCTCAAAAAGTCTACGCTTTGATCGTTCCCTGGAAGACCAGTAGTAGTTTCCGATGCACATCTGGTGGCATTCTGTAATCCGTAAACAATCAGAGTGTTAATGAAACACAGAAATTGCATCGGGTTTGAATACAACAGTCACCATGCGCACTTTCCCCCACAGGAGTAATGTCTCAAACAGTCTACGCTTTGATCGTTCCCTGGAAGATCAGTAGTAGTTTCCGATGCACATCTGGAAGCATTCTTCGATCTGTGGAGTATCAGAGTGTTGATGAAACACAGAAATTGCATCGGGATTGAATACAACAGTCACCATGACCACTTCCCTCCATGGGTGTAATGTCTCAAACAGTCTACACTTTGATCTTCCCTGGACGATCAGTAGTAGTTTCCGATGCACATCTGGAGGCATTCTGAAATCTATGGACTAACTGAGTGTTGATGAAACACAGAAATTGCAATGGGATTGAATACAACAGTCACCATGCTCACTTTCCTCCATCTGAGTCATGTCTCAAACAGTCAACGCTTTGAGTTCCCTGGAAGACCAGTAGTAGTTTCCGATGCACATCTGGAGGCACTGTGTAATCTGTCTACTATCAGAGTGTTGATGGAACACAGAAATTGAATCGGGATTGAATACAACAGTCACCATGCGCACTTTTCTCCACGGGTGCAATGTCTCAAGCAGTCTACGTTTTGATCGTTCCCTGGAAGACCAGTAGTAGTTTACGAAGCACATCTAGTGGCACTCTGTAATATGTGGACTATCAGAGTGTTGATGAAACAGAGAAATTGCATCGTGATTGTATACAACAGTCACCATGCGCACTTTCCTCCACGGGAGTAATGTCTCAAACAGTCTACGCTTTGATCGTTCCCTGGAAGACCAGTAGTAATTTCCGATGCACATCTGGTGGCATTCTGTAATCTGTGGACTATCAGAGTGTTGATAAAACACAGAAATTGCATCGGGATTGAATACAACAGTCACCATGCGCACTTTCCTCCACAGGAGTTATGTCATAAACAGTCTACGGTTTGATCGTTCCCTGGAAGACCAGTAGTAGTTTCCGATGCACATCTGGTGGCATTCCTTAATCTGTGGACTATTAGAGTGTTGATGAAACGCAGAAATTGCATCGGGATTGAATACAACAGTCGCCATGCGCACTTTCCTCCACGGGAGTAATGTCCCAAACAGTCTACGCTTTGATCGTTCCCTGGAAGACCAGTAGTAGTTTCCGATGCACGTCTGGTGGCATTCTGTAATCTGTGGATTATCAGAGTGTTGATGGAACACAGAAATTGCATCGTGATTGAATTTAACAGTCACCATGCGCACTTTCCTCCATGGGAGTAATGTCTCAAATAGTCTACTATTTGATCGTTCCCTGGAAGTCCAGTAGTAGATTCCGATGCACATTTCGATGCATTCTGTAATCTCTGGACCTTCAAAGTATTAATGAAACAGAGAAATTGTATTGGGATTGAATACAACAGTCACCATGCGCACTTGCCAACATGTTAGTAATGTCTCAAACAGTCTACGCTTTTATCGTTCCCTGGAAGACCAGTGGTAGCTTCCGATGCACATCTGGAGGCATTCTAAAATCTGTGGGCTATCAGAGTGTTGATGAAAAACAGAAATTGCATTGGGATTGAATACAACAGCCACGATGCGCACATTCCTCCACAGGAGTAATGTCTCAAACAGTCTCCTCTTTGATCGTTCCCTGGAAGACCAGAAGTAGTTTCCGATGCACATCTGGTGGGATTCTGTAATCTGTGGACTATCAGAGTGTTGATTTAACACAGAAATTGCATCGGGATTGAATACAACAGTCACCATGCGCACTTTCCTCCACGGGAGTAATGTCTCCAACAGTCTACGCTTTGATCGTTCCCTGGAAGACCAGTAGTAGTTTCCGATGCACATCTGGTGGCATTCTGTAATCCGTAAACTATCAGAGTGTTAATGAAACACAGAAATTGCATCGGGATTAAATACAACATTCACCATGCGCACATTCCCACACAGGAGTAATGTCTCAAACAGTCTGCGCTTTGATCATTCCCTGGAAGACCAGTAGTAGTTACCGATGATCATCTGGAAGCATTCTGCAATCTGTGGAGTATCAGAGTGTTGATGAAACACAGAAATTGCATCGGGATTGATTACAACAGTCACCATGCTCACTTTCCTCCATGGGAGTCATGTCTCAAACAGTGAACGCTTTAAGTTCCCTGGAGGACCAGTAGTAGTTTCCGATACACATCTGGATGCATTGTGTAATCTGTCTACTATCAGAGTGTTGATGGAACACAGAAATTGCATCGGGATTGAATACAACAGTCACCATGCGCACTTTCCTTCACGGGTGCAATGTCTCAAACAGTCTACGTTTTGATCGTTCCCTGGAAGACCAGTAGTAGTTTGCGAAGCACATCTGGTGGCATTCTGTAATATGTGGACTATCAGAGTGTTGATGAAACAGAGAAATTGCATCGGGATTGTATACCACAGTCACCATGCGCACTTTCCTCCACGGGAGTAATGTCTCAAACAGTCTGAGCTTTGATCGTTCCCTGGAAGACCAGTAGTAATTTCCGATGCACATCTGGTGGCATTCTGTAATCTGTGGACTAGCAGAGTGCTCATGAAACACAGAGATTGCATCGGGATTGAATACAACAGTCACCATGCGCACTTTCCTCCATGGGAGTAATGTCTCAAATAGTCTACGATTTGATCGTTCCCTGGAAGACCAGTAGTAGTTTCCGATGCACATTTTGATGCATATTGTAATCTGTGGACCTTGAAAGTATTAATGAAACAGAAAAATTGCATCGGGATTGAATACAACAGTCACCATGCGCACTAGCCTATATGTTAGTAATGTCTCAAACAGTCTACGCTTTGATCGTTCCCTGGAGGACCAGTAGTAGTTTCCGATGCACATCTGGAGGCATTCTGTAATCTGTCGACTATCAGATAGTTGATGAAACACAGAAATTGCATTGGGATTGAATACAACAGTCACCATGCGCACTTTCCTCCATGGGAGTAATGTCTCACACAGTCTACGCTTTGAGTTCCCTGTAATACAAGTAATAGTTTCCGATGCACATCTGGAGGCATTCTGTAATCTGTGGACTATCAGAGTGTTGATGAAACACTGAAAATGCATTGGGATTGAATACAACAGTCACCAAGCGCACTTGCCAACATGTTAGTAATGTCTCAAACAGTCTACAGTTTTATCGTTCCCTGGAAGACCAGTGGTAGCTTCCGATGCACATCTGGAGGCATTCTAAAATCTGTGGGCTATCAGAGTATTGATGAAAAACAGAAATTGCATTGGGATTGAATACAACAGTCACCATGCGTACATTCCTCCACAGGAGTAATGTCTCAAACAGTCTCCTCTTTGATCGTTCCCTGGAAGACCAGAAGTAGTTTCCGATGCACATCTGGTGGGATTCTGTAATCTGTGGACTATCAGAGTGTTGATTTAACACAGAAATTGCATCGGGATTGAATACAACAGTCACCAGTCTGTGGGCTATCAGAGTATTGATGAAAAACAGAAATTGCATTGGGATTGAATACAACAGTCACCATGCGCACATTCCTCCACAGGAGTAATGTCTCAAACAGTCTCCTCTTTGATCGTTCTCTGGAAGACCAGAAGTAGTTTCCGATGCACATCTGGTGGGATTCTGTAATCTGTGGACTATCAGAGTGTTGATTTAACACAGAAATTGCATCGGGATTGAATACAACAGTCACCATGCGCACTTTCCTCCACGGGAGTAATGTCTCAAACAGTCTACGCTTTGATCGTTCCCTGGAAGACCAGTAGTAGTTTCCGATGCACGTCTGGAGGCATTCAGTAATATGTTTACTATCACAGTTTTCATGAAACACAGAAATTGCATCGGGATTGAATACAAGAGTCATCATGCGCACTTCCCTTAATGGGAGTAATGTCTCCAACAGTCTACGCTTTGATCGGTCCCTGGAAGACCGTAGTAGTTTCCCATGCACATCTGGAGGCATTCTGTAATCTGTGGACCTTCAAAGTGTTGATGAAACACAGAAATTACAACGGGATTGAATACAACAGTCACCATGCGCTCTTTCCTCCATGTGAGAAATGTCTCAAACAGTCTACGCTTTGATCGTTCCCTGGAAGACCAGTAGTAGTTTCCGATGCACATCTGAAGGCACTCTGTAATCTGTGGACTATCAGAGTGTTGATGAAACACAGAAATAGCATCGGGATTGAATACAACAGTCACCATGCGCACTTTCCTCCATGGGAGTAATGTCTCAAACAGTATACGTTTTGATCGATCCCTGGAAGACCAGTAGTAGTTTCCGAAGCACATCTGGAGTTATTCTGTAATCTGTGGACTTTCAGAGTGTTGATGAAACACAGAAATTGCATCGGGATTGAATACAACAGGCACCATGCCGGGTTTTTCTCCATGGGAGTAATGTCTCAAATTGTCTACGCTTTGATCGTTCCCTGGAAGACCAGTAGTAGTTTCCGATGCACATTTGGAAGTATTCTGTAATCTGTGGACTATCAGAGTGTTGATGAAACACGGAAATTGCATCGGGATTGAATACAACAGTCACCATGCGCACTTACCTCCATGGGATTAATGTCTCAAACAGTCTACGCTTTGATCGTTCCCTGAAATACCAGTAGTAGTTTCTGATGCACATCTGGAAGCATTCTGTAATCTGTGGACCTTCAAAGTGTTGATGAAACACAGAAATAGCATCGGGATGGAATACAACAGTCACCATGTGCACTTTCCTCCATGGGAGTAATGTCTCTAAGAGTCTACGCGTTGATCGTTTTCTGGAAGACCAGTAGTAGTTTCCGATGCACATCTGGAGGCATTCTGTAATCTGTGGACCTTCAAAGTGTTGATGAAACACAGAAATTGCATCGGGATTGAATACAACAGTCACCATGCGCACATTCCTCCACAGGAGTAATGTCTCAAACAGTCTCCTCTTTGATCGTTCCCTGGAAGACCAGAAGTAGTTTCCGATGCACATCTGGTGGGATTCTGTAATCTGTGGACTATCAGAGTGTTGATTTAACACAGAAATTGCATCGGGATCGAATACAACAGTCACCAGTCTGTGGGCTATCAGAGTATTGATGAAAAACAGAAATTGCATTGGGATTGAATACAACAGTCACCATGCACACATTCCTCCACAGGAGTAATGTCTCAAACAGTCTCCTCTTTGATCGTTCCCTGGAAGCCCAGAAGTAGTTTCCGATGCACATCTGGTGGGATTCTGTAATCTGTGGACTATCAGAGTGTTGATTTAACACAAAAATTGCATCGGGATTGAATACAACAGTCACCAGTCTGTGGGCTATCAGAGTATTGATGAAAAACAGAAATTGCATTTCGATTGAATACAACAGTCACCATGCGCACATTCCTCCACAGGAGTAATGTCTCAAACAGTCTCCTCTTTGATCGTTCTCTGGAAGACCAGAAGTAGTTTCCGATGCACATCTGGTGGGATTCTGTAATCTGTGGACTATCAGAGTGTTGATTTAACACAGAAATTGCATCGGGATTGAATACAACAGTCACCATGCGCACTTTCCTCCACGGGAGTAATGTCTCAAACAGTCTACGCTTTGATCGTTCCCTGGAAGACCAGTAGTAGTTTCCGATGCACGTCTGGAGGCATTCAGTAATATGTTTACTATCACAGTTTTCATGAAACACAGAAATTGCATCGGGATTGAATACAAGAGTCATCATGCGCACTTCCCTTAATGGGAGTAATGTCTCTAACAGTCTACGCTTTGATCGGTCCCTGGAAGACCGTAGTAGTTTCCCATGCACATCTGGAGGCATTCTGTAATCTGTGGACCTTCAAAGTGTTGATGAAACACAGAAATTACAACGGGATTGAATACAACAGTCACCATGCGCTCTTTCCTCCATGTGGGAAATGTCTCAAACAGTCTACGCTTTGATCGTTCCCTGGAAGACCAGTAGTAGTTTCCGATGCACATCTGAAGGCACTCTGTAATCTGTGGACTATCAGAGTGTTGATGAAACACAGAAATGGCATCGGGATTGAATACAACAGTCACCATGCGCACTTTCCTCCATGGGAGTAATGTCTCAAACAGTATACGTTTTGATCGTTCCCTGGAAGGCCAGTAGTAGTTTCCGAAGCACATCTGGAGTTATTCTGTAATCTGTAGACTTTCAGAGTGTTGATGAAACACAGAAATTGCATCGGGATTGAATACAACAGTCACCATGCGCACTTTCCTCCATGGGACTAATGTCTCAAACAGTATACGCTTTGATCGTTCCCTGGAAGACCAGTGGTAGTTTCCGATGCACATCTGGAGGCATTCTGTAATCTGTGGACTATCAGAGTGTTGATGAAACACTGAAATTGCATCGGGATTGAATACAACAGTCATCATGCGCACTTTCCTCCATGGGAGTAATGTCTCAAACAGTCTACGCTTTGATCGTTCCCTGGAAGACCAGTAGTAGTTTCCGATGCACATCTGGAGGCATTCTGTAATCTGTGGACTATCAGAGTGTTGATGAAACACAGAAATTGCATCGGGATTGAATACAACATTCACCATGCGCACTTTCCTCCATGGGAGTAATGTCTCAAACAGTCTACCATTTGATCGTTCACTGGAAGACCAGTAGTAGTTTTCGATGTACATCTGGAGGCATTCTGTAATCTGTGGACCTTCAAAGTGTTGATGAGACACAGAAATTGCATCGGGATTGAATACAACAGTCTCCATGCGCACATTCCGCCATGGGACTAATGTCTCAAACAGTATACGCTTTGATCGTTCCCTGGTATACCAGTAGTAGTTTCCGATTCACATCTGGAGGCATTCTGTAATCTGTGGACTATCAGAGTGTTGATGAAACACTGAAATTGCATTGGGATTGAATACAACAGTCACCAAGCGCACTTGCCAACATGTTAGTAATGTCTCAAACAGTCTACGCTTTTATCGTCCCCTGGAAGACCAGTGGTAGCTTCCGATGCACATCTGGAGGCATTCTAAAATCTGTGGGCTATCAGAGTGTTGATGAAAAACAGAAATTGCATTGGGATTGAATACAACAGTCACCATGCGCACATTCCTCCACAGGAGTAATGTCTCAAACAGTCTCCTCTTTGATCGTTCCCTGGAAGACCAGAAGTAGTTTCCGATGCACATCTGGTGGGATTCTGTAATCTGTGGACTATCAGAGTGTTGATTTAACACAGAAATTGCATCGGGATTGAATACAACAGTCACCATGCGTACCTTTCTCCACGGGAGTAATGTCTCAAACAGTCTACGCTTTGATCGTTCCCTGGAAGACCAGTAGTAGTTTCCGATGCACATCTGGTGGCATTCTGTAATCCGCAAACTATCAGAGTGTTAATGAAACACAGAAATTGCATCGGGATTAAATACAACAGTCACCATGCGCACATTCCCACACAGGAGTAATGTCTCAAACAGTCTACGCTTTGATCGTTCCCTGGAAGACCAGTAGTAGTTACCGATGATCATCTGGAAGCATTCTGCAATCTGTGGAGTTTCAGAGTGTTGATGAAACACAGAAATTGCATCGGGATTGAATACAACAGTCACCATGCCCACTTTCCTCCATGGGAGTAATGTCTCAAACAGTCTACGCTTTGATCTTCCCTGGAAGATCAGTAGTAGTTTCCGATGCACATCTGGAGGCATTCTGAAATCTATGTACTAACTGAGTGTTGATGAAACACATAAATTGCATCGGGATTGATTACAACAGTCACCATGCTCACTTTCCTCCATGGGAGTCATGTCTCAAACAGTGAACGCTTTGAGTTCCCTGGAGGACCAGTAGTAGTTTCCGATACACATCTGGATGCATTGTGTAATCTGTCTACTATCAGAGTGTTGATGGAACACAGAAATTGCATCGGGATTGAATACAACAGTCACCGTGCGCACTTTCCTTCACGGGTGCAATGTCTCAAACAGTCTACGTTTTGATCGTTTCCTGGAAGACCAGTAGTAGTTTCCGAAGCACATCTGGTGGCATTCTGTAATATGTGGACTATCAGAGTGTTGATGAAACAGAGAAATTGCATCGGGATTGTATACAACAGTCACCATGCGCACTTTCCTCCACGGGAGTAATGTCTCAAACAGTCTGAGCTTTGATCGTTCCCTGGAAGACCAGCAGTAATTTCCGATGCACATCTGGTGGCATTCTGTAATCTGTGGACTAGCAGAGTGCTCATGAAACACAGAGATTGCATCGGGATTGAATACAACAGTCACCATGCGCACTTTCCTCCATGGGAGTAATGTCTCACACAGTCTACGCTTTGAGTTCCCTGGAATGCAAGTAATAGTTTCCGATGCACATCTGGAGGCATTCTGTAATCTGTGGACTATCAGAGTGTTGATGAAACACTGAAATTGCATTGGGATTGAATACAACAGTCACCAAGCGCACTTGCCAACATGTTAGTAATGTCTCAAACAGTCTACGCTTTTATCGTTCCCTGGAAGACCAGTGGTAGCTTCCGATGCACATCTGGAGGCATTCTAAAATCTGTGGGCTATCAGAGTATTGATGAAAAACAGAAATTGCATTGGGATTGAATACAACAGTCACCATGCCACATTCCTCCACAGGAGTAATGTCTCAAACAGTCTCCTCTTTGATCGTTCCCTGGAAGACCAGAAGTAGTTTCAGATGCACATCTGGTGGGATTCTGTAATCTGTGGACTATCAGAGTGTTGATTTAACATAGAAATTGCATCGGGATTGAATACAACAGTCACCATGCGCACTTTCCTCCACGGGAGTAATGTCTCAAACAGTCTACGCTTTGCTCGTTCCCTGGAAGACCGTAGTAGTTTCCCATGCACATCTGGAGGCATTCTGTAATCTGTGGACCTTCAAAGTGTTGATGAAACACAGAAATTACAACGGGATTGAATACAACAGTCACCATGCGCTCTTTCCTCCATGTGAGAAATGTCTCAAACAGTCTACGCTTTGATCGTTCCCTGGAAGACCAGTAGTAGTTTCCGATGCACATCTGAAGGCACTCTGTAATCTGTGGACTATCAGAGTGTTGATGAAACACAGAAATGGCATCAGGATTGAATACAACAGTCACCATGCGCACTTTCCTCCATGGGAGTAATGTCTCAAACTGTATACGTTTTGATCGTTCCCTGGAAGACCAGTAGTAGTTTCCGAAGCACATCTGGAGTTATTCTGTAATCTGTGGACTTTCAGAGTGTTGATGAAACACAGAAATTGCATCGGGATTGAATACAACAGGCACCATGCGGGGTTCTTCTCCATGGGAGTAATGTCTCAAATTGTCTACGCTTTGATCGTTCCCTGGAAGACCAGTAGTAGTTTCCGATGCACATTTGGAAGTATTCTGTAATCTGTGGACTATCAGAGTGTTGATGAAACACGGAAATTGCATCGGGATTGAATACAACAGTCACCATGCGCACTTACCTCCATGGGATTAATGTCTCAAACAGTCTACGCTTTGATCGTTCCCTGAAAGACCAGTAGTAGTTTCCGATGCACATCTGGAGGCATTCTGTAATCTGTGGACCTTCAAAGTGTTGATGAAACACAGAAATAGCATCGGGATGGAATACAACAGTCACCATGCGCACTTTCCTCCATGGGAGTAATGTCTCTAAGAGTCTACGCGTTGATCGTTTTCTGGAAGACCAGTAGTAGTTTCCGATGCACATCTGGAGGCATTCTGTAATCTGTGGACCTTCAAAGTGTTGATGAAACACAGAAATTGCATCGGGATTGAATACAACAGTCACCATGCGCACTTTCCTCCATGGGACTAATGTCTCAAACAGTATACGCTTTGATCGTTCCCTGGAAGACCAGTGGTAGTTTCCGATGCACATCTGGAGGCATTCTGTAATCTGTGGACTATCAGAGTGTTGATGAAACACTGAAATTGCATCGGGATTGAATACAACAGTCATCATGGGCACTTTCCTCCATGGGAGTAATGTCTCAAACAGTCTACGCTTTGATCGTTCCCTGGAAGACCAGTAGTAGTTTCCGATGCACATCTGGAGGCATTCTGTAATCTGTGGACTATCAGAGTGTTGATGAAACACAGAAATTGCATCGGGATTGAATACAACAGTCATCATGCTCACTTTCCTCCATGGGAGTAATTTCTCTAAGAGTCTACGCGTTGATCTTTTTCTGGAAGACCAGTAGTAGTTTCCGATTCACATCTGGAGGCATTCTGTAATCTGTGGACCTTCAAAGTGTTGATGAAACACAGAAATTGCATCGGGATTGAATAGAACATTCACCATGCGCACTTTCCTCCATGGTAGTAATGTCTCAAACAGTCTACCATTTGATCGTTCACTGGAAGACCAGTAGTAGTTTTCGATGTACATCTGGAGGCATTCTGTAATCTGTGGACCTTCAAAGTGTTGATGAAACACAGAAATTGCATCGGGATTGAATACAACAGTCCCCATGCGCACATTCCGCCATGGGACTAATGTCTCAAACAGTATACGCTTTGATCGTTCCCTGGTATACCAGTAGTAGTTTCCGATTCACATCTGGAGGCATTCTGTAATCTGTGGACTATCAGAGTGTTGATGAAACACTGAAATTGCATTGGGGTTGAATACAACAGTCACCAAGCGCACTTGCCAACATGTTAGTAATGTCTCAAACAGTCTACGCTTTTATCGTTCCCTGGAAGACCAGTGGTAGCTTCCGATGCACATCTGGAGGCATTCTAAAATCTGTGGGCTGTCAGAGTGTTGATGAAACAGAGAAATTGCATCGGGATTGTATACAACAGTCACCATGCCCACTTTCCTCCACGGGAGTAATGTCTCAAACAGTCTGAGCTTTGATCGTTCCCTGGAAGACCAGTAGTAATTTCCGATGCACATCTGGTGGCATTCTGTAATCTGTGGACTAGCAGAGTGCTCATGAAACACAGAGATTGCATCGGGATTGAATACAACAGTCACCATGCGCACTTTCCTCCATGGGAGTAATGTCTCAAATAGTCTACGATTTGATCGTTCCCTGGAAGACCAGTAGTAGTTTCCGATGCACATTTTGATGCATATTGTAATCTGTGGACCTTCAAAGTATTAATGAAACAGAAATATTGCATCGCGATTGAATACAACAGTCACCATGCGCACTAGCCTACATGTTAGTAATGTCTCAAACAGTCTACGCTTTGAACGTTCCCTGGAGGAGCAGTAGTAGTTTCCGATGCACATCTGGAGGCATTCTGTAATCTGTCGACTATCAGATAGTTGATGAAACACAGAAATTGCATTGGGATTGAATACAACAGTCACCATGCGCACTTTCCTCCATGGGAGTAATGTCTCACACAGTCTACGCTTTGAGTTCCCTGGAATACAAGTAATAGTTTCCGATGCACATCTGGAGGCATTCTGAAATATATGTACTAACTGAGTGTTGATGAAACACATAAATTGCATCGGAATTGAATACAACAACCACCATGCTCACTTTCCTCCATGGGTGTCATGTATCAAACAGTGAACGCTTTGAGTTCCCTGGAAGACCAGTAGTAGTTTCCGATACACATCTGGATGCATTGTGTAATCTGTCTACTATCAGAGTGTTGATGGAACACAGAAGTTGCATCGGGATTGAATACAACAGTCACCATGCCTACTTCAGTCCATGGGAGTAATGTCTCAAACAGTCTATGCTTTGATCGTTCCCTGTAAGACCAGTAGTAGTTTCCGATGCACATGTGGAGGCATTATGAAATCTGTGGACTAACTGAGTGTTGATAAAACACAGAAATTGCAATGGGATTGAATACAACAGTCACCATGCGCACTTTCCTATGTGGGAGTAATGTCTCAAATAGTCTACACTTTCAGTTCCCTGGAAGACAAGTAGTAGTTTCCGATGCACATCTGGAGGCATTCTGTAATCTGTGGACTATCAGAGTGTTGATGAAACACGGAAATTGCATCGGGATTGAATACAATAGTCACCATGCGCACTTTCCTCCACGGGAGTAATGTCTCAAACGGTCTACGCTTTGATCGTTCCCTGGAAGACCAGTAGTAGTTTGCGATGCACGTCTGGTGGCGTTCTGTAATCTGTGGACTATCAGAGTGTTGATGAAACACAGAAATTGCATTGGGATTGAATACAACAGTCCCCATGCGCACTTTCCTCCACGGGAGTTATGTCTCAAACAGTCTACGCTTTGATCGTTCCCTGGAAGACCAGTAGTAGTTTCCGATGCACATCTGGAGGCATTCTGTAATCTGTGGACTATTAGAGTGTTGATGAAACGCAGAAATTGCATCGGGATTGAATACAACAGTCGCCATGCGCACTTTCCTCCACGGGAGTAATGTCCCAAACAGTCTACGCTTTGATCGTTCCCTGGAAGACCAGTAGTAGTTTCCGATGCACGTCTGGTGGCATTCTATAATCTGTGGATTATCAGAGTGTTGATGGAACACAGAAATTGCATCGTGATTGAATTTAACAGTCACCATGCGCACTTTCCTCCATGGGAGTAATGTCTCAAATAGTCTACTATTTGATCGTTCCCTGGAAGACCAGTAGTAGTTTCCGATGCACATTTCGATGCATTCTGTAATCTGTGGACCTTCAAAGTATTAATGAAACAGAGAAATTGTATTGGGATTGAATACAACAGTCACCATGCGCACTTTCCTCCACAGGAGTAATGTCTCGAACAGTCTACTCTTTGATCGTTCCCTTGAAGACCAGAAGTAGTTTCCGATGCACATCTGGTGGGATTCAGTAATCTGTGGACTATCAGAGTGTTGATGGAACACAGAAATTGCATCGGGATTGAATACAACATTCACCATGCGCACTTTCCTACACGGGAGTAATGTCTCAAACAGTCTACGCTTTGATCGTACCCTGGAAGATCAGTAGTAGTTTCCGATGCACATCTGGAAGCATTCTTCGATCTGTGGAGTATCAGAGTGTTGACGAAACACAGAAATTGCATCGGGATTGAATACAACAGTCACCATGACCACTTCCCTCCATGGGAGTAATGTCTCAAACAGTCTACACTTTGATCTTCCCTGGACGATCAGTAGTAGTTTCCGATGCACATCTGGAGGCATTCTGAAATCTATGGACTAACTGAGTGTTGATGAAACACAGAAATTGCAATGGGATTGAATACAACAGTCACCTTGCTCACTTTCCTCCATCTGAGTCATGTCTCAAACAGTCAACGCTTTGAGTTCCCTGGAAGACCAGTAGTAGTTTCCGATGCACATCTGGAGGCACTGTGTAATCTGTCTACTATCAGAGTGTTGATGGAACACAGAAATTGAATCGGGATTGAATACAAGAGTCACCATGCGCACTTTTCTCCACGGGTGCTATGTCTCAAGCAGTCTACGTTTTGATCGTTCCCTGGAAGACCAGTAGTAGTTTACGAAGCACATCTAGTGGCACTCTGTAGTATGTGGACTATCAGAGTGTTGATGAAACAGAGAAATTGCATCGGGATTGTATACAACAGTCACCATGAGCACTTTCCTCCACGGGAGTAATGTCTCAAACAGTCTACGCTTAGATCGTTCCCTGGAAGACCAGTAGTAATTTCCGATGCACATCTGGTGGCATTCTGTAATCTGTGGACTATCAGAGTGTTGATAAAACACAGAAATTGCATCGGGATTGAATACAACAGTCCATGCGCACTTTCCTCCACAGGAGTTATGTCATAAACAGTCTACGGTTTGATCGTTCCCTGGAAGACCAGTAGTAGTTTCCGATGCACATCTGGTGGCATTCCTTAATCTGTGGACTATCAGAGTGCTCATGAAACACAGAAATTGCATCGGGATTGAATACAACAGTCACCATGCGCACTTTCCTCCATGGGAGTAATGTCTCAAATAGTCTACGATTTGATCGTTCCCTGGAAGACCAGTAGTAGTTTCCGATGCACATCTGGTGGCATTCCTTAACCTGTGGACTATCAGAGTGTTGATGAAACACAGAAATTGCATTGGGATTGAATACAACAGTCACCATGCGCACTTTCCTCCATGGGAGTAATGTCTCAAACAGTCTACGCTTTGATCGTTCCCTGGAAGACCAGTAGTAATTTCCGATGCACATCTGGTGGCATTCTGTAATCTGTGGACTATCAGAGTGTTGATAAAACACAGAAATTGCATCGGGATTGAATACAACAGTCACCATGCGCACTTTCCTCCACAGGAGTTATGTCATAAACAGTCTACGGTTTGATCGTTCCCTGGAAGACCAGTAGTAGTTTCCGATGCACATCTGGTGGCATTCCTTAACCTGTGGACTATCAGAGTGCTCATGAAACACAGAAATTGCATCGGGATTGAATAGAACATTCACCATGCGCACCTTCCTCCATGGGAGTAATGTCTCAAACAGTCTACCATTTGATCGTTCACTGGAAGACCAGTAGTAGTTTTCGATGTACATCTGGAGGCATTCTGTAATCTGTGGACCTTCAAAGTGTTGATGAGACACAGAAATTGCATCGGGATTGAATACAACAGTCCCCATGCGCACATTCCGCCATGGGACTAATGTCTCAAACAGTATACGCTTTGATCGTTCCCTGGTATACCAGTAGAAGTTTCCGATTCACATCTGGAGGCATTCTGTAATCTGTGGACTATCAGAGTGTTGATTTAACACTGAAATTGCATTGGGATTGAATACAACAGTCACCATGCGCACATTCCTCCATGGGAGTAATGTCTCAAACAGTCTCCTCTTTGATCGTTCCCTGGAAGACCAGAAGTAGTTTCCGATGCACATCTGGTGGCATTCTGTAATCCGTAAACTATCAGAGTGTTAATGAAACACAGAAATTGCATCGGGATTAAATACAACAGTCACCATGCGCACATTCCCACACAGGAGTAATGTCTCAAACAGTCTACGCTTTGATCGTTCCCTGGAAGACCAGTAGTAGTTACCGATGATCATCTGGAAGCATTCTGCAATCTGTGGAGTATCAGAGTGTTGATGAAACACAGAAATTGCATCGGGATTGAATACAACAGTCACCATGCCCACTTTCCTCCATGGGAGTAATGTCTCAAACAGTCTACGCTTTGATCTTCCCTGGAAGATCAGTAGTAGTTTCCGATGCACATCTGGAGGCATTCTGAAATCTATGTACTAACTGAGTGTTGATGAAACACATAAATTGCATCGGGATTGATTACAACAGTCACCATGCTCACTTTCCTCCATGGGAGTCATGTCTCAAACAGTGAACGCTTTGAGTTCCCTGGAGGACCAGTAGTAGTTTCCGATACACATCTGGATGCATTGTGTAATCTGTCTACTATCAGAGTGTTGATGGAACACAGATATTGCATCGGGATTGAATACAACAGTCACCATGCGCACTTTCCTTCACGGGTGCAATGTCTCAAACAGTCTACGTTTTGATCGTTCCCTGGAAGACCAGTAGTAATTTCCGATGCACATCTGGTGGCATTCTGTAATCTGTGGACTAGCAGAGTGCTCATGAAACACAGAGATTGCATCGGGATTGAATACAACAGTCACCATGCGCACTTTCCTCCATGGGAGTAATGTCTCACACAGTCTACGCTTTGAGTTCCCTGGAATACAAGTAATAGTTTCTGATACACATCTGGAGGCATTCTGAAATCTATGTACTAACTGAGTGTTGATGAAACACATAAATTGCATCGGGATTGAATACAACAATTACCATGCTCACTTTCCTCCATGGGAGTCATGTCTCAAACAGTGAACGCTTTGAGTTCCCTGGAAGACCAGTAGTAGTTTCCGATACACATCTGGATGCATTGTGTAATCTGTCTACTATCAGAGTGTTGATGGAAATCAGAAGTTGCATCGGGATTGAATACAACAGTCACCATGCCTACTATAGTCCATGGGAGTAATGTCTCAAACAGTCTATGCTTTGATCGTTCCCTGTAAGACCAGTAGTAGTTTCCGATGCACATGTGGAGGCATTATGAAATCTGTGGACTAACTGAGTGTTGATAAAACACAGAAATTGCAATGGGATTGAATACAACAGTCCCCATGCGCACTTTCCTATGTGGGAGTAATGTCTCAAATAGTCTACACTTTCAGTTCCCTGGAAGACAAGTAGTAGTTTGCGATGCACATCTGGAGGCATTCTGTAATCTGTGGACTATCAGAGTGTTGATGAAACACGGAAATTGCATCGGGATTGAATACAATAGTCACCATGCGCACTTTCCTCCACGGGAGTAATGTCTCAAACAGTCTACGCTTTGATCGTTCCCTGGAAGACCAGTAGTAGTTTGCGATGCACGTCTGGTGGCGTTCTGTAATCTGTGGACTATCAGAGTGTTGATGAAACACAGAAATTGCATTGAGATTGAATACAACAGTCCCCATGCGCACTTTCCTCCACGGGAGTAATGTCTCAAACAGTCTACGCTTTGATCGTTCCCTGGAGGACCAGTAGTAGTTTCCGATGCACATCTTGAGGCATTCTGTAATCTGTGGACTATTAGAGTGTTGATGAAACGCAGAAATGGCATCGGGATTGAATACAACAGTCGCCATGCGCACTTTCCTCCACGGGAGTAATGTCCCAAACAGTCTACGCTTTGATCGTTCCCTGGAAGACCAGTAGTAGTTTCCGATGCACGTCTGGTGGCATTCTGTAATCTGTGGATTATCAGAGTGTTGATGGAACACAGAAATTGCATCGTGATTGAATTTAACAGTCACCATGCGCACTATCCTCCATGGGAGTAATGCCCCTAACAGTCTACGCTTTGATCGTTCCCTGGAAGACCAGTAGTAGTTTCCGATGCACATTTCGATGCATTCTGTAATCTGTGGACCTTCAAAGTATTAATGAAACAGAGAAATTGTATTGGGATTGAATACAACAGTCACCAAGCGCACTTGCCAACATGTTAGTAATGTCTCAAACAGTCTACGATTTTATCGTTCCCTGGAAGACCAGTGGTACCTTCCGATGCACATCTGGAGGCATTCTGTAATCTGTGGGCTATCAGAGTGTTGATGAGAAACAGAAATTGCATTGGGATTGAATACAACAGTCACCATGCGCACTTTCCTCCACAGGAGTAATGTCTCAAACAGTCTACTCTTTGATCGTTCCCTTGAAGACCAGAAGTAGTTTCCGATGCACATCTGGTGGGATTCTGTAATCTGTGGACTATCAGAGTGTTGATGGAACACAGAAGTTGCATCGGGATTGAATACAACATTCTTCATGCGCAATTTCCTACACGGGAGTAATGTCTCAAAAAGTCTACGCTTTGATCGTTCCCTGGAAGACCAGTAGTAATTTCCGATGTACATCTGGTGGCATTCTGTAATCCGTAAACAATCAGAGTGTTAATGAAACAAAGAAATTGCATCGGGTTTGAATACAACAGTCACCATGCGCACTTTCCCCCACAGGAGTAATGTCTCAAACAGTCTACGCTTTGATCGTTCCCTGGAAGATCAGTAGTAGTTTCCGATGCACATCTGGAAGCATTCTTCGATCTGTGGAGTATCAGAGTGTTGATGAAACACAGAAATTGCATCGGGATTGAATACAACAGTCACCATGCCCACTTCCCTCCATGGGAGTAATGTCTCAAATAGTCTATGCTTTGATCTTCCCTGGACGATCAGTAGTAGTTTCCGATGCACATCTGGAGGCATTCTGAAATCTATGGACTAACTGAGTGTTGATGAAACACAGAAATTGCAATGGGATTGAATACAACAGTCACCATGCTCACTTTCCTCCATCTGAGTCACGTCTCAAACAGTCAACGCTTTGAGTTCCCTGGAAGACCAGTAGTAGTTTCCGATGCACATCTGGTGGCATTCCTTAATCTGTGGACTATCGGAGTGTTGATGAAACACAGAAATTGCATTGGGATTGAATACAACAGTCCCCATGCTCACATTCCTCCATGGGTGTCATGTCACAAACAGTCTACGCTTTGAGTTCCCTGGAAGACCGGTAGTAATTTCCGATGCACATTTGCATGCATTCTGTAATCTGTCTACTATCAGAGTACTGATGGAACACAGAAATTGCATCGGGATTGAATACAACAGCACTATGCGCACTTTCCTCCATGGGAGTAATGTCTCAAACAGTCTACGTTTTGATCGTTAACTGGAAGACCAGTGGTAGTTTCCGATTCACATCTGGAGGCATTCTTTAATCTGTTGACTATCAGAGTGTTGATGAAACACAGAAATGGCATCGGGATTGAATACAACAGTCACCATGCGCACTTTCCTCCACGGGAGTAATGTCTCAAACAGTCTACGCTTTGATCTTCCCTGGAAGATCAGTAGTAGTTTCCGATGCACATCTGGAGGCATTCTGAAATCTATGGACTAACTGAGTGTTGATGAAACACAGAAATTGCAATGGGATTGAATACAACAGTCACCATGCTCACTTTCCTCCATGGGAGTAATGTCTCTAACAGTCTACGCTTTGAGTTCCCAGAAAACAAGTAGTAGTTCCCGATGCACATCTGGAGGCATTCTGTAATCTGTGGACTATCAGAGTGTTGATGAAACACAGAAATTGCATCGGGATTGAATACAACAGTCACCATGCGCACTTTAGTCCACGGGAGTAATGTCTCAAACAGTCTACGCTTTGATCGTTCCCTGGAAGACCAGTAGTAGTTTCCGATGCACGTCTGGTGGAATTCTGTAATCTGTGGACTATCGGAGTGTTGATGAAACACAGAAATTGCATCGGGATTGAATACAACAGTCACCATGCGCACTTTCCTCCACGGGAGTAATGTCTCAAACAGTCTACGATTTGATCGTTCCCTGGAAGACCAGTAGTAGTTTTCGATGCACATCTGGTGGCATTCCTTAATCTGTGGACTATCCGAGTGCTCATGAAACACAGAAATTTCATCGGGATTGAATACAACAGTCACCATGCGCACTTTCCTCCATGGGAGTAATGTCTCAAATAGTCTACGATTTGATCGTTCCCTGGAAGACGAGTATTAGTTTCCGATGCACATCTGGTGGCATTCTGTATCTTTGGACTATCGGAGTATTGATGAAACACAGAAATTGCATCGGGATTGAATACAACAGTCACCATGCGCAGTTTCCTCCACGGGAATAATGTCTCAAACAGTCTACGTTTTAATCGTTCCCTGGAAGGCCAGTAGTAGTTTCTGATGCACATCTGGTGGCATTCCTTAATCTGTGGACTATTAGAGTGTTGATGAAACACATAAATTGCATCGGGATTGAATACAACAGTCACCATGCGCACTTTAATCCATGGGAGTAATGTCTCAAATAGTCGACGCTTTGATCGTTCCCTGGAAGACCAGTAGTAGTTTCCGATGCACATTTGCATGCATTCTGTATTCTGTGGACCTTCAAAGTGTTGATGAAACACAGAAATTGCATCGGGATTGAATACAACAGTCACCATGAGCACTTGCCTACATGGGAGTAATGTCTCAAACAGTCTACGATTTGATCGTTCCCTGGAAGACCAGTGGTAGTTTCCGATTCACATCTGGAGGCATTCTGTAATCTGTTGACTATCAGAGTGTTGATGAAACACAAAAATTGCATTGGGATTGAATACAACAGTCACCATGCGCACTTTCCTCCACGGGAGTAATGTCATAAACAGTCTACCATTTGATCGTTCCCTAGTAGACCAGTAGTAGTTTCCGATGCAAGTCTGGTGGCATTCTGTAATCTGTGGACTATCAGAGTGTTGATGAAACACAAAAATTGCATCGGGATTGAATACAACAGTCACCATGCGCATTTTCCTCCACAGGAGTACAGTCTCAAACAGTATACGCTTTGATCGTTCCCTGGAAGGCCAGTAATAGTTTCCGATGCACATCTTGTGGCATTCCTTAATCTGTGGACTATCAGAGTGTTGATGAAACACAGATATTACATCGGGATTGAATACAACAGACACCATGCGCACTTTCCCTCCACGGGAGTAATGTCTCAAACAGTCTACGATTTGATCGTTCCCTGGAAGACCAGTAGTAGTTTCCGATGCAAGTCTGGTGGCATTCTGTAATCTGTGGACTATCAGAGTGTTGATGAATCACAGACATTGCATCGGGATTGAATACAACAGTCACCATGCGCACTTTCCTCCACGGGAGTAATGTCTCAACCTGTCTACGCTTTGATCGTTCCCGGGAAGACCAGTAGTAGTTTCCGATGCACATCTGGTGGCAGTCTGCAATCTGTGGACTATCAGAGTGTTGGTGAAACACAGAAATTGCATCGGGATTGAATACAACAGTCACCATGCGCACTTTCCTCCATGGGAGTAATGTCTCTAACAGTCTACGCTTTGATCGTTCCCAGGAAGACCAGGTGTAGTTTCCGATGCAAATCTGGAGGCATTCGGTAATCTGTGGAGTATCAGAGTGTTGATGAAACACAGAAAATGCATCAGGAATGAATACAACAGTCACTATGCGCACTTTCCTCCATGGGAGTAGTGTCTCAAGCAGTCTACGATTTGATCGTTCCCTGGAAGACCAGTAGTAGTTTCCGATGCACATCTGGTGGCATTCTGCAATCTGTGGACTATCAGAGTGTTGATGAAACACAGAAATTGCATCGGGATTGAATACAACAGTCACCATGCGCACTTTCCTCCATGGGAGTAATGTCTCAAACTGTCTACGCATTGATCGTTCCATGGAAGACAAGTAGTAGTTTCCGATGCACATCTGGAGGCATTCTGAAATCTATGGACTAACTGAGTGTTGATGAAACGCAGAAATTGCATCGGGATTGAATACAACAGTCACCATGAGCACTTGCCTACATGGGAGTAATGTCTCAAACAGTCTACGATTTGATCGTTCCCTGGAAGACCAGTGGTAGTTTCCGATTCACATCTGGAGGCATTCTGTAATCTGTTGACTATCAGAGTGTTGATGAAACACAAAAATTGCATTGGGATTGAACACAACAGTCACCATGCGCACTTTCCTCCACGGGAGTAATGTCTTAAACAGTCTACCACTTGATCGTTCCCTAGTAGACCAGTAGTAGTTTCCGATGCAAGTCTGGTGGCATTCTGTAATCTGTGGACTATCAGAGTGTTGATGAAACACAAAAATTGCATCGGGATTGAATACAACAGTCACCATGCGCATTTTCCTCCACAGGAGTACAGTCTCAAACAGTATACGCTTTGATCGTTCCCTGGAAGACCAGTAATAGTTTCCGATGCACATCTTGTGGCATTCCTTAATCTGTGGACTATCAGAGTGTTGATGAAACACAGATATTACATCGGGATTGAATACAACAGACACCATGCGCACTTTCCCTCCACGGGAGTAATGTCTCAAACAGTCTACGCTTTGATCGTTCCCTGGAAGACCAGTAGTAGTTTCCGATGCAAGTCTGGTGGCATTCTGTAATCTGTGGACTATCAGAGTGTTGATGAATCACAGAAATTGCATCGGGATTGAATACAACAGTCACCATGCGCACTTTCCTCCACGGGAGTAATGTCTCAACCTGTCTACGCTTTGATCGTTCCCTGGAAGACCAGTAGTAGTTTCCGATGCACATCTGGTGGCAGTCTGCAATCTGTGGACTATCAGAGTGTTGGTGAAACACAGAAATTGCATCGGGATTGAATACAACAGTCACCATGCGCACTTTCCTCCATGGGAGTAATGTCTCTAACAGTCTACGCTTTGATCGTTCCCAGGAAGACCAGGCGTAGTTTCCGATGAAAAACTGGACTCATTCGGTAATCTGTGGAGTATCAGAGTGTTGATGAAACACAGAAAATGCATCAGGAATGAATACAACAGTCACTATGCGCACTTTCCTCCATGGGAGTAGTGTCTCAAGCAGTCTACGCTTTGATCGTTCCCTGGAAGACCAGTAGTAGTTTCCGATGCACATCTGGTGGCATTCTGCAATCTGTGGACTATCAGAGTGTTGATGAAACACAGAAATTGCATCGGGATTGAATACAACAGTCACCATGCGCACTTTCCTCCATGGGAGTAATGTCTCAAACTGTCTACGCATTGATCGTTCCATGGAAGACAAGTAGTAGTTTCCGAGGCACATCTGGAGGCATTCTGAAATCTATGGACTAACTGAGTGTTGATGAAACGCAGAAATTGCAATGGGATTGAATACAACAGTCACCATGCTCACTTTCCTCCATGGGAGTAATGTCTCAAACAGTCTACGCTTTGAGTTCCCTGAAAACAAGTAGTAGTTTTCGATGCACATATGGAGGCATTCTGTAATCTGTGGACTATCGGAGTGTTGATGAAACACAGAAATTGCATTGGGATTGAATACAACAGTCACCATGCCCACTTACCTCCACGGGAGTAATGTCTCAAACTGTCTACGCTTTGATCGTTCCCTGGAAGACCAGTAGTAGTTTCCGATGCACATCTGGTGGCAGTCTGCAATCTGTGGACTATCAGAGTGTTGGTGAAACACAGAAATTGCATCGGGATTGAATACAACAGTCACCATGCCCACTTGCCTCCACGGGAGTAATGTCTCAAACAGTCTACGCTTTGAGTTCCCTGGAAGACCGGTAGTAGTTTCCGTTGCACATCTGTAGGCATTCTGTAATCTGTCTACTATCAGAGTATTGATGGAACACAGAAATTGCATCGGGATTGAATACAACAGCACTATGCGCACTTTCCTCCACGGGTGCAATTTCTCAAACAGTCTACGCTTTGATCGTTCCCTGGAAGACCTGTAGTAGTTTACGATGCACGTCTGGTGGCATTCTGTAATCTGTGGACTACCAGAGTGTTGATGAAACACAGAAATTGCATCGGGATTGAATACAACAGTCACCATGCGCACATTCCTCCATGGGACTAATGTCTCTAACAGTCTACGCTTTGATCGTTCCCAGGAAGACCAGGTGTAGTTTCCGATGCACATCTGGAAGCATTCTGCAATCTGTGGACTATCAGAGTGTTGATGAAACACAAAAATTGCATCGGGATTGAATCCAACAGTCACCATGCGCACTTTCCTCCATGGGAGTAATGTCTCAAACTGTCTACGCATTGATCGTTCCCTGGAAGACAAGTAGTAGTTTCCGATGCCCATCTGGAGGCATTCTGAAATATGTGGACTAACTGAGTGTTGATGAAACACAGAAATTGCAATGGGATTGAATACAACAGCCACCATGCGCACTTTCCTCCACGGGAGTAATGTCTCAAACAGTCTACGCTTTGATCGTTCCCTGGAAGACCAGTAGTAGTTTCCGATGCACATCTGGTGGCATTCTGTAATACGTGGACTATCAGAGTGTTATTGAAACACACAAATTGCATCGGGATTGAATACAACAGACACCATGCGCAGATTCCTCCACAGGAGTAATGTCTCAAACAGTCTACGCTTTGATCGTTCCCTGGAAGACCAGTAGTAGTTTCCGATGCACATCTGGAAGCATTCTGCCATCTGTGGACTATCAGAGTGTTGATGAAACACAGAAATTGCATCGGTATTGAATACAACAGTCACCATGCGCACTTTCCTCCATGGGAGTAATGTCTCAAACAGTCTACGCTTTGATCATCCCTGGAAGATCAGTAGTAGTTTCCGATGCACATCTGGAGGCATTCTGAAATCTATGGACTAACTGAGTGTTGATGAAACACAGAAATTGCAATGGGATTGAATACAACAGTCACCATGCTCACTTTCCTCCATGGGAGTAATGTCTCAAACAGTCTACGCTTTGAGTTCCCTGAAAACAAGTAGTAGTTTTCGATGCAAATCTGCAGGCATTCTGTAATCTGTGGACTATCAGAGTGTTGATGAAACACAGAAATTGCATTGGGATTGAATACAACAGTCCCCATGCGCACTTTCCTATACGGGAGTAATGTCTCAAACAGTCTACGCTTTGATCGTTCCCTGGAAGACCAGTAGTAGTTTCAGATGCACATCTGGTGGCATTCTGTAATCTGTGGACTATCAGAGTGTTGATGAAACACAGAAATTGCATCGGGATTGAATTTAACAGTCACCATGCGCACTTTCCTCCATGGGAGTAATGTCTCAAATAGTCTACTATCTGATCGTTCACTGGAATACCAGTAGCAGTTTCCGATGCACATTTCGATGCATTCTGTAATATGTGGACCTTCAAAGTATTAATCAAACAAAGAAATTGCATTGGGATTGAATACAACAGTCACCAAGCGCACATACCAACATGTTAGTAATGTCTCAAACAGTCTACGCTTTTATCGTTCCCTGGAAGACCAGTGGTAGCTTCCGATGCACATCTGGAAGCATTCTGCTATCTGTGGACTATCAGAGTGTTGATGAAACACAGAAATTGCGTCGGGATTGAATACAACAGTAAGCATGAGCACTTTCTTCCATGGGAGTAATGTCTCATACAGTCTACGCTTTGATCTTCCCTGGAAGATCAGTAGTAGTTTCCGATGCACATCTGGAGGCATTCTGAAATCTATGGGCTAACTGAGTGTTGATAAAACACAGAAATTGCAATGGGATTGAATACAACAGTCACCATGCTCACTTTCCTCCATGGGAGTAATGTCTCAAACAGTCTACGCTTTGAGTTCCCTGAAAACAAGTAGTAGTTTCCGATGCACATCTGGAAGCATTCTGTAATCTGTGGACTATCAGAGTGTTGATGAAACACAGAAATTGCATCGGGATTGAATACAACAGTCACCATGCTCACTTTCCTCCATGGGAGTCATGTCACAAACAGTCTACGCTTTGAGTTCCCTGGAAGACCGGTAGTTGTTTCCGATGCTCATCTGTAGGCATTCTGTAATCGGTCTACTATCAGAGTATTGATGGAACACAGAAATTGCATCGGGATTGAATACAACAGCACTATGCGCACTTTCCTCCACGGGTGCAATGTCTCAAACAGTCTACGCTTTGATCGTTCCCTGGAAGATCATTAGTAGTTTCCGATGCACGTCTGGTGGCATTCTGTAATCTGTGGACTACCAGAGTGTTGATGAAACACAGAAATTGCATCGGGATTGAATACAACAGTCACCATGCGCACTTTCCTCCATGGGAGTAATGTCTCTAACAGTCTACGCTTTGATCGTTCCCAGGAAGACCAGGTGTAGTTTCCGATGCACATCTGGAGGCATTCGGTAATCTGTGGAGCATCAGAGTGTTGATGAAACACAGAAAATGCATCAGGAATGAATACAACAGTCACCATGCGCACTTTCCTCCATGGGAGTAGTGTCTCAAGCAGTCTACGCTTTGATCGTTCCCTGGAAGACCAGTAGTAGCTTCCGATGCACATCTGGAAGCATTCTGCAATCTGTGGACTATCTGAGTGCTCATGAAACACAGAAATTGCAACGGTATTTAATACAACATTCACAATGCGCACTTTCCTCCATGGGAGTAATGTCTCAAATAGTCTACGATTTTATTCGTTCCCTGGAAGACCAGTAGTAGTTTCCGATGCACATCTGGTGGCATTCTGTAATCTGTGAACTATCAGAGTGTTGATCAAACACAGAAATTGCATCGGGATTGAATACAGCAGTCATCATGCGCACTTTCCTCCATGGGAGTAATGTCTCATACAGTCTACGCTTTGATCTTCCCTGGAAGATCAGTAGTAGTTTCCGATGCACATCTGGAGGCATTCTGAAATCTATGGACTAACTGAGTGTTGATGAAACACAGAAATTGCAATGGGATTGAATACAACTGTCGCCATGCGCACATTCCTCCACAGGAGTAATGTCTTAAACAGTCTACGTTTTGATCGTTCCCTGGAAGACCAGTAGTAGTTTCCGATGCACATCTGGTGGCATTTCTTAATCTGTAGACCATCAGACTGTTAATGAAACACAGAAATTGCATCGGGATTGAATACAACAGTCACCATGCGCACTTCCCGCCATGGGAGTAATGTCTCAAATAGTCGACGCTTTGATCGTTCCCTGGAAGACCGGTAGTAGTTTCCGATGCACATTTGCATGCATTCTGTAATCTGTCTACTATCAGAGTATTGATGGAACACAGAAATTGCATCGGGATCGAATACAACAGCACTATGCGCACTTTCCTCCATGGGAGTAATGTCTCAAACAGTCTACGTTTTGATCGTTAACTGGAAGACCAGTGGTAGTTTCCGATTCACATCTGGAGGCATTCTTTAATCTGTTGACTATCAGAGTGTTGATGAAACACAGAAATGGCATCGGGATTGAATACAACAGTCACCATGCGCACTTTCCTCCACGGGAGTAATGTCTCAAACAGTCTACGCTTTGATCTTCCCTGGAAGATCAGTAGTAGTTTCCGATGCACATCTGGAGGCATTCTGAAATCTATGGACTAACTGAGTGTTGATGAAACACAGAAATTGCAATGGGATTGAATACAACAGTCACCATGCTCACTTTCCTCCATGGGAGTAATGTCTCTAACAGTCTACGCTTTGAGTTCCCAGAAAACAAGTAGTAGTTCCCGATGCACATCTGGAGCATTCTGTAATCTGTGGACTATCAGAGTGTTGATGAAACACAGAAATTGCATCGGGATTGAATACAACAGTCACCATGCGCACTTTAGTCCACGGGAGTAATGTCTCAAACAGTCTACGCTTTGATCGTTCCCTGGAAGACCAGTAGTAGTTTCCGATGCACGTCTGGTGGAATTCTGTAATCTGTGGACTATCGGAGTGTTGATGAAACACAGAAATTGCATCGGGATTGAATACAACAGTCACCATGCGCACTTTCCTCCACGAGAGTAATGTCTCAAACAGTCTACGTTTTGATCGTTCCCTGGAAGACCAGTAGTAGTTTTCGATGCACATCTGGTGGCATTCCTTAATCTGTGGACTATCCGAGTGCTCATGAAACACAGAAATTTCATCGGGATTGAATACAACAGTCACTATGCGCACTTTCCTCCATGGGAGTAATGTCTCAAATAGTCTACGATTTGATCGTTCCCTGGAAGACGAGTATTAGTTTCCGATGCACATCTGGTGGCATTCTGTAATCTTTGGACTATCGGAGTATTGATGAAACACAGAAATTGCATCGGGATTGAATACAACAGTCACCATGCGCAGTTTCCTCCACGGGAATAATTTTTCAAACAGTCTACGTTTTAATCGTTCCCTGGAAGGCCAGTAGTAGTTTCTGATGCACATCTGGTGGCATTTCTTAATCTGAGGACTATCAGAGTGTTAATGAAACACAGAAATTGCATCGGGATTGAATACAACAGTCACAATGCGCACTTTAATACATGGGAGTAATGTCTCAAATAGTCGACGCATTGATCGTTCCACGGAAGTCCAGTAGTAGTTTCCGATGCGCATTTGCATGCATTCTGTAATCTGTGGACCTTCAAAGTGTTGATGAAACACAGAAATTGCATCGGGATTGAATACAACAGTCACCATGAGCACTTGCCTCCATGGGAGTAATGTCTCAAACAGTCTACGCTTTGATCGTTAAATGAAAGACCAGTTGTAGTTTCCGATTCACATCTGGAGGCATTCTGTAATCTGTTGACTATCAGAGTGTTGATGAAACACAGAAATTGCATCGGGATTGAATACAACAGTCACCATGCGCACCTTCCTCCACGGGAGTAATGTCTCAAACAGTCTACGCTTTGATCGTTCCCTTTAAGACCAGTAGTAGTTTCCGATGCACATTGGTGGCATTCTGTAATCTGTGGACTATCAGAGTGTTGATGTAACATAGAAATTGCATCGGGATTGAATACAACAGTCACCATGCGCACTTTCCTCCATGGGACTCATGTCACAAACAGTCTACGCTTTGAGTTCCCTGGAAGACCGGTAGTAGTTTCCGATGCACATCTGGAGGCATTCTGTAATCTGTCTACTATCAGAATATTGATGGAACACAGAAATTGCATCGGGATTGAATACAACAGCACTATGCTCACTTTCCTCCACGGGTGCAATGTCTCAAACAGTCTACGCTTTGATCGTTCCCTGGAAGATCAGTAGTAGTTTCCGATGCACGTCTGGTGGCATTCTGTAATCTGTGCACTACCAGAGTGTTGATGAAACACAGAAATTGCATCAAGATTGAATACAACAGTGACCATGCGCTCTTTCCTAAATGGGAGTAATGTCTCAAACAGTCTACGCTTTGATCTTCCCTGGAAGATCAGTAGTAGTTTCCGATGCACATCTGGAGGCATTCTGAAATCTATGGACTAACTGAGTGTTGATGAAACACAGAAATTGCAATGGGATTGAATACAACAGTCACTATGCTCACTTTCCTCCATGGGAGTAATGTCTCTAACAGTCTACGCCTAGAGTTCCCTGAAAACAAGTAGTAGTTTCCGATGCACATCTGGGGGCATTCTAAAACCTGTGGACTATCAGAGAGTTAATGAAACACAGAAATTGAATCGGGATTGAATACAACAGTCAACATGCGCACTTTAGTCCACGGGATTAATGTCTCAAACAGTCTACGCTTTGATCTTTCCCTGGAAGACCAGTAGTAGTTTCCGATGCACGTCTGGTGGAATTCTGTAATCTGTGGACTATCGGAGTGTTGATGAAACACAGAAATTGCATTGGGATTGAATACAACAGTCCCCATGCGCACTTTCCTCCACGGGAGTAATGTCTCAAACAGTCTACGCTTCGATCGTTCCCTGGAAGACGAGTAGTAGTTTCAGATGCACATCTGGTGGCATTCTGTAATCTGTGGACTATCAGAGTGTTGATGAAACACAGAAATTGCATCGGGATTGAATTTAACAGTCACCATGCGCACTTTCCTCCATGGGAGTAATGTCTCAAACAGTCTACTATTTGATCGTTACCTGGAAGACCAGTAGTAGTTCCGATGCCCATTTCGATGCATTCTGTAATCTGTGGACCTTCAAAGTATTAATAAAACAGAGAAATTGCATTGGGATTGAATACAACAGTCACCAAGCGCACTTGCCAACATGTTAGTAATGTCTCAAACAGTCTACGCTTTTATCGATCCCTGGAAGACCAGTGGTAGTTTCCGATGCACATCTGGAGGCATTCTGTTATCTGTGGGCTATCAGAGTGTTGACGAAAAACAGAAATTGCATTGGGATTGAATACAACAGTCACCATGCGCACTTTCCTCGATGGGAGTAATGTCTCAAACAGTCTACTCCTTCATGGTCCCCTTCAAAACCAGTAATAGTTTCCGATGCACATCTTGTGGCATTCCTTAAACTGTGGACTATCAGAGTGTTGATGAAACACAGAAATTGCATCGGGATTGAATACAACAGACACCATGCGCACTTTCCTCCACGTGAGTAATGTCTCAAACAGTCTACGCTTTGATCGTTACCTGGAAGACCAGTAGTAGTTTCCGATGCACGTCTGGTGGCATTCTGTAATCTGTGTACTATCAGAGTGTTGATGAAACACAGAAATTGCATCGGGATTGAATACAACAGTCACCATGCGCACTTTCCTCCACGGGAGTAATGTCTCAAACAGTCTACGCTTTGTTCGTTCCCTGGAAGACCAGTAGTAGTTTCCGATGCACATCTGGTGGCATTCTGCAATCTGTGGACTATCAGAGTGTTGATGAAACACAGAAATTGCATCGGGATTGAATACGACAGTCACCATGCTCACTTTCCTCCATGGGAGTAATGTCTCAAACAGTCTACGCCTTGAGTTCCCTGAAAACAAGTAGTGGTTTCCGATGCACATCTGGAGGCATTCTGTAATCTGTGGACTATCAGAGTGTTGATGAAACACAGAAATTGCATCGGGATTGAATACAACAGTCACCATGCGCACTTTCCTCCACGGGAGTAATGTCTCCAACAGTCTACGCTTTAATCGTTCCTTGGAAGACCAGGTGTAGTTTCCGATGCACATCTGGAGGCATTCGGTAATCTGTGGAGTATCAGAGTGTTGATGAAACACCGAAATTGCATCGGGATTGAATACAACAGTCACCATGCGCACTTCCCTCCACGGGAGTAATGTCTCAAACAGTCTACGCCTTGATCGTTCCCTGGAACACCAGTAGTAGTTTCCGATGCACGTCTGGTGGCATTCTGTAATATGTGGATTATCGGAGTGTTGATGAAACACAGAAATTGCATTGGGATTGAATACAACAGTCCATATGCTCACTTTCCTCCATGGGTGTCATGTCACAAACAGTCTACGCTTTGAGTTCCCTGGAAGACCGGTAGTAGTTTCCGATGCACATCTGGAGGCATTCTGTAATCTGTCTACTATCAGAGTATTGATGGAACACAGAAATTGCATCGGGATTGAATACAACAGCACTATGAGCACTTTCTTCCACGGGTGCAATGTCTCAAACAGTCTACGCTTTGATCGTTCCCTGGAAGATCAGTAGTAGTTTTCGATGCACGTCTGGCGGCATTCTGTAATCTGTGGACCATCGGAGTGTTGATGAAACACAGAAATTGCATTGGGATTGAATACAACAGTCCCCATGCGCACTTTCCTCCACGGGAGTAATGTCTCAAACAGTCTACGCTTTGATCGTTCCCTGGAAGACGAGTAGTAGTTTCAGATGCACATTTGGTGGCATTCTGTAATCTGTGGACTATCAGAGTGTTGATGAAACACAGAAATTGCATCGGGATTGAATTTAACAGTCACCATGCGCACTTTCCTCCATGGGAGTAATGTCTCAAATAGTCTACTATTTGATCGTTCCCTGGAAGACCAGTAGTAGTTTCCGATGCACATTTCGATGCATTCTGTAACCTGTGGACCTTCAATGTATTAATGAAACAGAGAAATTGCATTGGGATTGAATACAACAGTCACCATGCGCACTATCCTCCACAGGAGTAATGTCTTAAACTGTCTACGTTTTGATCGTTCCCTGTAAGACCAGTAGTAGTCTTCGATGCACATCTGGTGGCATTCCTTAATCTGTGGACTATCAGAGTGCTCATGAAACACAGAAATTGCATCGGGATTGACTACAACAGTCACCATGCGCACTTTCCTCCATGGGAGTAATGTCTCAAATAGTCTACGATTTGATCGTTCCCTGGAAGACCAGTGGTAGCTTCCGATGCACATCTGGAGGCATTCTGTAATCTGTGGGCTATCAGAGTGTTGATGAAAAACAGAAATTGCATTGGGATTGAATACAACAGTCACCATGCGCACTTTCCTCCACAGGAGTAATGTCTCAAACAGTCTACTCTTTGACCGTTCCCTGGAAGACCAGAAGTAGTTTCCGATGTACATCTGGTTTCATTCTGTAATCTGTGGGCTATCAGAGTGTTGATGGAACACAGAAATTGCATCGGGATTGAATACAACAGTCACCATGGGCACTTTCCTCCACGGGAGTAATGTCTCAAACAGTTTACGCTTTGATCGTTCCCTGGAAGACCAGTAGTAGTTTCCGATGCACATCTGGTGGCATTCTGTAATCTGTGGACTGTCAGAGTGTTGATGAAAGACACAAATTGCATCGGGATTGAATACAACAGTCACCATGCGCACTTTCCTACACAGGAGTAATGTCTTAAAAAGTCTACGTTTTGATCGTTCCCTGGAAGACCAGTAGTAGTTTTCGATGCACATCTCGTGGCATTCCTTTATCTGTGGACTATCAGAGTGCTCATGAAACACAGAAATTGCATCGGGATTGACTACAACAGTCACCATGCGCACTTTCCTCAATGGGAGTAATGTCTCAAATAGTCTACGATTTGATCGTTCCCTAGAAGACCAGTATTAGTTTCCGATGCATATCTGGTGGCATTCTGTAATCTTTGGACTATCGGAGTGTTGATGAAACACAGAAATTGCATCGGGATTGAATACAACAGTCACCATGCGCAGTTTCCTCCACGGGAATAATGTCTGAAACAGTCTACGTTTTAATTGTTCCCTGGAAGGCCAGTAGTAGTTTCTGATGCACAGCTGGTGGCATTCCTTAATCTGTGGACTATCAGATTGTTAATGAAACACAGAAATTCCATCGGGATTGAATACAACAGTCACCATGCGCACTTTCCTCCACGGGAGTAATGTCTCAAACAGTCTACGCTTTGATCGTTCCCTGGAAGACCGGTATTAGTTTCCGATGCACATCTGGAGGCATTCTGTAATCTGTCTACTATCAGAGTATTGATGGAACACAGAAATTGCATCGGGATTGAATACAACAGCACTATGCGCACATTCCTCCACGGGTGCAATGTCTCAAACAGTCTACGCTTTGATCGTTCCCTGGAAGATCATTAGTAGTTTCCGATGCACGTCTGGTGGCATTCTGTAATCTGTGGACTACCAGAGTGTTGATGAAACACAGAAAGTGCATCGGGATTGAATACAACAGTCACCATGCGCTCTTTCCTCCATGGGAGTAATGTCTCAAAGAGTCTACGCTTTGATCTTCCCTGGAAGATCAGTAGTAGTTTCCGAAGCACATCTGGAGGCATTCTGAAATCTATGGACTAACTGAGTGTTGATGAAACACAGAAATTGCAATGGGATTGAATGCAACAGTCACCATGCGCACTTTCCTCGATGGGAGTAATGTCTCAAATAGTCTACTATTTGATCGTTCCCTGGAAGACCAGTAGTAGATCCGATGCACATTTCGATGCATTCTGTAATCTGTGGACCTTCAAAGTATTAATGAAACAGAGAAATTGCATTGGGATTGAATACAACAGTCACCAAGCGTACTTGCCAACATGTTAGTAATGTCTCAAACAGTCTACGCTTTTATCGTTCCCTGGAAGACCAGTGGTAGCTTCCGATGCACATCTGGAGGCATTCTGTTATCTGTGGGCTTTCAGAGTGTTGATGAAAAACAGAAATTGCATTTTGATTGAATACAACAGTCACCATGCGCACTTTCCTCCACGGGAGTAATGTCTCAAACAGTCTACTCTTTGATCGTTCCCTGCAAGACCAGTAATAGTTTCCGATGCACATCTTGTGGCATTCCTTAAACTGTGGACTATCAGAGTGTTGATGAAACACAGAAATTGCATCGGGATTGAATACAACAGTCACCATGCGCACTTTCCTCCACGGGAGTAATGTCTCAAACAGTCTACTCTTTGATCGTTCCCTGCAAGACCAGTAATAGTTTCCGATGCACATCTTGTGGCATTCCTTAAACTGTGGACTATCAGAGTGTTGATGAAACACAGAAATTGCATCGGGATTGAATACAACAGACACCATGCGCACTTTCCTCCACGTGAGTAATGTCTCAAACAGTCTACGCTTTGATCGTTCCCTGGAAGACCAGTAGTAGTTTCCAAAGCACGTCTGGTGGCATTCTGTAATCTGTGGACTATCAGAGTGTTGATGAAACACAGAAATTGCATCGGGATTGAATACAATAGTCACCATGCTGACTTTCCTCCATGGGAGTAATGTCTCAAACAGTCTACGCTTTGAGTTCCCTGAAAACAAGTAGTAGTTTCCGATGCACATCTGGAGGCATTCTGTAATCTGTGGACTATCAGAGTGTTGATGAAACACAGAAATTGCATCGGGATTGAATACAACAGTCACCATGCGCACTTTCCTCCACAGGAGTAATGTCTCAAACAGTCTACTCTTTGATCGTTCCCTGGAAGACCAGTAATAGTTTCCGATGCACGTCTTGTGGCATTCTGTATTCTGTGGACTATCGGACTGTTGATGAAACACAGAAATTGCATTGGGATTGAATACAACAGTCCCCATGCTCACTTTCCTCCATGGGTGTCATGTCACAAACAGTCTACGCTTTGAGTTCCCTGTAAGACCGGTAGTAGTTTCCGATGCACATCTGGAGGCATTCTGTAATCTGTCTACTATCAGAGTATTGATAGAAACCAGAAATTGCATCGGGATTGAATACAACAGCACTATGCGCAGTTTCCTCCACAGGTGCAAAGTCTCAAACAGTCTACGCTTCGATCGTTCCCTGGAAGATCAGTAGTAGTTTCCGATGCACGTCTGGCGGCATTCTGTAATCTGTGGACTACCGGAGTGTTGATGAAACACAGAAATTGCATTGGGATTGAATACAACAGTCACCATGCGCACTTTCCTCCATGGGAGTAATGTCTCTAACAGTCTACGCTTTGATCGTTCCCTGGAAGACCAGTAGTAGTTTCCGATGCACATCTGGAAGCATTCTGCAATCTGTGGACTATCAGAGAGTTGATGAAACATAGAAATTGCATCGGGATTGAATACAACAGTCACCATGCGCACATTCCTCCATGGGAGTAATGTCTCAAACTGACTACGCTTTGATCGTTCCCTGGAAGACAAGTTGTAGTTTCCGATGCACATCTGGAGGCATTCTGAAATCTGTGGACTAACTGAGTGTTGATGGAACACAGAAATTGCAATGGGATTGAATACAACAGTCACCATGCGCACTTTCCTCAACGGGACTAATGTCTCAAACAGTCTACGCTTTGATCGTTCCCTGGAAGACCAGTAGTAGTTTCCGTTGCAGGTCTGGTGGCATTCTGTAATCTGTGGACTATCAGAGTGTTGATGAAACACAGAAATTGCATTGGGATTGAATACAACAGTCACCATGCGCACTTTCCTTCATGGGAGTAATGTCTCAAACAGTCTACGCTTTGATCGTTCTCTGGAAGACCAGTAAGAGTTTCCGATGCACATCTGGTGGCATTCTGTAATCCGTTTACTATCAGAGTGTTAATAAAACACAGAAATTGCATTGGGATTGAATACAACAGTCCCCATGCGCACTTTCCTCCACGGGAGTAATGTCTCAAACAGTCTACAGTTTGATCGTTCCCTGGAAGACCAGTAGTAGTTTCCGTTGCACGTATGGTGGCATTCTGTAATCTGTGGACTATCAGAGTGTTGATGAAACACAGAAATTGCATTGGGATTGAATACAACAGTCACCATGCTCACATTCCTCCATAGGAATAATGTCTCAAACAGTCTACGCTTTGAGTTCCCTGAAAACAAGTAGTAATTTCCGATAAACATCTGGAGGCATTCTGTAATCTGTGGACTATCAGAGTCTTGATGAAACACAGAAATCGCATCGGGATTGAATACAACAGTCACCATGCGCACTTTCCTCCACGGTAGTTATGTCTCAAACAGTATACGCTTTGATCGTTCCTTGGAAGACCAGTAGTAGTTTCCGATGCACATCTGGTGGCATACTGTAACCTGTGGACTATCGGAGTGTTGATGAAACACAGAAATTGAATTTTGATTGAATACAACAGGCCCCATGAGCACTTACCTCCACGGGAGTAATGTCTCAAACAGTCTACGCTTTGATCGTTCCCTGGAAGACCAGTAGTAGTTTCCGATGCACATCTGGAGGCATTCTGTAATCTGTGGACTATAAGAGTGTTGATGAAACGCAGAAATTGCATCGGGATTGAATACAACAGTCGCCATGCGCACTTTCCTCCACGGCAGTAATGTCTCAAACAGTCTACGCTTTGATCGTTCCCTGGAAGACCAGTAGTAGTTTCCGATGCACGTCTGGTGGCATTCTGTAATCTGTGGATTATCAGAGTGTTGTTGGAACACAGAAATTGCATCGTGATTGAATTTAACAGTCACCATGCGCACTTTCCTCCATGGGAGTAGTGTCTCAAATTGTCTACTAGTTCATCGTTCCCTGGAAGACCAGTAATAGTTTCCGATGCACGTCTTGTGGCATTCTGTAATCTGTGGACTATCGGAGTGTTGATGAAACACAGAAATTGCATTGGGATTGAAAACAACAGTCCCCATGGTCACTTTCCTCCATGGGTGTCATGTCACAAACAGTCTACGCTTTGAGTTCCCTGTAAGACCGGTAGTAGTTTCCGATGCACATCTGGAGGCATTCTGTAATCTGTCTACTATCAGAGTATTGATAGAAACCAGAAATTGCATCGGGATTGAATACAACAGCACTATGCGCACTTTCCTCCACAGGTGCAAAGTCTCAAACAGTCTACGCTTCGATCGTTCCCTGGAAGATCAGTAGTAGTTTCCGATGCACGTCTGGCGGCATTCTGTAATCTGTGGACTACCGGAGTGTTGATGAAACACAGAAATTGCATTGGGATTGAATACAACAGTCACCATGCGCACTTTCCTCCATGGGAGTAATGTCTCTAACAGTCTACGCTTTGATCGTTCCCTGGAAGACCAGTAGTAGTTTCCGATGCACATCTGGAAGCATTCTGCAATCTGTGGACTATCAGAGAGTTGATGAAACATAGAAATTGCATCGGGATTGAATACAACAGTCACCATGCGCACATTCCTCCATGGGAGTAATGTCTCAAACTGACTACGCTTTGATCGTTCCCTGGAAGACAAGTTGTAGTTTCCGATGCACATCTGGAGGCATTCTGAAATCTGTGGACTAACTGAGTGTTGATGGAACACAGAAATTGCAATGGGATTGAATACAACAGTCACCATGCGCACTTTCCTCAACGGGACTAATGTCTCAAACAGTCTACGCTTTGATCGTTCCCTGGAAGACCAGTAGTAGTTTCCGTTGCAGGTCTGGTGGCATTCTGTAATCTGTGGACTATCAGAGTGTTGATGAAACACAGAAATTGCATTGGGATTGAATACAACAGTCACCATGCGCACTTTCCTTCACGGGAGTAATGTCTCAAACAGTCTACGCTTTGATCGTTCCCTGGAAGACCAGTAGTAGTTTCCGATGCACGTCTGGTCACATTCTGTAATCTGTGGACTATCAGAGTGTTGATGAAACACAGAAATTGCATCGGGATTGAAAACAATAGTCACCATGCTGACTTTCCTCCATGGGAGTAATGTCTCAAACAGTCTACGCTTTGAGTTCCCTGAAAACAAGTAGTAGTTTCCGATGCACATCTGGAGGCATTCTGTAATCTGTGGACTATCAGAGTGTTGATGAAACATAGAAATTGCATCGGGATTGAATACAACAGTCACCATGCGCACTTTCCTCCACAGGAGTAATGTCTCAAACAGTCTACTCTTTGATCGTTCCCTGGAAGACCAGTAATAGTTTCCGATGCACGTCTTGTGGCATTCTGTAATCTGTGGACTATCGGAGTGTTGATGAAACACAGAAATTGCATTGGGATTGAATACAACAGTCCCCATGCTCACTTTCCTCCATGGGTGTCATGTCACAAACAGTCTACGCTTTGAGTTCCCTGTAAGACCGCTAGTAGTTTCCGATGCACATCTGGAGGCATTCTGTAATCTGTCTACTATCAGAGTATTGATAGAAACCAGAAATTGCATCCGGATTGAATACAACAGCACTATGCGCACTTTCCTCCACAGGTGCAAAGTCTCAAACAGTCTACGCTTCGATCGTTCCCTGGAAGATCAGTAGTAGTTTCCGATGCACGTCTGGCGGCATTCTGTAATCTGTGGACTACCGGAGTGTTGATGAAACACAGAAATTGCATTGGGATTGAATACAACAGTCACCATGCGCACTTTCCTCCATGGGAGTAATGTCTCTAACAGTCTACGCTTTGATCGTTCCCTGGAAGACCAGTAGTAGTTTCCGATGCACATCTGGAAGCATTCTGCAATCTGTGGACTATCAGAGAGTTGATGAAACATAGAAATTGCATCGGGATTGAATACAACAGTCACCATGCGCACATTCCTCCATGGGAGTAATGTCTCAAACTGACTACGCTTTGATCGTTCCCTGGAAGACAAGTTGTAGTTTCCGATGCACATCTGGAGGCATTCTGAAATCTGTGGACTAACTGAGTGTTGATGGAACACAGAAATTGCAATGGGATTGAATACAACAGTCACCATGCGCACTTTCCTCAACGGGACTAATGTCTCAAACAGTCTACGCTTTGATCGTTCCCTGGAAGACCAGTAGTAGTTTCCGTTGCAGGTCTGGTGGCATTCTGTAATCTGTGGACTATCAGAGTGTTGATGAAACACAGAAATTGCATTGGGATTGAATACAACAGTCACCATGCGCACTTTCCTTCACGGGAGTAATGTCTCAAACAGTCTACGCTTTGATCGTTCTCTGGAAGACCAGTAAGAGTTTCCGATGCACATCTGGTGGCATTCTGTAATCCGTTTACTATCAGAGTGTTAATAAAACACAGAAATTGCATTGGGATTGAATACAACAGTCCCCATGCGCACTTTCCTCCACGGGAGTAATGTCTCAAACAGTCTACAGTTTGATCGTTCCCTGGAAAACCAGTAGTAGTTTCCGTTGCACGTATGGTGGCATTCTGTAATCTGTGGACTATCAGAGTGTTGATGAAACACAGAAATTGCATTGGGATTGAATACAACAGTCACCATGCTCACATTCCTCCATGGGAATAATGTCTCAAACAGTCTACGCTTTGAGTTCCCTGAAAACAAGTAGTAATTTCCGATAAACATCTGGAGGCATTCTGTAATCTGTGGACTATCAGAGTCTTGATGAAACACAGAAATCGCATCGGGATTGAATACAACAGTCACCATGCGCACTTTCCTCCACGGTAGTTATGTCTCAAACAGTATATGCTTTGATCGTTCCTTGGAAGACCAGTAGTAGTTTCCGATGCACATCTGGTGGCATACTGTAACCTGTGGACTATCGGAGTGTTGATGAAACACAGAAATTGAATTTTGATTGAATACAACAGGCCCCATGAGCACTTACCTCCACGGGAGTAATGTCTCAAACAGTCTACGCTTTGATCGTTCCCTGGAAGACCAGTAGTAGTTTCCGATGCACATCTGGAGGCATTCTGTAATCTGTGGACTATAAGAGTGTTGATGAAACGCAGAAATTGCATCGGGATTGAATACAACAGTCGCCATGCGCACTTTCCTCCACGGCAGTAATGTCTCAAACAGTCTACGCTTTGATCGTTCCCTGGAAGACCAGTAGTAGTTTCCGATGCACGTCTGGTGGCATTCTGTAATCTGTGGATTATCAGAGTGTTGTTGGAACACAGAAATTGCATCGTGATTGAATTTAACAGTCACCATGCGCACTTTCCTCCATGGGAGTAGTGTCTCAAATTGTCTACTAGTTGATCGTTCCCTGGAAGACCAGTAGTAGTTTCCGATGCACCTTTCGATGCATTCTGTAATCTGTGGACCTTCAAAGTATTAATGAAACAGAGAAATTGTATTGGGATTGAATACAACAGTCACCAAGCGCACTTGCCAACATGTTAGTAATGTCTCAAAAAGTCTACGATTTTATCGTTCCCTTTAAGACCAGTGGTAGCTTCCGATGCACATCTGGAGGCATTCTGTAATCTGTGGGCTATCAGAGTGTTGATGAAAAACAGAAATTGCATTGGGATTGAATACAACAGTCACCATGCGCACTTTCCTCCACAGGAGTAATGTCTCAAACAGTCTACTCTTTGATCGTTCCCTGGAAGACCAGTAGTAGTTTCAGATGCACATCTGGTGGCATTCTGTAATCTGTGGACTATCAAAGTGTTGATGAAACACAGAAATTGCAACGGGATTGAATTTAACAGTCACCATGCGCACTTTCCTCCATGGGAGTAATGTCCCAAATAGTCTACTATTTGATCGTTCCCTGGAAGACCAGTAGTAGTTTCCGATGCACATTTCGATGCATTCTGTAATCTGTGGACCTTCAAAGTATTAATGAAACAGAGGAATTGCATTTTGATTGAATACAACAGTCACCAAGCGCATTTGCCAACATGTTAGTAATGTCTCAAACAGTCTACGCTTTGATCGTTCCCTGGAAGACCAGTAGTAGTTTCCGATGCACGTCTGGAGGCATTCTGTAATCTGTCTACTATCAGAGTATTGATGGAACAAAGATATTGCATCGGGATTGAATACAACAGCACTATGCGCACTTTCCTCCACGGGTGCAATGTCTCAAACAGTCTACGCTTTGATCGTTCCCTGGAAGAACATTAGTAGTTTCCGATGCACGTCTGGTGGCATTCTGTAATCTGTGGACTACCAGAGTGTTGATGAAACACAGGAAGTGCATCGGGATTGAATACAACAGTCACCATGCGCACTTTCCTCCACAGGAGTAATGTCTCAAACAGTCTACTCTTTGATCGTTCCCTGGAAGACCAGTAATAGTTTCCGATGCACGTCTTGTGGCATTCTGTAATCTGTGGACTATCGGAGTGTTGATGAAACACAGAAATTGCATTGGGATTGAATACAACAGTCCCCATGCTCACTTTCCTCCATGGGTGTCATGTCACAAACAGTCTACGCTTTGAGTTCCCTGTAAGACCGGTAGTAGTTTCCGATGCACATCTGGAGGCATTCTGTAATCTGTCTACTATCAGAGTATTGATAGAAACCAGAAATTGCATCGGGATTGAATACAACAGCACTATGCGCACTTTCCTCCACAGGTGCAAAGTCTCAAACAGTCTACGCTTCGATCGTTCCCTGGAAGATCAGTAGTAGTTTCCGATGCACGTCTGGCGGCATTCTGTAATCTGTGGACTACCGGAGTGTTGATGAAACACAGAAATTGCATTGGGATTGAATACAACAGTCACCATGCGCACTTTCCTCCATGGGAGTAATGTCTCTAACAGTCTACGCTTTGATCGTTCCCTGGAAGACCAGTAGTAGTTTCCGATGCACATCTGGAAGCATTCTGCAATCTGTGGACTATCAGAGAGTTGATGAAACATAGAAATTGCATCGGGATTGAATACAACAGTCACCATGCGCACATTCCTCCATGGGAGTAATGTCTCAAACTGACTACGCTTTGATCGTTCCCTGGAAGACAAGTTGTAGTTTCCGATGCACATCTGGAGGCATTCTGAAATCTGTGGACTAACTGAGTGTTGATGGAACACAGAAATTGCAATGGGATTGAATACAACAGTCACCATGCGCACTTTCCTCAACGGGACTAATGTCTCAAACAGTCTACGCTTTGATCGTTCCCTGGAAGACCAGTAGTAGTTTCCGTTGCAGGTCTGGTGGCATTCTGTAATCTGTGGACTATCAGAGTGTTGATGAAACACAGAAATTGCATTGGGATTGAATACAACAGTCACCATGCGCACTTTCCTTCACGGGAGTAATGTCTCAAACAGTCTACGCTTTGATCGTTCCCTGGAAGACCAGTAGTAGTTTCCGATGCACGTCTGGTGGCATTCTGTAATCTGTGGACTATCAGAGTGTTGATGAAACACAGAAATTGCATCGGGATTGAATACAATAGTCACCATGCTGACTTTCCTCCATGGGAGTAATGTCTCAAACAGTCTACGCTTTGAGTTCCCTGAAAACAAGTAGTTGTTTCCGATGCACATCTGGAGGCATTCTGTAATCTGTGGACTATCAGAGTGTTGATGAAACATAGAAATTGCATCGGGATTGAATACAACAGTCACCATGCGCACTTTCCTCCACAGGAGTAATGTCTCAAACAGTCTACTCTTTGATCGTTCCCTGGAAGACCAGTAATAGTTTCCGATGCACGTCTTGTGGCATTCTGTAATCTGTGGACTATCGGAGTGTTGATGAAACACAGAAATTGCATTGGGATTGAATACAACAGTCCCCATGCTCACTTTCCTCCATGGGTGTCATGTCACAAACAGTCTACGCTTTGAGTTCCCTGTAAGACCGGTAGTAGTTTCCGATGCACATCTGGAGGCATTCTGTAATCTGTGGACTATCAGAGTCTTGATGAAACACAGAAATCGCATCGGGATTGAATACAACAGTCACCATGCGCACTTTCCTCCACGGTAGTTATGTCTCAAACAGTATACGCTTTGATAGTTCCTTGGAAGACCAGTAGTAGTTTCCGATGCACATCTGGTGGCATACTGTAACCTGTGGACTATCGGAGTGTTGATGAAACACAGAAATTGAATTTTGATTGAATACAACAGGCCCCATGAGCACTTACCTCCACGGGAGTAATGTCTCAAACAGTCTACGCTTTGATCGTTCCCTGGAAGACCAGTAGTAGTTTCCGATGCACATCTGGAGGCATTCTGTAATCTGTGGACTATAAGAGTGTTGATGAAACGCAGAAATTGCATCGGGATTGAATACAACAGTCGCCATGCGCACTTTCCTCCACGGCAGTAATGTCTCAAACAGTCTACGCTTTGATCGTTCCCTGGAAGACCAGTAGTAGTTTCCGATGCACGTCTGGTGGCATTCTGTAATCTGTGGATTATCAGAGTGTTGTTGGAACACAGAAATTGCATCGTGATTGAATTTAACAGTCACCATGCGCACTTTCCTCCATGGGAGTAGTGTCTCAAATAGTCTACTAGGTGATCGTTCCCTGGAAGACCAGTAGTAGTTTCCGATGCACATTTCGATGCATTCTGTAATCTGTGGACCTTCAAAGTATTAATGAAACAGAGAAATTGTATTGGGATTGAATACAACAGTCACCAAGCGCACTTGCCAACATGTTAGTAATGTCTCAAAAAGTCTACGATTTTATCGTTCCCTGGAAGACCAGTGGTAGCTTCCGATGCACATCTGGAGGCATTCTGTAATCTGTGGGCTATCAGAGTGTTGATGAAAAACAGAAATTGCATTGGGATTGAATACAACAGTCACCATGCGCACATTCCTCCACAGGAGTAATGTCTCAAACAGTCTACTCTTTGATCGTTCCCTGGAAGACCAGTAGTAGTTTCAGATGCACATCTGGTGGCATTCTGTAATCTGTGGACTATCAAAGTGTTGATGAAACACAGAAATTGCAACGGGATTGAATTTAACAGTCACCATGCGCACTTTCCTCCATGGGAGTAATGTCCCAAATAGTCTACTATTTGATCGTTCCCTGGAAGACCAGTAGTAGTTTCCGATGCACATTTCGATGCATTCTGTAATCTGTGGACCTTCAAAGTATTAATGAAACAGAGGAATTGCATTTTGATTGAATACAACAGTCACCAAGCGCATTTGCCAACATGTTAGTAATGTCTCAAACAGTCTACGCTTTGATCGTTCCCTGGAAGACCAGTAGTAGTTTCCGATGCACGTCTGGAGGCATTCTGTAATCTGTCTACTATCAGAGTATTGATGGAACAAAGATATTGCATCGGGATTGAATACAACAGCACTATGCGCACTTTCCTCCACGGGTGCAATGTCTCAAACAGTCTACGCTTTGATCGTTCCCTGGAAGAACATTAGTAGTTTCCGATGCACGTCTGGTGGCATTCTGTAATCTGTGGACTACCAGAGTGTTGATGAAACACAGGAAGTGCATCGGGATTGAATACAACAGTCACCATGCGCACTTTCCTCCACAGGAGTAATGTCTCAAACAGTCTACTCTTTGATCGTTCCCTGGAAGACCAGTAATAGTTTCCGATGCACGTCTTGTGGCATTCTGTAATCTGTGGACTATCGGAGTGTTGATGAAACACAGAAATTGCATTGGGATTGAATACAACAGTCCCCATGCTCACTTTCCTCCATGGGTGTCATGTCACAAACAGTCTACGCTTTGAGTTCCCTGTAAGACCGGTAGTAGTTTCCGATGCACATCTGGAGGCATTCTGTAATCTGTCTACTATCAGAGTATTGATAGAAACCAGAAATTGCATCGGGATTGAATACAACAGCACTATGCGCACTTTCCTCCACAGGTGCAAAGTCTCAAACAGTCTACGCTTCGATCGTTCCCTGGAAGATCAGTAGTAGTTTCCGATGCACGTCTGGCGGCATTCTGTAATCTGTGGACTACCGGAGTGTTGATGAAACACAGAAATTGCATTGGGATTGAATACAACAGTCACCATGCGCACTTTCCTCCATGGGAGTAATGTCTCTAACAGTCTACGCTTTGATCGTTCCCTGGAAGACCAGTAGTAGTTTCCGATGCACATCTGGAAGCATTCTGCAATCTGTCGACTATCAGAGAGTTGATGAAACATAGAAATTGCATCGGGATTGAATACAACAGTCACCATGCGCACATTCCTCCATGGGAGTAATGTCTCAAACTGACTACGCTTTGATCGTTCCCTGGAAGACAAGTTGTAGTTTCCGATGCACATCTGGAGGCATTCTGAAATCTGTGGACTAACTGAGTGTTGATGGAACACAGAAATTGCAATGGGATTGAATACAACAGTCACCATGCGCACTTTCCTCAACGGGACTAATGTCTCAAACAGTCTACGCTTTGATCGTTCCCTGGAAGACCAGTAGTAGTTTCCGTTGCAGGTCTGGTGGCATTCTGTAATCTGTGGACTATCAGAGTGTTGATGAAACACAGAAATTGCATTGGGATTGAATACAACAGTCACCATGCGCACTTTCCTTCACGGGAGTAATGTCTCAAACAGTCTACGCTTTGATCGTTCCCTGGAAGACCAGTGGTAGTTTCCGATGCACGTCTGGTGGCATTCTGTAATCTGTGGACTATCAGAGTGTTGATGAAACACAGAAATTGCATCGGGATTGAATACAATAGTCACCATGCTGACTTTCCTCCATGGGAGTAATGTCTCAAACAGTCTACGCTTTGAGTTCCCTGAAAACAAGTAGTAGTTTCCGATGCACATCTGGAGGCATTTTGTAATCTGTGGACTATCAGAGTGTTGATGAAACATAGAAATTGCATCGGGATTGAATACAACAGTCACCATGCGCACTTTCCTCCACAGGAGTAATGTCTCAAACAGTCTACTCTTTGATCGTTCCCTGGAAGACCAGTAATAGTTTCCGATGCACGTCTTGTGGCATTCTGTAATCTGTGGACTATCGGAGTGTTGATGAAACCCAGAAATTGCATTGGGATTGAATACAACAGTCCCCATGCTCACTTTCCTCCATGGGTGTCATGTCACAAACAGTCTACGCTTTGAGTTCCCTGTAAGACCGGTAGTAGTTTCCGATGCACATCTGGAGGCATTCTGTAATCTGTCTACTATCAGAGTATTGATAGAAACCAGAAATTGCATCGGGATTGAATACAACAGCACTATGCGCACTTTCCTCCACAGGTGCAAAGTCTCAAACAGTCTACGCTTCGATCGTTCCCTGGAAGATCAGTAGTAGTTTCCGATGCACGTCTGGCGGCATTCTGTAATCTGTGGACTACCGGAGTGTTGATGAAACACAGAAATTGCATTGGGATTGAATACAACAGTCACCATGCGCACTTTCCTCCATGGGAGTAATGTCTCTAACAGTCTACGCTTTGATCGTTCCCTGGAAGACCAGTAGTAGTTTCCGATGCACATCTGGAAGCATTCTGCAATCTGTGGACTATCAGAGAGTTGATGAAACATAGAAATTGCATCGGGATTGAATACAACAGTCACCATGCGCACATTCCTCCATGGGAGTAATGTCTCAAACTGACTACGCTTTGATCGTTCCCTGGAAGACAAGTTGTAGTTTCCGATGCACATCTGGAGGCATTCTGAAATCTGTGGACTAACTGAGTGTTGATGGAACACAGAAATTGCAATGGGATTGAATACAACAGTCACCATGCGCACTTTCCTCAACGGGACTAATGTCTCAAACAGTCTACGCTTTGATCGTTCCCTGGAAGACCAGTAGTAGTTTCCGTTGCAGGTCTGGTGGCATTCTGTAATCTGTGGACTATCAGAGTGTTGATGAAACACAGAAATTGCATTGGGATTGAATACAACAGTCACCATGCGCACTTTCCTTCACGGGAGTAATGTCTCAAACAGTCTACGCTTTGATCGTTCTCTGGAAGACCAGTAAGAGTTTCCGATGCACATCTGGTGGCATTCTGTAATCCGTTTACTATCAGAGTGTTAATAAAACACAGAAATTGCATTGGGATTGAATACAACAGTCCCCATGCGCACTTTCCTCCACGGGAGTAATGTCTCAAACAGTCTACAGTTTGATCGTTCCCTGGAAGACCAGTAGTAGTTTCCGTTGCACGTATGGTGGCATTCTGTAATCTGTGGACTATCAGAGTGTTGATGAAACACAGAAATTGCATTGGGATTGAATACAACAGTCACCATGCTCACATTCCTCCATGGGAATAATGTCTCAAACAGTCTACGCTTTGAGTTCCCTGAAAACAAGTAGTAATTTCCGATAAACATCTGGAGGCATTCTGTAATCTGTGGACTATCAGAGTCTTGATGAAACACAGAAATCGCATCGGGATTGAATACAACAGTCACCATGCGCACTTTCCTCCACGGTAGTTATGTCTCAAACAGTATACGCTTTGATCGTTCCTTGGAAGACCAGTAGTAGTTTCCGATGCACATCTGGTGGCATACTGTAACCTGTGGACTATCGGAGTGTTGATGAAACACAGAAATTGAATTTTGATTGAATACAACAGGCCCCATGAGCGCTTACCTCCACGGGAGTAATGTCTCAAACAGTCTACGCTTTGATCGTTCCCTGGAAGACCAGTAGTAGTTTCCGATGCACATCTGGAGGCATTCTGTAATCTGTGGACTATAAGAGTGTTGATGAAACGCAGAAATTGCATCGGGATTGAATACAACAGTCGCCATGCGCACTTTCCTCCACGGCAGTAATGTCTCAAACAGTCTACGCTTTGATCGTTCCCTGGAAGACCAGTAGTAGTTTCCGATGCACGTCTGGTGGCATTCTGTAATCTGTGGATTATCAGAGTGTTGTTGGAACACAGAAATTGCATCGTGATTGAATTTAACAGTCACCATGCGCACTTTCCTCCATGGGAGTAGTGTCTCAAATAGTCTACTAGTTGATCGTTCCCTGGAAGACCAGTAGTAGTTTCCGATGCACATTTCGATGCATTCTGTAATCTGTGGACCTTCAAAGTATTAATGAAACAGAGAAATTGTATTGGGATTGAATACAACAGTCACCAAGCGCACTTGCCAACATGTTAGTAATGTCTCAAAAAGTCTACGATTTTATCGTTCCCTGGAAGACCAGTGGTAGCTTCCGATGCACATCTGGAGGCATTCTGTAATCTGTGGGCTATCAGAGTGTTGATGAAAAACAGAAATTGCATTGGGATTGAATACAACAGTCACCATGCGCACTTTCCTCCACAGGAGTAATGTCTCAAACAGTCTACTCTTTGATCGTTCCCTGGAAGACCAGTAGTAGTTTCAGATGCACATCTGGTGGCATTCTGTAATCTGTGGACTATCAAAGTGTTGATGAAACACAGAAATTGCAACGGGATTGAATTTAACAGTCACCATGCGCACTTTCCTCCATGGGAGTAATGTCCCAAATAGTCTACTATTTGATCGTTCCCTGGAAGACCAGTAGTAGTTTCCGATGCACATTTCGATGCATTCTGTAATCTGTGGACCTTCAAAGTATTAATGAAACAGAGGAATTGCATTTTGATTGAATACAACAGTCACCAAGCGCATTTGCCAACATGTTAGTAATGTCTCAAACAGTCTACGCTTTGATCGTTCCCTGGAAGACCAGTAGTAGTTTCCGATGCACGTCTGGAGGCATTCTGTAATCTGTCTACTATCAGAGTATTGATGGAACAAAGATATTGCATCGGGATTGAATACAACAGCACTATGCGCACTTTCCTCCACGGGTGCAATGTCTCAAACAGTCTACGCTTTGATCGTTCCCTGGAAGAACTAGTAGTTTCCGATGCACGTCTGGTGGCATTCTGTAATCTGTGGACTACCAGAGTGTTGATGAAACACAGGAAGTGCATCGGGATTGAATACAACAGTCACCATGCGCACTTTCCTCCACAGGAGTAATGTCTCAAACAGTCTACTCTTTGATCGTTCCCTGGAAGACCAGTAATAGTTTCCGATGCACGTCTTGTGGCATTCTGTAATCTGTGGACTATCGGAGTGTTGATGAAACACAGAAATTGCATTGGGATTGAATACAACAGTCCCCATGCTCACTTTCCTCCATGGGTGTCATGTCACAAACAGTCTACGCTTTGAGTTCCCTGTAAGACCGGTAGTAGTTTCCGATGCACATCTGGAGGCATTCTGTAATCTGTCTACTATCAGAGTATTGATAGAAACCAGAAATTGCATCGGGATTGAATACAACAGCACTATGCGCACTTTCCTCCACAGATGCAAAGTCTCAAACAGTCTACGCTTCGATCGTTCCCTGGAAGATCAGTAGTAGTTTCCGATGCACGTCTGGCGGCATTCTGTAATCTGTGGACTACCGGAGTGTTGATGAAATACAGAAATTGCATTGGGATTGAATACAACAGTCACCATGCGCACTTTCCTCCATGGGAGTAATGTCTCTAACAGTCTACGCTTTGATCGTTCCCTGGAAGACCAGTAGTAGTTTCCGATGCACATCTGGAAGCATTCTGCAATCTGTGGACTATCAGAGAGTTGATGAAACATAGAAATTGCATCGGGATTGAATACAACAGTCACCATGCGCAGATTCCTCCATGGGAGTAATGTCTCAAACTGACTACGCTTTGATCGTTCCCTGGAAGACAAGTTGTAGTTTCCGATGCACATCTGGAGGCATTCTGAAATCTGTGGACTAACTGAGTGTTGATGGAACACAGAAATTGCAATGGGATTGAATACAACAGTCACCATGCGCACTTTCCTCAACGGGACTAATGTCTCAAACAGTCTACGCTTTGATCGTTCCCTGGAAGACCAGTAGTAGTTTCCGTTGCAGGTCTGGTGGCATTCTGTAATCTGTGGACTATCAGAGTGTTGATGAAACACAGAAATTGCATTGGGATTGAATACAACAGTCACCATGCGCACTTTCCTTCACGGGAGTAATGTCTCAAACAGTCTACGCTTTGATCGTTCTCTGGAAGACCAGTAAGAGTTTCCGATGCACATCTGGTGGCATTCTGTAATCCGTTTACTATCAGAGTGTTAATAAAACACAGAAATTGCATTGGGATTGAATACAACAGTCCCCATGCGCACTTTCCTCCACGGGAGTAATGTCTCAAACAGTCTACAGTTTGATCGTTCCCTGGAAGACCAGTAGTAGTTTCCGTTGCACGTATGGTGGCATTCTGTAATCTGTGGACTATCAGAGTGTTGATGAAACACAGAAATTGCATTGGGATTGAATACAACAGTCACCATGCTCACATTCCTCCATGGGAATAATGTCTCAAACAGTCTACGCTTTGAGTTCCCTGAAAACAAGTAGTAATTTCCGATAAACATCTGGAGGCATTCTGTAATCTGTGGACTATCAGAGTCTTGATGAAACACAGAAATCGCATCGGGATTGAATACAACAGTCACCATGCGCACTTTCCTCCACGGTAGTTATGTCTCAAACAGTATACGCTTTGATCGTTCCTTGGAAGACCAGTAGTAGTTTCCGATGCACATCTGGTGGCATACTGTAACCTGTGGACTATCGGAGTGTTGATGAAACACAGAAATTGAATTTTGATTGAATACAACAGGCCCCATGAGCACTTACCTCCACGGGAGTAATGTCTCAAACAGTCTACGCTTTGATCGTTCCCTGGAAGACCAGTAGTAGTTTCCGATGCACATCTGGAGGCATTCTGTAATCTGTGGACTATAAGAGTGTTGATGAAACGCAGAAATTGCATCGGGATTGAATACAACAGTCGCCATGCGCACTTTCCTCCACGGCAGTAATGTCTCAAACAGTCTACGCTTTGATCGTTCCCTGGAAGACCAGTAGTAGTTTCCGATGCACGTCTGGTGGCATTCTGTAATCTGTGGATTATCAGAGTGTTGTTGGAACACAGAAATTGCATCGTGATTGAATTTAACAGTCACCATGCGCACTTTCCTCCATGGGAGTAGTGTCTCAAATAGTCTACTAGTTGATCGTTCCCTGGAAGACCAGTAGTAGTTTCCGATGCACATTTCGATGCATTCTGTAATCTGTGGACCTTCAAAGTATTAATGAAACAGAGAAATTGTATTGGGATTGAATACAACAGTCACCAAGCGCACTTGCCAACATGTTAGTAATGTCTCAAAAAGTCTACGATTTTATCGTTCCCTGGAAGACCAGTGGTAGCTTCCGATGCACATCTGGAGGCATTCTGTAATCTGTGGGCTATCAGAGTGTTGATGAAAAACAGAAATTGCATTGGGATTGAATACAACAGTCACCATGCGCACTTTCCTCCACAGGAGTAATGTCTCAAACAGTCTACTCTTTGATCGTTCCCTGGAAGACCAGTAGTAGTTTCAGATGCACATCTGGTGGCATTCTGTAATCTGTGGACTATCAAAGTGTTGATGAAACACAGAAATTGCAACGGGATTGAATTTAACAGTCACCATGCGCACTTTCCTCCATGGGAGTAATGTCCCAAATAGTCTACTATTTGATCGTTCCCTGGAAGACCAGTAGTAGTTTCCGATGCACATTTCGATGCATTCTGTAATCTGTGGACCTTCAAAGTATTAATGAAACAGAGGAATTGCATTTTGATTGAATACAACAGTCACCAAGCGCATTTGCCAACATGTTAGTAATGTCTCAAACAGTCTACGCTTTGATCGTTCCCTGGAAGACCAGTAGTAGTTTCCGATGCACGTCTGGAGGCATTCTGTAATCTGTCTACTATCAGAGTATTGATGGAACAAAGATATTGCATCGGGATTGAATACAACAGCACTATGCGCACTTTCCTCCACGGGTGCAATGTCTCAAACAGTCTACGCTTTGATCGTTCTCTGGAAGAACATTAGTAGTTTCCGATGCACGTCTGGTGGCATTCTGTAATCTGTGGACTACCAGAGTGTTGATGAAACACAGGAAGTGCATCGGGATTGAATATAACAGTCACCATGCGCTCTTTCCTCCATGGGAGTAATGTCTCAAAGAGTCTACGCTTTGATCTTCCCTGGAAGATCAGTAGTAGTTTCCGAAGCACATCTGGAGGCATTCTGAAATCTATGGACTTTCTGAGTGTTGATGAAACACAGAAATTGCAATGGGATTGAATGCAACAGTCACCATGCGCACTTTCCTCGATGGGAGTAATGTTTCAAATAGTCTACTATTTGATCGTTCCCTGGAAGACCAGTAGTAGATCCGATGCACATTTCGATGCATTCTGTAATCTGTGGACCTTCAAAGTATTAATGAAACAGAGAAATTGCATTGGGATTGAATACAACAGTCACCAAGCGCACTTGCCAACATGTTAGTAATGTCTCAAACAGTCTACGCTTTTATCGTTCCCTGGCAGACCAGTGGTAGCTTCCGATGCACATCTGGAGGCATTCTGTTATCTGTGGGCTATCAGAGTGATGATGAAAAACAGAAATTGCATTTTGATTGAATACAACAGTCACCATGCGCACTTTCCTCCACGGGAGTAATGTCTCAAACAGTCTACTCTTTGATCGTTCCCTGCAAGACCAGTAATAGTTTCCGATGCACATCTTGTGGCATTCCTTAAACTGTGGACTATCAGAGTGTTGATGAAACACAGAAATTGCATCGGGATTGAATACAACAGACACCATGCGCACTTTCCTCCACGTGAGTAATGTCTCAAACAGTCTACGCTTTGATCGTTCCCTGGAAGACCAGTAGTAGTTTCCGATGCACGTCTGGTGGCATTCTGTAATCTGTGGACTATCAGAGTGTTGATGAAACACAGAAATTGCATCGGTATTGAATACAACAGTCACTATGCGCACTTTCCACCACGGGAGTAATGTCTCAAACAGTCTACGCTTTGATCGTTCCCTGGAAGACCAGTAGTAGTTTCCGATGCACATCTGGTGGCATTCTGCAATCTGTGGACTATCAGAGTGTTGATGAAACACAGAAATTGCAACGGGATTGAATACAATAGTCACCATGCTCACTTTCCTCCATGGGAGTAATGTCTCAAACAGTCTACGCTTTGAGTTCCCTGAAAACAAGTAGTAGTTTCCGATGCACATCTGGAGGCATTCTGTAATCTGTGGACTATCAGAGTGTTGATGAAACACAGAAATTGCATCGGGATTGAATACAACAGTCACCATGCGCACATTCCTCCATGGGAGTAATGTCTGAAACTGACTACGCTTTGATCGTTCCCTGGAAGACAAGTTGTAGTTTCCGATGCACATCTGGTGGCATTCTGAAATCTGTGGACTAACTGAGTGTTGATGGAACACAGAAATTGCAATGGGATTGAATACAACAGTCACCATGCGCACTTTCCTCAACGGGACTAATGTCTCAAACAGTCTACGCTTTGATCGTTCCCTGGAAGACCAGTAGTAGTTTCCGTTGCACGTCTGGTGGCATTCTGTAATCTGTGGACTATCAGAGTGTTGATGAAACACAGAAATTGCATTGGGATTGAATACAACAGTCACCATGCGCACTTTCCTTCACGGGAGTAATGTCTCAAACAGTCTACGCTTTGATCGTTCTCTGGAAGACCAGTAAGAGTTTCCGATGCACATCTGGTGGCATTCTGTAATCCGTTTACTATCAGAGTGTTAATAAAACACAGAAATTGCATTGGGATTGAATACAACAGTCCCCATGCGCACTTTCTTCCACGGGAGTAATGTCTCAAACAGTCTACGCTTTGATCGTTCCCTGGAAGACCAGTAGTAGTTTCCGTTGCACGTATGGTGGCATTCTGTAATCTATGGACTATCAGAGTGTTGATGAAACACAGAAATTGCATTGGGATTGAATACAACAGTCACCGTGCTCACATTCCTCCATGGGAATAATGTCTCAAACAGTCTACGCATTGACTTCCCTGAAAACAAGTAGTAATTTCCGATAAACATCTGGAGGCATTCTGTAATCTGTGGACTATCAGAGTGTTGATGAAACACAGAAATTGCATCGGGATTGAATACAACAGTCACCATGCGCACTTTCCTCCACGGTAGTAATGTCTCAAACAGTATACGCTTTGATCGTTCCCTGGAAGACCAGTAGTAGTTTCCGATGCACATCTGGTGGCATACTGTAACCTGTGGACTATCAGAGTGTTGATGAAACACAGAAATTGCATCGGGATTGAATACAACAGTCCCCATGCGCACTTTCTTCCACGGGAGTAATGTCTCAAACAGTCTGCGCGTTGATCGTTCCCTGGAAGACCAGTAGTAGTTTCCGATGCACATCTGGTGGCATTCTGTAATCCGTGGACTATCAGAGTGTTAATGAAACACAGAAATTGCATCGGGATTGAATACAACAGTCACCATGCGCACATTCCTCCACAGGAGTAATGTCTCAAACAGTCTACGCTTTGATCGTTCCCTGGAAGACCAGTAGTAGTTTCCGATGCACATCTGGAGGCATTCTGAAATCTATGGACTAACTGAGTGTTGATGAAACACAGAAATTGCATTTTGATTGAATACAACAGGCCCCATGAGCACTTACCTCCACGGGAGTAATGTCTCAAACAGTCTACGCTTTGATCGTTCCGTGGAAGACCAGTAGTAGTTTCAGATGCACATCTGGTGGCATTCTGTAATCTGTGGACTATCAGAGTGTTGATGAAACACAGAAATTGCAAGGGGATTGAATTTAACAGTCACCATGCGCACTTTCCTCCATGGGAGTAATGTCCCAAATAGTCTACTATTTGATCGTTCCCTGGAAGACCAGTAGTAGTTTCCGATGCACATTTCGATGCATTCTGTAATCTGTGGACCTTAAAAGTATTAATGAAACAGAGGAATTGCATTTTGATTGAATACAACAGTCACCAAGCGCATTTGCCAACATGTTAGTAATGTCTCAAACAGTCTACGCTTTGATCGTTCTCTGGAAGACCAGAAGTAGTTTCCGTTGCACATCTGGATGCATTCTGTAATCTGTGGACTATCAGAGTGTTGATGGATCACAGAAATTGCATCGGGATTGAATACAACAGTCACCATGCGCACTTTCCTCCACGGGAGTAATGTCTCAAACAGTCTACGCTTTGATCGTTCCCTGGAAGACCAGTAGTAGTTTCCGTTGCACGTCTGGTGGCATTCTGTAATCTGTGGACTATCAGAGTGTTGATGAAAAACAGAAATTGCATTGGGATTGAATACAACAGTCACCATACGCACTTTCCTGCACGGGAGTAATGTCTCAAACAGTCTACGCTTTGATCGTTCCCTGGAAGACCAGTAGTAGTTTCCGATGCACGTCTGGTGGCATTCTGTAATCTGTGGACTATCAGAGTGTTGATGAAACACAGAAATTGCATCGGGATTGAATACAACAGTCCCCATGCGCACTTTCTTCCACGGGAGTAATGTCTCAAACAGTCTACGCGTTGATCGTTCCCTGGAAGACCAGTAGTAGTTTCCGATGCACATCTGGTGGCATTCTGTAATCCGTGGACTATCAGAGTGTTAATGAAACACAGAAATTGCATCGGGATTGAATACAACAGTCACCATGCGCACATTCCTCCACAGGAGTAATGTCTCAAACAGTCTACGCTTTGATCGTTCCCTGGAAGACCAGTAGTAGTTTCCGATGCACATCTGGAGGCATTCTGAAATCAATGGACTAACTGAGTGTTGATGAAACACAGAAATTGCAATGGGATTGAATACAACAGTCACCATGCTCACTTTCCTCCATGGGAGTAATGTCTCAAACAGTCAACGCTTTGAGTTCCCTGGAAGACCAGTAGTAGTTTCCGATGAACATCTGGAGGCATTGTGTAATATGTCTACTATCAGAGTGTTGATGGAACACAGAAATTGCATCGGGATTGAATACAACAGTCACCATGTGCACTTTCCTCCACGGGTGCAATGTCTCAAACAGTCTACGCTTTGATCGTTCACTGGAAGACCAGTAGTAGTTTCCGAAGCACATCTGATGGCATTCTGTAATATGTGGACTATCAGAGTGTCGATGAAACACAGAAATTGCATCGGGATTGAATACAACAGTCACCATGCGCACTTTCCTCCACGGCATTAATGTCTCAATCAGTCTACGCTTTGATCGTCCAGTGTAAGACCAGTAGTAGTTTCCGATGCACACCTGGTGGCATTCTGTAATCTGTGGACTATCAGAGTGTTGATGAAACATAGAAATTGCATCGGGATTGAGTACAACAGTCACCATGCGCACTTTCCTCCATGGGAGTAATGTCTCAAATAGTCGAGCTTTGATCGTTCCCTGGAAGACCAGTAGTAGTTTCCGATGCACATCTGGTTGCATTCTGTAATCTGTGGACTATCAGAGTGTTGATGAAACACAGAAATTGCATCGGGATAGAATACAACAGTCACCATCCGCACTTTCCTCCACAGGAGTAATGGCTCAAACAGTCTACGTTTTGATCGTTCCTTGGAAGACCAGTAGTAGTTTCCGATGCACATCTGGTGGCATTCCTTAATCTGTGGACTATCAGAGTGCTCATGATACACAGAAATTGCATCGGGATTGAATACAACAGTCACCAATCGCACTTTTCTCCATTGGAGTAATGTATCAAATAGTCTACGCTTTGATCGTTCCCTGGAAGACCAGTAGTAGTTTCCGATGCACATCTGGTGGCATTCTGTTATCTGTGGACTTTCAGAGTGTTGATGAAACACAGAAATTGCATCCTTATTGAATACAACAGTCACCATGCGCAGTTTCCTCCACGGGAATAATGTTTCAAACAGTCTACGTTTTAATCGTTCCCTGGAAGACCAGTAGTAGTTTCCGATGCACATCTGGTGGCATTCCTTAATCTGTGGACCATCAGAGTGTTGATGAAACACAGAAATTGCATCGGGATTGAATACAACATTCACCATGCGCACTTTAATCCATGGGAGTAATGTCTCAAATAGTCGACGCTTTGATCGTTCCCTGGAATACCAGTAGTAGTTTCCGATTCACATCTGGAGGCATTCTGTAGTCTGTGGACTATCAGAGTGTTGATGAAACACAGAAATTGCATTGGGATTGAATACAACAGTCACCATTTGCACTTTCCTCCACGGGAGTAATGTCTCAAACAGTATACTATTTGATCGTTCCCTGGAAGACCAGTAGTAGTTTCCGATGAACATCTGGTGGCATTCTGTAATCTGTGGACTATCAGTTTATGATGAAACACAGAAATTGCATTGGGATTGAATACAACAGTCACCATGCGCACTTTCCTCCACAGGAGTAAAGTCTCCAACAGTCTACGCTTTGATCGTTCCCTGGAAGACCAGTAATAGTTTCCGATGCACATCTTGTGGCACTCCTTAATCTGTGGACTATCAGAGTGTTGATGAAACACAGAAATTGCATCGGGATTGAATACAACAGTCACCATGCACACTTTCCTCTACGGGAGTAATGTCTCAAACAGTCTACGCTTTGATCGTTCCCTGGAAGACCAGTAGTAGTTTCCGATGCACGTCTGGTGGCATTCTGTAATCTGTGGACTATCAGAGTGTTGATGAAACACAAAAATTGCATCGGGATTGAATACAACAGTCACCATGCGCACTTTCCTCCACGGGAGTAATGTCTCAAACAGACTACGTTTTGATCGTTCCCTGGAAGACCAGTAGTAGTTTCCGAAGCACATCTGGTGGCATTCTGTAATCTGTGGACTATCAGAGTGTTGATGAAACACAGAAATTGCATCGGGATTGAATACAACAGTCACCAAGCGCACTTTCCTCCACGGCATTAATGTCTCAAACAGTCTACGATTTGATCGTTCACTGGAAGACCAGTAGTAGTTTCCGATGCACACCTGGTGGCATTCTGTAATCTGTGGACTATCAAAGTGTTGATGAAACACAGAAATTGCATCGGGATTGAATACAACAGTCACCATCCGCACTTTCCGCCATGGGAGTAATGTCTCAAATAGTCGAGCTTTGATCGTTCCCTGTAAGTCCAGTAGTTGTTTCCGATGCACCCCTGGAAGCATTCTGCAATCTGTGGACTATCAGAGTGTTGATGAAACACAGAAATTGCATCGGGATTGAATACAACAGTTACCATGCGCACTTTCCTCCATGGCAGTAATGTCTCAAACGGTCTATGCTTTGATCTTCCCTGGAAGATCAGTAGTAGTTTCCGATGCACATCTGGAGGCATTCTGAAATCTATGGACTAATAAGTGTTGATGAAACACAGAAATTGCAATGGGAATGAATACAACAGTCACCATGCTCACTTTCCGCCATTTGAGTAATGTCTCAAACAGTCAACGCTTTGAGTTCCCTGGAAGACCAGTAGTAGTTTCCGATGCACATCTGGAGGCATTGTGTAATCTGTCTACTATCAGAGTGTTGATTGAACATAGAAATTGCATCGGGACTGAATACAACAGTCACCATGCGCAGTTTCCTCCACGGGTGTAATGTCTCAAACATTCTACGTTTTAATCGTTCCCTGGAAGACCAGTAGTAGTTTCCGATGCACATCTGGTGGCATTCCTTAATCTGTGGACCATCAGAGTGTTGATGAAGCACAGAAATTGCATCGGGATTTAGTACAACAGTCACCATGCGCACTTTAATCCATGGGAGTAATGTCTCAAATAGTCGACGCTTTGATCGTTCCCTGGATGACCAGTAGTAGTTTCCGATGCACATCTGGAGGCATTCTGCAATCTGAGGACTATCAGAGTGTTGATGAATCACAGAAATTGCATCGGGATTGAATACAACAGTCACCGTGCGCACTTTCCTCCACGGGAGTTATGTCACAAACAGTCTACACTTTGAGTTTCCTGGAAGACCGGTAGTAGTTTCCGATGCACATCTGGAGGCATTCTGTAATCTGTCTACTATCAGAGTATTGATGGAGCACAGAAATTGCATCGGGATTGAATACAACAGCACTATGCGCACTTTCCTCCACGGGAGTAATGTCTCAAACAGTCTACGTTTTAATCGTTCCCTGGAAGACCAGTAGTAGTTTCCGATGCACATCTGGTGGCATTCCTTAATCTGTGGACCATCAGAGTGTTGATGAAACACAGAAATTGCATCGGGATTGAATACAACATTCACCATGCGCACTTTAATCCATGGGAGTAATGTCTCAAATAGTCGACGCTTTGATCGTTCCCTGGAATACCAGTAGTAGTTTCCGATTCACATCTGGAGGCATTCTGTAATCTGTGGACTATCAGAGTGTTGATGAAACACAGAAATTGCATTGGGATTGAATACAACAGTCACCATTTGCACTTTCCTCCACGGGAGTAATGTCTCAAACAGTCTACTATTTGATCGTTCCCTGGAAGACCAGTAGTAGTTTCCGATGAACATCTGGTGGCATTCTGTAATCTGTGGACTATCAGTTTATGATGAAACACAGAAATTGCATTGGGATTGAATACAACAGTCACCATGCGCACTTTCCTCCACAGGAGTAAAGTCTCCAACTGTCTACGCTTTGATCGTTCCCTGGAAGACCAGTAATAGTTTCCGATGCACATCTTGTGGCACTCCTTAATCTGTGGACTATCAGAGTGTTGATGAAACACAGAAATTGCATCGGGATTGAATACAACAGTCACCATGCACACTTTCCTCCACGGGAGTAATGTCTCAAACAGTCAACGCTTTGAGTTCCCTGGAAGACCAGTAGTAGTTTCCGATGCACATCTGGAGGCATTGTGTAATCTGTCTACTATCAGAGTGTTGATTGAACATAGAAATTGCATCGGGACTGAATACAACAGTCACCATGCGCAGTTTCCTCCACGGGTGTAATGTCTCAAACATTCTACGTTTTAATCGTTCCCTGGAAAACCAGTAGTAGTTTCCGATGCACATCTGGTGGCATTCCTTAATCTGTGGACTATCAGAGTGTTGATGAAGCACAGAAATTGCATCGCGATTGAATACAACAGTCACCATGCGCACTTTAATCCATGGGAGTAATGTCTCAAATAGTTGACGCTTTGATCGTTCCCTGGATGACCAGTAGTAGTTTCCGATGCACATTTCCATGCATTCTGAAATCTGTGGACCTTCGGATTGTTGATGAAACACAGAAATTGCATCGGAATTGAATACAACAGTCACCATGAGCACTTGCCTCCATGGGAGTAAAGTCTCAAACAGTCTACGCTTTGAACGTTCCCTGGAAGACCAGTGGTAGTTTCCGATTCACATCTGGAGGCATTCTGTAATCTGATGACTATCAGAGTGTTGATGAATCACAGAAATTGCATTGGGATTGAATACAACAGTCACCATGCGCACTTTCCTCCACGGGAGTAATGTCTCAAACAGTCTACTATTTGAACGTTCCATGGAACACCAGTAGTAGTTTCCAACTCACATCTGGGAGCATTCTGTAATCTGTGGACTATCAGAGTGTTGATGAAACACAGAAATTGCATCGGGATTGAATACAACAGTCACCATGCGCACTTTCCTCCACGGGAGTAATGTCTCAAACAGTCTACGCTTTGATCGTTCCCTGGAAGACCAGTAGTAGTTTCCGATGCACGTCTGGTGGCATTCTGTAATCTGTGGGTTTCAGAGTGTTAATGAAACACAGAAATTGCATCGGGATTGAATATAACAGTCACCATGCGCACTTTAATCCATGGGAGTAATGTCTCAAATAGTCGACGCTTTGATCGTTCCCTGGATGACCAGTAGTAGTTTCCGATGCACATCTGGTGGCATTCTGCAATCTGAGGACTATAAGAGTGTTGATGAAACACAGAAATTGCATCGGGATTGAATACAACAGTCACCATGCGCACTTTCCTCCATGGGAGTTATGTCACAAACAGTCTACACTTTGAGTTTCCTGGAAGACCGGTAGTAGTTTCCGATGCACATCTGGAGGCATTCTGTAATCTGTCTACTATCAGTGTATTGATGGAGCACAGAAATTGCATCGGGATTGAATACAACAGCACTATGCGCACTTTCCTCCACGGGTGCAATGTCTCAAACAGTCTACGCTTTGATCGTTCCCTGGAAGACCTGTAGTAGTTTACGATGCACGTCTGGTGGCATTCTGTAATCTGTGGACTACCAGAGTGTTGAAACACAGAAATTGCATCGGGATTGAATACAACAGTCCCCATGCGCACTTTCCTCCATGGCAGTAATGTCTCAAACGGTCTATGCTTTGATCTTCCCTGGAAGATCAGTAGTAGTTTCCGATGCACATCTGGAGGCATTCTGAAATCTATGGACTAATAAGTGTTGATGAAACACAGAAATTGCAATGGGAATGAATACAACAGTCACCATGCTCACTTTCCTCCATTTGAGTAATGTCTCAAACAGTCAACGCTTTGAGTTCCCTGGAAGACCAGTAGTAGTTTCCGATGCACATCTGGAGGCATTGTGTAATCTGTCAACTATCAGAGTGTTGATTGAACATAGAAATTGCATCGGGACTGAATACAACAGTCACCATGCGCACTTTCCTCCATGGGAGTTATGTCACAAACAGTCTACACTTTGAGTTTCCTGGAAGACCGGTAGTAGTTTCCGATGCACATCTGGAGGCATTCTGTAATCTGTCTACTATCAGAGTATTGATGGAGCACAGAAATTGCATCGGGATTGAATACAACAGCACTATGCGCACTTTCCTCCACAGGTGCAATGTCTCAAACAGTCTACGCTTTGATCGTTCCCTGGAAGACCAGTAGTAGTTTACGATGCACGTCTGGTGGCATTCTGTAATCTGTGGACTATCAGAGTGTCGATGAAACAGAGAAATTGCATCGGGATTGAATACAACAGACACCATGCGCACTTTCCTCCACGGGAGTAATGTCTCAAACAGTCTACGCTTTGATCGTTCCCTGGAAGACCAGTAGTAATATCCGATGCACATCTGGTTGCATTCTGTAATCTGCGGACTATCAGAGTGTTGATGAAACACAGAAATTGCATCGGGATAGAATACAACAGTCACCATACGCACTTTCCTCCACAGGAGTAATGGCTCAAACAGTCTACGTTTTGATCGTTCTTTGGAAAACCAGTAGTAGTTTCCGATGCACATCTGGTGGCATTCCTTAATCTGTGGACTATCAGACTGCTCATGAAACACAGAAATTGCATCGGGATTGAATACAACAGTCACCAATCGCACTTTTCTCCATTGGAGTAATGTCTCAAATAGTCTACGCTTTGATCGTTCCCTGGAAGACCAGTAGTAGTTTCCGATGCACATCTGGTGGCATTCTGTTATCTGTGGACTTTCAGAGTGTTGATGAAACACAGAAATTGCATCCTTATTGAATACAACAGTCACCATGCGCAGTTTCCTCCACGGGAGTAATGTCTCAAACAGTCTACGTTTTAATCGTTCCCTGGAAGACCAGTAGTAGTTTCCGATGCACATCTGGTGGCATTCCTTAATCTGTGGACCATCAGAGTGTTGATGAGACACTGAAATTGCATCGGGATTGAATACAACATTCACCATGCGCACTTTAATCCATGGGAGTAATGTCTCAAATAGTCGACGCTTTGATCGTTCCCTGGAATACCAGTAGTAGTTTCCGATTCACATCTGGAGGCATTCTGTAATCTGTGGACTATCAGAGTGTTGATGAAACACAGAAATTGCATTGGGATTGAATACAACAGTCACCATTTGCACTTTCCTCCACGGGAGTAATGTCTCAAACAGTCTACTATTTGATCGTTCCCTGGAAGACCAGTAGTAGTTTGCGATGAACATCTGGTGGCATTCTGTAATCTGTGGACTATCAGTTTATGATGAAACACAGAAATTGCATTGGGATTGAATACAACAGTCACCATGCGCACTTTATTCCACAGGAGTAAAGTCTCCAACAGTCTACGCTTTGATCGTTCCCTGGAAGACCAGTAATAGTTTCCGATGCACATCTTGTGGCACTCCTTAATCTGTGGACTATCAGAGTGTTGATGAAACACAGAAATTGCATCGGGATTGAATACAACAGTCACCATGCACACTTTCCTCCACGGGAGTAATGTCTCAAACAGTCAACGCTTTGAGTTCCCTGGAAGACCAGTAGTAGTTTCCGATGCACATCTGGAGGCATTGTGTAATCTGTCTACTATCAGAGTGTTGATTGAACATAGAAATTGCATCGGGACTGAATACAACAATCACCATGCGCAGTTTCCTCCACGGGTGTAATGTCTCAAACATTCTACGTTTTAATCGTTCCCTGGAAGACCAGTAGTAGTTTCCGATGCACATCTGGTGGCATTCCTTAATCTGTGGACTATCAGAGTGTTGATGAAGCACAGAAATTGCATCGGGATTGAATACAACAGTCACCATGTGCACTTTAATCCAAGGGAGTAATGTCTCAAATAGTTGACGCTTTGATCGTTCCCTGGATGACCAGTAGTAGTTTCCGATGCACATTTCCATGCATTCTGAAATCTGTGGACCTTCAGATTGTTGATGAAACACAGAAATTGCATCGGAATTGAATACAACAGTCACCATGAGCACTTGCCTCCATGGGAGTAAAGTCTCAAACAGTCTACGCTTTGAACGTTCCCTGGAAGACCAGTGGTAGTTTCCGATTCGCATCTGGAGGCATTCTGTAATCTGATGACTATCAGAGTGTTGATGAATCACAGAAATTGCATTGGGATTGAATACAACAGTCACCATGCGCACTTTCCTCCACGGGAGTAATGTCTCAAACAGTCTACTATTTGAACGTTCCATGGAACACCAGTAGTAGTTTCCAACTCACATCTGGGAGCATTCTGTAATCTGTGGACTATCAGAGTGTTGATGAAACACAGAAATTGCATCGGGATTGAATACAACAGTCACCATGCGCACTTTCCTCCACGGGAGTAATGTCTCAAACAGTCTACGCTTTGATCGTTCCCTGGAAGACCAGTAGTAGTTTCCGATGCACGTCTGGTGGCATTCTGTAATCTGTGGGTTTCAGAGTGTTAATGAAACACAGAAATTGCATCGGGATTGAATATAACAGTCACCATGCGCAATTTAATCCATGGGAGTAATGTCTCAAATAGTCGACGCTTTGATCGTTCCCTGGATGACCAGTAGTAGTTTCCGATGCACATCTGGTGGCATTCTGCAATCTGAGGACTATCAGAGTGTTGATGAAACACAGAAATTGCATCGGGATTGAATACAACAGTCACCATGCGCACTTTCCTCCATGGGAGTTATGTCACAAACAGTCTACACTTTGAGTTTCCTGGAAGACCGGTAGTAGTTTCCGATGCACATCTGGAGGCATTCTGTAATCTGTCTACTATCAGTGTATTGATGGAGCACAGAAATTGCATCGGGATTGAATACAACAGCACTATGCGCACTTTCCTCCACGGGTGCAATGTCTCAAACAGTCTACGCTTTGATCGTTCCCTGGAAGACCTGTAGTAGTTTACGATGCACGTCTGGTGGCATTCTGTAATCTGTGGACTACCAGAGTGTTGAAACACAGAAATTGCATCGGGATTGAATACAACAGTCACCATGCGCACTTTCCTCCATGGCAGTAATGTCTCAAACGGTCTATGCTTTGATCTTCCCTGGAAGATCAGTAGTAGTTTCCGATGCACATCTGGAGGCATTCTGAAATCTATGGACTAATAAGTGTTGATGAAACACAGAAATTGCAATGGGAATGAATACAACAGTCACCATGCTCACTTTCCTCCATTTGAGTAATGTCTCAAACAGTCAACGCTTTGAGTTCCCTGGAAGACCAGTAGTAGTTTCCGATGCACATCTGGAGGCATTGTGTAATCTGTCAACTATCAGAGTGTTGATTGAACATAGAAATTGCATCGGGACTGAATACAACAGTCACCATGCGCAGTTTCCTCCACGGGTGTAATGTCTCAAACATTCTACGTTTTAATCGTTCCCTGGAAGACCAGTAGTAGTTTCCGATGCACATCTGGTGGCATTCCTTAATCTGTGGACTATCAGAGTGTTGATGAAGCACAGAAATTGCATCGGGATTGAATACAACAGTCACCATGCGCACTTTCCTCCATGGGAGTTATGTCACAAACAGTCTACACTTTGAGTTTCCTGGAAGACCGGTAGTAGTTTCCGATGCACATCTGGAGGCATTCTGTAATCTGTCTACTATCAGAGTATTGATGGAGCACAGAAATTGCATCGGGATTGAATACAACAGCACTATGCGCACTTTCCTCCACAGGTGCAATGTCTCAAACAGTCTACGCTTTGATCGTTCCCTGGAAGTCCAGTAGTAGTTTACGATGCACGTCTGGTGGCATTCTGTAATCTGTGGACTATCAGAGTGTCGATGAAACAGAGAAATTGCATCGGGATTGAATACAACAGACACCATGCGCACTTTCCTCCACGGGAGTAATGTCTCAAACAGTCTACGCTTTGATCGTTCCCTGGAAGACCAGTAGTAATATCCGATGCACATCTGGTTGCATTCTGTAATCTGCGGACTATCAGAGTGTTGATGAAACACAGAAATTGCATCGGGATAGAATACAACAGTCACCATACGCACTTTCCTCCACAGGAGTAATGGCTCAAACAGTCTACGTTTTGATCGTTCTTTGGAAAACCAGTAGTAGTTTCCGATGCACATCTGGTGGCATTCCTTAATCTGTGGACTATCAGACTGCTCATGAAACACAGAAATTGCATCGGGATTGAATACAACAGTCACCAATCGCACTTTTCTCCATTGGAGTAATGTCTCAAATAGTCTACGCTTTGATCGTTCCCTGGAAGACCAGTAGTAGTTTCCGATGCACATCTGGTGGCATTCTGTTATCTGTGGACTTTCAGAGTGTTGATGAAACACAGAAATTGCATCCTTATTGATTACAACAGTCACCATGCGCAGTTTCCTCCACGGGAGTAATGTCTCAAACAGTCTACGTTTTAATCGTTCCCTTGAAGACCAGTAGTAGTTTCCGATGCACATCTGGTGGCATTCCTTAATCTGTGGACCATCAGAGTGTTGATGAAACACAGAAATTGCATCGGGATTGAATACAACATTCACCATGCGCACTTTAATCCATGGGAGTAATGTCTCAAATAGTCGACGCTTTGATCGTTCCCTGGAATACCAGTAGTAGTTTCCGATTCACATCTGGAGGCATTCTGTAATCTGTGGACTATCAGAGTGTTGATGAAACACAGAAATTGCATTGGGATTGAATACAACAGTCACCATTTGCACTTTCCTCCACGGGAGTAATGTCTCAAACAGTCTACTATTTGATCGTTCCCTGGAAGACCAGTAGTAGTTTGCGATGAACATCTGGTGGCATTCTGTAATCTGTGGACTATCAGTTTATGATGAAACACAGAAATTGCATTGGGATTGAATACAACAGTCACCATGCGCACTTTCCTCCACAGGAGTAAAGTCTCCAACAGTCTACGCTTTGATCGTTCCCTGGAAGACCAGTAATAGTTTCCGATGCACATCTTGTGGCACTCCTTAATCTGTGGACTATCAGAGTGTTGATGAAACACAGAAATTGCATCGGGATTGAATACAACAGTCACCATGCACACTTTCCTCCACGGGAGTAATGTCTCAAACAGTCAACTCTTTGAGTTCCCTGGAAGACCAGTAGTAGTTTCCGATGCACATCTGGAGGCATTGTGTAATCTGTCTACTATCAGAGTGTTGATTGAACATAGAAATTGCATCGGGACTGAATACAACAATCACCATGCGCAGTTTCCTCCACGGGTGTAATGTCTCAAACATTCTACGTTTTAATCGTTCCCTGGAAGACCAGTAGTAGTTTCCGATGCACATCTGGTGGCATTCCTTAATCTGTGGACTATCAGAGTGTTGATGAAGCACAGTTATTGCATCGGGATTGAATACAACAGTCACCATGTGCACTTTAATCCAAGGGAGTAATGTCTCAAATAGTTGAAGCTTTGATCGTTCCCTGGATGACCAGTAGTAGTTTCCGATGCACATTTCCATGCATTCTGAAATCTGTGGACCTTCAGATTGTTGATGAAACACAGAAATTGCATCGGAATTGAATACAACAGTCACCATGAGCACTTGCCTCCATGGGAGTAAAGTCTCAAACAGTCTACGCTTTGAACGTTCCCTGGAAGACCAGTGGTAGTTTCCGATTCGCATCTGGAGGCATTCTGTAATCTGATGACTATCAGAGTGTTGATGAATCACAGAAATTGCATTGGGATTGAATACAACAGTCACCATGGGCACTTTCCTCCACGGGAGTAATGTCTCAAACAGTCTACTATTTGAACGTTCCATGGAACACCAGTAGTAGTTTCCAACTCACATCTGGGAGCATTCTGTAATCTGTGGACTATCAGAGTGTTGATGAAACGCAGAAATTGCATCGGGATTGAATACAACAGTCACCATGCTCACTTTCCTCCACGGGAGTAATGTCTCAAACAGTCTACGCTTTGATCGTTCCCTGGAAGACCAGTAGTAGTTTCCGATGCACGTCTGGTGGCATTCTGTAATCTGTGGGTTTCAGAGTGTTAATGAAACACAGAAATTGCATCGGGATTGAATATAACAGTCACCATGCGCAATTTAATCCATGGGAGTAATGTCTCAAATAGTCGACGCTTTGATCGTTCCCTGGATGACCAGTAGTAGTTTCCGATGCACATCTGGTGGCATTCTGCAATCTGAGGACTATCAGAGTGTTGATGAAACACAGAAATTGCATCGGGATTGAATACAACAGTCACCATGCGCACTTTCCTCCATGGGAGTTATGTCACAAACAGTCTACACTTTGAGTTTCCTGGAAGACCGGTAGTAGTTTCCGATGCACATCTGGAGGCATTCTGTAATCTGTCTACTATCAGTGTATTGATGGAGCACAGAAATTGCATCGGGATTGAATACAACAGCACTATGCGCACTTTCCTCCACGGGTGCAATGTCTCAAACAGTCTACGCTTTGATCGTTTCCTGGAAGACCTGTAGTAGTTTACGATGCACGTCTGGTGGCATTCTGTAATCTGTGGACTACCAGAGTGTTGAAACACAGAAATTGCATCGGGATTGAATACAACAGTCACCATGCGCACTTTCCTCCATGGCAGTAATGTCTCAAACGGTCTATGCTTTGATCTTCCCTGGAAGATCAGTAGTAGTTTCCGATGCACATCTGGAGGCATTCTGAAATCTATGGACTAATAAGTGTTGATGAAACACAGAAATTGCAATTGGAATGAATACAACAGTCACCATGCTCACTTTCCTCCATTTGAGTAATGTCTCAAACAGTCAACGCTTTGAGTTCCCTGGAAGACCAGTAGTAGTTTCCGATGCACATCTGGAGGCATTGTGTAATCTGTCAACTATCAGAGTGTTGATTGAACATAGAAATTGCATCGGGACTGAATACAACAGTCACCATGCGCAGTTTCCTCCACGGGTGTAATGTCTCAAACATTCTACGTTTTAATCGTTCCCTGGAAGACCAGTAGTAGTTTCCGATGCACATCTGGTGGCATTCCTTAATCTGTGGACTATCAGAGTGTTGATGAAGCACAGAAATTGCATCGGGATTGAATACAACAGTCACCATGCGCACTTTCCTCCATGGGAGTTATGTCACAAACAGTCTACACTTTGAGTTTCCTGGAAGACCGGTAGTAGTTTCCGATGCACATCTGGAGGCATTCTGTAATCTGTCTACTATCAGAGTATTGATGGAGCACAGAAATTGCATCGGGATTGAATACAACAGCACTATGCGCACTTTCCTCCACAGGTGCAATGTCTCAAACAGTCTACGCTTTGATCGTTCCCTGGAAGTCCAGTAGTAGTTTACGATGCACGTCTGGTGGCATTCTGTAATCTGTGGACTATCAGAGTGTCGATGAAACAGAGAAATTGCATCGGGATTGAATACAACAGACACCATGCGCACTTTCCTCCACGGGAGTAATGTCTCAAACAGTCTACGCTTTGATCGTTCCCTGGAAGACCAGTAGTAATATCCGATGCACATCTGGTTGCATTCTGTAATCTGCGGACTATCAGAGTGTTGATGAAACACAGAAATTGCATCGGGATAGAATACAACAGTCACCATACGCACTTTCCTCCACAGGAGTAATGGCTCAAACAGTCTACGTTTTGATCGTTCTTTGGAAAACCAGTAGTAGTTTCCGATGCACATCTGGTGGCATTCCTTAATCTGTGGACTATCAGACTGCTCATGAAACACAGAAATTGCATCGGGATTGAATACAACAGTCACCAATCGCACTTTTCTCCATTGGAGTAATGTCTCAAATAGTCTACGCTTTGATCGTTCCCTGGAAGACCAGTAGTAGTTTCCGATGCACATCTGGTGGCATTCTGTTATCTGTGGACTTTCAGAGTGTTGATGAAACACAGAAATTGCATCCTTATTGATTACAACAGTCACCATGCGCAGTTTCCTCCACGGGAGTAATGTCTCAAACAGTCTACGTTTTAATCGTTCCCTTGAAGACCAGTAGTAGTTTCCGATGCACATCTGGTGGCATTCCTTAATCTGTGGACCATCAGAGTGTTGATGAAACACAGAAATTGCATCGGGATTGAATACAACATTCACCATGCGCACTTTAATCCATGGGAGTAATGTCTCAAATAGTCGACGCTTTGATCGTTCCCTGGAATACCAGTAGTAGTTTCCGATTCACATCTGGAGGCATTCTGTAATCTGTGGACTATCAGAGTGTTGATGAAACACAGAAATTGCATTGGGATTGAATACAACAGTCACCATTTGCACTTTCCTCCACGGGAGTAATGTCTCAAACAGTCTACTATTTGATCGTTCCCTGGAAGACCAGTAGTAGTTTGCGATGAACATCTGGTGGCATTCTGTAATCTGTGGACTATCAGTTTATGATGAAACACAGAAATTGCATTGGGATTGAATACAACAGTCACCATGCGCACTTTCCTCCACAGGAGTAAAGTCTCCAACAGTCTACGCTTTGATCGTTCCCTGGAAGACCAGTAATAGTTTCCGATGCACATCTTGTGGCACTCCTTAATCTGTGGACTATCAGAGTGTTGATGAAACACAGAAATTGCATCGGGATTGAATACAACAGTCACCATGCACACTTTCCTCCACGGGAGTAATGTCTCAAACAGTCAACTCTTTGAGTTCCCTGGAAGACCAGTAGTAGTTTCCGATGCACATCTGGAGGCATTGTGTAATCTGTCTACTATCAGAGTGTTGATTGAACATAGAAATTGCATCGGGACTGAATACAACAATCACCATGCGCAGTTTCCTCCACGGGTGTAATGTCTCAAACATTCTACGTTTTAATCGTTCCCTGGAAGACCAGTAGTAGTTTCCGATGCAAATCTGGTGGCATTCCTTAATCTGTGGACTATCAGAGTGTTGATGAAGCACAGTTATTGCATCGGGATTGAATACAACAGTCACCATGTGCACTTTAATCCAAGGGAGTAATGTCTCAAATAGTTGAAGCTTTGATCGTTCCCTGGATGACCAGTAGTAGTTTCCGATGCACATTTCCATGCATTCTGAAATCTGTGGACCTTCAGATTGTTGATGAAACACAGAAATTGCATCGGAATTGAATACAACAGTCACCATGAGCACTTGCCTCCATGGGAGTAAAGTCTCAAACAGTCTACGCTTTGAACGTTCCCTGGAAGACCAGTGGTAGTTTCCGATTCGCATCTGGAGGCATTCTGTAATCTGATGACTATCAGAGTGTTGATGAATCACAGAAATTGCATTGGGATTGAATACAACAGTCACCATGCGCACTTTCCTCCACGGGAGTAATGTCTCAAACAGTCTACTATTTGAACGTTCCATGGAACACCAGTAGTAGTTTCCAACTCACATCTGGGAGCATTCTGTAATCTGTGGACTATCAGAGTGTTGATGAAACGCAGAAATTGCATCGGGATTGAATACAACAGTCACCATGCTCACTTTCCTCCACGGGAGTAATGTCTCAAACAGTCTACGCTTTGATCGTTCCCTGGAAGACCAGTAGTAGTTTCCGATGCACGTCTGGTGGCATTCTGTAATCTGTGGGTTTCAGAGTGTTAATGAAACACAGAAATTGCATCGGGATTGAATATAACAGTCACCATGCGCACTTTAATCCATGGGAGTAATGTCTCAAATAGTCGACGCTTTGATCGTTCCCTGGATGACCAGTAGTAGTTTCCGATGCACATCTGGTGGCATTCTGCAATCTGAGGACTATCAGAGTGTTGATGAAACACAGAAATTGCATCGGGATTGAATACAACAGTCACCATGCGCACTTTCCTCCATGGGAGTTATGTCACAAACAGTCTACACTTTGAGTTTCCTGGAAGACCGGTAGTAGTTTCCGATGCACATCTGGAGGCATTCTGTAATCTGTCTACTATCAGAGTATTGATGGAGCACAGAAATTGCATCGGGATTGAATGCAACAGCACTATGCGCTCTTTCCTCCACGGGTGCAATGTCTCAAACAGTCTACGCTTTGATCGTTCCCTGGAAGACCAGTAGTAGTTTACGATGCACGTCTGGTGGCATTCTGTAATCTGTGGACTACCAGAGTGTTGAAACACAGAAATTGCATCGGGATTGAATACAACAGTCACCATGCGCACTTGCCTACATGTTAGTAATGTCTAAATCAGTCTACGTTTTCATCGTTCCCTGGAAAACCAGTAGTAGTTTCCGATGCACGTCTGGTGTCATTCTGTAATCTGTGGACTATCAGAGTGTGGATGAAACACAGAAATTGCATCGGGATTGAATACAACAGTCACCATGCGCACTTTCCTCCATGGGAGTAATGTCTCAAATAGTCGAGGTTTGATCGTTCCCTGGAAGACCAGTAGTAGTTTCCGATGCACATCTGGAAGCATTCTGCAATCTGTGGACTATCAGAGTGTTGATGAAACACCGAAATTGCATCGGGATTGAATACAACAGTCACCATGCGCACTTTCCTCCATGGGAGTAATGTCTCAAACAGTCTACGCTTTGATCTTCCCTGGAAGACCACTAGTAGTTTCCGAAGCACATCTGGAGGCATTCTGAAATCTTTGGACTAACTATGTGTTGATGAAACACAGAAATTGCAATGAAATTGAATACAACAGTCACCATGCTCACTTTCCTCCGTGGGAGTAATGTCTCAAACAGTCAACGCTTTGAGTTCCATGGAAGACCAGTAGTAGATTCCGATGCACATCTGTAGGCATTGTGTAAACTGTCTACTATCAGAGTGTTGATGAAACATAGAAATTGCATCGGGATTGAATACAACTGTCACCATGCGCACTTTCCTCCACGGGTGCAATGTCTCAAACAGTCTACGTTTTGATCGTTCCCTGGAAGACCAGTAGTAGTTTCCGAAGGACATGTGGTGGCATTCTGTCATATGTGGACTATCAGAGGGTTGATGAAACAGAGAAATTGCATCGGGATTGAATACAACAGACACCATGCGCACTTTCCTCCACGGGAGTAATGTCTCAAAAAGTCTACGCTTTGATCGTTCCCTGGAAGACCAGTAGTAATATCCGATGCACATCTGGTTGCATTCTGTAATCTGTGGACTATCAGAGTGTTGATGAAACACAGAAATTGCATCGGGATAGAATACAACAGTCACCATACGCACTTTCCTCCACAGGAGTAATGGCTCAAACAGTCTACGTTTTGATCGTTCCTTGGAAGACCAGTAGTAGTTTCCGATGCACATCTGGTGGCATTCCTTAATCTGTGGACTATCAGAGTGCTCATGAAACACAGAAATTGCATCGGGATTGAATACAACAGTCACCAATCGCACTTTTCTCCATTGGAGTAATGTCTCAAATAGTCTACGCTTTGATCGTTCCCTGGAAGACCAGTAGTAGTTTCCGATGCACATCTGGTGGCATTCTGTTATCTGTGGACTTTCAGAGTGTTGATGAAACACAGAAATTGCATCGGGATTGAATACAACATTCACCATGCGCACTTTAATCCATGGGAGTAATGTCTCAAATAGTCGACGCTTTGATCGTTCCCTGGAATACCAGTAGTAGTTTCCGATTCACATCTGGAGGCATTCTGTAATCTGTGGACTATCAGAGTGTTGATGAAACACAGAAATTGCATTGGGATTGAATACAACAGTCACCATTTGCACTTTCCTCCACGGGAGTAATGTCTCAAACAGTCTACTATTTGATCGTTCCCTGGAAGACCAGTAGTAGTTTGCGATGAACATCTGGTGGCATTCTGTAATCTGTGGACTATCAGTTTATGATGAAACACAGAAATTGCATTGGGATTGAATACAACAGTCACCATGCGCACTTTCCTCCACAGGAGTAAAGTCTCCAACAGTCTACGCTTTGATCGTTCCCTGGAAGACCAGTAATAGTTTCCGATGCACATCTTGTGGCACTCCTTAATCTGTGGACTATCAGAGTGTTGATGAAACACAGAAATTGCATCGGGATTGAATACAACAGTCACCATGCACACTTTCCTCCACGGGAGTAATGTCTCAAACAGTCTACGCTTTGATCGTTCCCTGGAAGACCAGTAGTAGTTTCCGATGCACGTCTGGTGGCATTCTGTAATCTGTGGACTATCAGAGTGTTGATGAAACACAGAAATTGCATCGGGCTTGAATACAACAGTCACCATGCGCACTTTCCTCCACGGGAGTAACGTCTCAAACAGACTACGTTTTGATCGTTCCCTGGAAGACCAGTGGTAGTTTCCGAAGCACATCTGGTGGCATTCTGTAATCTGTGGACTATCAGAGTGTTGATGAAACACAGAAATTGCATCGGGATTGAATACAACAGTCACCAAGCGCACTTTCCTCCACGGCATTAATGTCTCAAACAGTCTACGCTTTGATCGTTCACTGGAAGACCAGTAGTAGTTTCCGATGCACACCTGGTGGCATTCTGTAATCTGTGGACTATCAAAGTGTTGATGAAACACAGAAATTGCATCGGGATTGAATACAACAGTCACCATGCGCACTTTCCGCCATGGGAGTAATGTCTCAAATAGTCGAGCTTTGATCGTTCCCTGTAAGTCCAGTAGTTGTTTCCGATGCACACCTGGAAGCATTCTGCAATCTGTGGACTATCAGAGTGTTGATGAAACACAGAAATTGCATCGGGATTGAATACAACAGTTACCATGCGCACTTTCCTCCATGGCAGTAATGTCTCAAACGGTCTATGCTTTGATCTTCCCTGGAAGATCAGTAGTAGTTTCCGATGCACATCTGGAGGCATTCTGAAATCTATGGACTAATAAGTGTTGATGAAACACAGAAATTGCAATGGGAATGAATACAACAGTCACCATGCTCACTTTCCTCCATTTGAGTAATGTCTCACACAGTCAACGCTTTGAGTTCCCTGGAAGACCAGTAGTAGTTTCCGATGCACATCTGGAGGCATTGTGTAATCTGTCTACTATCAGAGTGTTGATTGAACATAGAAATTGCATCGGGACTGAATACAACAGTCACCATGCGCAGTTTCCAACACGGGTGTAATGTCTCAAACATTCTACGTTTTAATCGTTCCCTGGAAGACCAGTAGTAGTTTCCGATGCACATCTGGTGGCATTCCTTAATCTGTGGACTATCAGAGTGTTGATGAAGCACAGAAATTGCATCGGGATTGAATACAACAGTCACCATGCGCACTTTAATCCATGGGAGTAATGTCTCAAATAGTCGACGCTTTGATCGTGCCCTGGATGACCAGTAGTAGTTTCCGATGCACATTTCCATGCATTCTGAAATCTGTGGACCTTCAGATTGTTGATGAAACACAGAAATTGCATCGGAATTGAATATAACAGTCACCATGAGCACTTGCCTCCATGGGAGTAAAGTCTCAAACAGTCTACGCTTTGAACGTTCCCTGGAAGACCAGTGGTAGTTTCCGATTCACATCTGGAGGCATTCTGTAATCTGATGACTATCAGAGTGTTGATGAATCACAGAAATTGCATTGAGATTGAATACAACAGTCACCATGCGCACTTTCCTCCACGGGAGTAATGTCTCAAACAGTCTACTATTTGAACGTTCCATGGAACACCAGTAGTAGTTTCCAACTCACATCTGGGAGCATTCTGTAATCTGTGGACTATCAGAGTGTTGATGAAACACAGAAATTGCATCGGGATTGAATACAACAGTCACCATGCGCACTTTCCTCCACGGGAGTAATGTCTCAAACAGTCTACGCTTTGATCGTTCCCTGGAAGACCAGTAGTAGTTTCCGATGCACGTCTGGTGGCATTCTGTAATCTGTGGGTTTCAGAGTGTTAATGAAACACAGAAATTGCATCGGGATTGAATATAACAGTCACCATGCGCACTTTAATCCATGGGAGTAATGTCTCAAATAGTCGACGCTTTGATCGTTCCCTGGATGACCAGTAGTAGTTTCCGATGCAAATCTGGTGGCATTCTGCAATCTGAGGACTATCAGAGTGTTGATGAAACACAGAAATTGCATCGGGATTGAATACAACAGTCACCATGCGCACTTTCCTCCATGGGAGTTATGTCACAAACAGTCTACACTTTGAGTTTCCTGGAAGACCGGTAGTAGTTTCCGATGCACATCTGGAGGCATTCTGTAATCTGTCTACTATCAGAGTATTGATGGAGCACAGAAATTGCATCGGGATTGAATACAACAGCACTATGCGCACTTTCCTCCACGGGTGCAATGTCTCAAACAGTCTACGCTTTGATCGTTCCCTGGAAGACCAGTAGTAGTTTACGATGCACGTCTGGTGGCATTCTGTAATCTGTGGACTACCAGAGTGTTGAAACACAGAAATTGCATCGGGATTGAATACAACAGTCACCATGCGCACTTGCCTACATGTTAGTAATGTCTAAATCAGTCTACGCTTTGATCGTTCCCTGGAAAACCAGTAGTAGTTTCCGATGCACGTCTGGTGTCATTCTGTAATCTGTGGACTATCAGAGTGTGGATGAAACACAGAAATTGCATCGGGATTGAATACAACAGTCACCATGCGCACTTTCCTCCATGGGAGTAATGTCTCAAATAGTCGAGCTTTGATCGTTCCCTGGAAGACCAGTAGTAGTTTCCGATGCACATCTGGAAGCATTCTGCAATCTGTGGACTATCAGAGTGTTGGTGAAACACAGAAATTGCATCGGGATTGAATACAACAGTCACCATGCGCACTTTCCTCCATGGGAGTAATGTCTCAAACAGTCTACGCTTTGATCTTCCCTGGAAGACCACTAGTAGTTTCCGAAGCACATCTGGAGGCATTCTGAAATCTTTGGACTAACTATGTGTTGATGAAACACAGAAATTGCAATGAAATTGAATACAACAGTCACCATGCTCACTTTCCTCCGTGGGAGTAATGTCTCAAACAGTCAACGCTTTGAGTTCCATGGAAGACCAGTAGTAGATTCCGATGCACATCTGTAGGCATTGTGTAAACTGTCTACTATCAGAGTGTTGATGAAACATAGAAATTGCATCGGGATTGAATACAACAGTCACCATGCGCACTTTCCTCCACGGGTGCAATGTCTCAAACAGTCTACGTTTTGATCGTTCCCTGGAAGACCAGTAGTAGTTTCCGAAGACATGTGGTGGCATTCTGTCATATGTGGACTATCAGAGGGTTGATGAAACAGAGAAATTGCATCGGGATTGAATACAACAGACACCATGCGCACTTTCCTCCACGGGAGTAATGTCTCAAACAGTCTACGCTTTGATCGTTCCCTGGAGGACCAGTAGTAATATCCGATGCACATCTGGTTGCATTCTGTAATCTGTGGACTATCAGAGTGTTGATGAAACACAGAAATTGCATCGGGATAGAATACAACAGTCACCATACGCACTTTCCTCCACAGGAGTAATGGCTCAAACAGTCTACGTTTTGATCGTTCCTTGGAAGACCAGTGGTAGTTTCCGATGCACATCTGGTGGCATTCCTTAATCTGTGGACTATCAGAGTGCTCATGAAACACAGAAATTGCATCGGGATTGAATACAACAGTCACCAATCGCACTTTTCTCCATTGGAGTAATGTCTCAAATAGTCTACGCTTTGATCGTTCCCTGGAAGACCAGTAGTAGTTTCCGATGCACATCTGGTGGCATTCTGTTATCTGTGGACTTTCAGAGTGTTGATGAAACACAGAAATTGCATCCTTATTGAATACAACAGTCACCATGCGCAGTTTCCTCCACGGGAGTAATGTCTCAAACAGTCTACGTTTTAATCGTTCCCTGGAAGACCAGTAGTAGTTTCCGATGCACATATGGAGGCATTCCTTAATCTGTGGACCATCAGAGTGTTGATGAAACACAGAAATTGCATCGGGATTGAATACAACATTCACCATGCGCACTTTAATCCATGGGAGTAATGTCTCAAATAGTCGACGCTTTGATCGTTCCCTGGAATACCAGTAGTAGTTTCCGATTCACATCTGGAGGCATTCTGTAATCTGTGGACTATCAGAGTGTTGATGAAACACAGAAATTGCATTGGGATTGAATACAACAGTCACCATTTGCACTTTCCTCCACGGGAGTAATGTCTCAAACAGTCTACTATTTGATCGTTCCCTGGAAGACCAGTAGTAGTTTCCGATGAACATCTGGTAGCATTCTGTAATCTGTGGACTATCAGTTTATGATGAAACACAGAAATTGCATTGGGATTGAATACAACAGTCACCATGCGCACTTTCCTCCACAGGAGTAAAGTCTCCAACAGTCTACGCTTTGATCGTTCCCTGGAAGACCAGTAATAGTTTCCGATGCACATCTTGTGGCACTCCTTAATCTGTGGACTATCAGAGTGTTGATGAAACACAGAAATTGCATCGGGATTGAATACAACAGTCACCATGCACACTTTCCTCCACGGGAGTAATGTCTCAAACAGTCTACGCTTTGATCGTTCCCTGGAAGACCAGTAGTAGTTTCCGATGCACGTCTGGTGGCATTCTGTAATCTGTGGACTATCAGAGTGTTGATGAAACACAGAAATTGCATCGGGATTGAATACAACAGTCACCATGCGCACTTTCCTCCACGGGAGTAATGTCTCAAACAGACTACGTTTTGATCGTTCCCTGGAAGACCAGTAGTAGTTTCCGAAGCACATCTGGTGGCATTCTGTAATCTGTGGACTATCAGAGTGTTGATGAAACACAGAAATTGCATCGGGATTGAATACAACAGTCACCAAGCGCACTTTCCTCCACGGCATTAATGTCTCAAACAGTCTACGCTTTGATCGTTCACTGGAAGACCAGTAGTAGTTTCCGATGCACACCTGGTGGCATTCTGTAATCTGTGGACTATCAAAGTGTTGATGAAACACAGAAATTGAATCGGGATTGAATACAACAGTCACCATGCGCACTTTCCGCCATGGGAGTAATGTCTCAAATAGCCGAGCTTTGATCGTTCCCTGTAAGTCCAGTAGTTGTTTCCGATGCACACCTGGAAGCATTCTGCAATCTGTGGACTATCAGAGTGTTGATGAAACACAGAAATTGCATCGGGATTGAATACAACAGTCACCATGCGCACTTTCCTCCACGGGAGTAATGTCTCAAACAGTCTACGCTTTGATCGTTCCCTGGAAGACCAGTAGTAGTTTCCGATGCACGTCTGGTGGCATTCTGTAATCTGTGGGTTTCAGAGTGTTAATGAAACACAGAAATTGCATCGGGATTGAATATAACAGTCACCATGCGCACTTTAATCCATGGGAGTAATGTCTCAAATAGTCGACGTTTTGATCGTTCCCTGGATGACCAGTAGTAGTTTCCGATGCACATCTGGTGGCATTCTGCAATCTGAGGACTATCAGAGTGTTGATGAAACACAGAAATTGCATCGGGATTGAATACAACAGCACTATGCGCACTTTCCTCCACGGGTGCAATGTCTCAAACAGTCTACGCTTTGATCGTTCCCTGGAAGACCAGTAGTAGTTTACGATGCACGTCTGGTGGCATTCTGTAATCTGTGGACTACCAGAGTGTTGAAACACAGAAATTGCATCGGGATTGAATACAACAGTCACCATGCGTACTTGCCTACATGTTAGTAATGTCTAAATCAGTCTACGCTTTGATCGTTCCCTGGAAAACCAGTAGTAGTTTCAGATGCACGTCTGGTGTCATTCTGTAATCTGTGGACTATCAGAGTGTGGATGAAACACAGAAATTGCATCGGGATTGAATACAACAGTCACCATGCGCACTTTCCTCCATGGGAGTAATGTCTCAAATAGTCGAGCTTTGATCGTTCCCTGGAAGACCAGTAGTAGTTTCCGATGCACATCTGGAAGCATTCTGCAATCTGTGGACTATCAGAGTGTTGATGAAACACCGAAATTGCATCGGGATTGAATACAACAGTCACCATGCGCACTTTCCTCCGTGGGAGTAATGTCTCAAGCAGTCTACGCTTTGATCTTCCCTGGAAGACCACTAGTAGTTTCCGAAGCACATCTGGAGGCATTCTGAAATCTTTGGACTAACTATGTGTTGATGAAACACAGAAATTGCAATGAAATTGAATACAACAGTCACCATGCTCACTTTCTTCCGTGGGAGTAATGTCTCAAACAGTCAACGCTTTGAGTTCCATGGAAGACCAGTAGTAGATTCCGATGCACATCTGTAGGCATTGTGTAAACTGTCTACTATCAGAGTGTTGATGAAACATAGAAATTGCATCGGGTTTGAATACAACAGTCACCATGCGCACTTTCCTCCACGGGTGCAATGTCTCAAACAGTCTACGTTTTGATCGTTCCCTGGAAGACCAGTAGTAGTTTCCGAAGGACATGTGGTGGCATTCTGTCATATGTGGACTATCAGAGGGTTGATGAAACAGAGAAATTGCATCGGGATTGAATACAACAGACACCATGCGCACTTTCCTCCACGGGAGTAATGTCTCAAAAAGTCTACGCTTTGATCGTTCCCTGGAAGACCAGTAGTAATATCCGATGCACATCTGGTTGCATTCTGTAATCTGTGGACTATCAGAGTGTTGATGAAACACAGAAATTGCATCGGGATAGAATACAACAGTCACCATACGCACTTTCCTCCACAGGAGTAATGGCTCAAACAGTCTACGTTTTGATCGTTCCTTGGAAGACCAGTAGTAGTTTCCGATGCACATCTGGTGGCATTCCTTAATCTGTGGACTATCAGAGTGCTCATGAAACACAGAAATTGCATCGGGATTGAATACAACAGTCACCAATCGCACTTTTCTCCATTGGAGTAATGTCTCAAATAGTCTACGCTTTGATCGTTCCCTGGAAGACCAGTAGTAGATTCCGATGCACATCTGTAGGCATTGTGTAAACTGTCTACTATCAGAGTGTTGATGAAACATAGAAATTGCATCGGGATTGAATACAACAGTCACCATGCGCACTTTCCTCCACGGGTGCAATGTCTCAAACAGTCTACGTTTTGATCGTTCCCTGGAAGACCAGTAGTAGTTTCCGAAGGACATGTGGTGGCATTCTGTCATATGTGGACTATCAGAGGGTTGATGAAACAGAGAAATTGCATCGGGATTGAATACAACAGACACCATGCGCACTTTCCTCCACGGGAGTAATGTCTCAAAAAGTCTACGCTTTGATCGTTCCCTGGAAGACCAGTAGTAATATCCGATGCACATCTCGTTGCATTCTGTAATCTGTGGACTATCAGAGTGTTGATGAAACACAGAAATTGCATCGGGATAGAATACAACAGTCACCATACGCACTTTCCTCCACAGGTGTAAAGTCTCCAACAGTCTACGCTTTGATCGTTCCCTGGAAGACCAGTAATAGTTTCCGATGCACATCTTGTGGCACTCCTTAATCTGTGGACTATCAGAGTGTTGATGAAACACAGAAATTGCATCGGGATTGAATACAACAGTCACCATGCACACTTTCCTCCACGGGAGTAATGTCTCAAACAGTCTACGATTTGATCGTTCCCTGGAAGACCAGTAGTAGTTTCCGATGCACGTCTGGTGGCATTCTGTAATCTGTGGACTATCAGAGTGTTGATGAAACACAGAAATTGCATCGGGATTGAATACAACAGTCACCATGCGCACTTTCCTCCACGGGAGTAATGTCTCAAACAGACTACGTTTTGATCGTTCCCTGGAAGACCAGTAGTAGTTTCCGACTCACATCTGGAAGCATTCTGTAATCTGTGGACTATCAGAGTGTTGATGAAACACAGATATTGCTTCGGGATTGAATACAATTGTCACCATGCGCACTTTCCTCCATGGGAGTAATGTCTCAAACAGTCTTCGCTTTGAGTTCCCTGTAAGACCAGTAGTAGTTTCCGATGCACATCTGGAGGCATTCTGAAATCTGTGGACTAACTGAGTGTTGATGAAACACAGAAATTGCAATGGGATTGAATACAACAGTCACCATACGCATTTTCCTCTACGGGAGTAACGTCTCAAACAGTCTACGCTTTGATCGTTCCCTGGAAGACCAGTAGTAGTTAACGTTGCACGTCTGGTGGCATTCTGTAACCTGTTGACGATCAGAGTGTTGATGAAACACAGAAATTGCATTGGGATTGAATACAACAGACACCATGCGCACTTTCCTCCATGGGAGTAATGTCTCAAACAGTCTACGCTTTGATCGTTATCAGGAAGACCAGTAGTAGTTTCCGATGCACATCTTTAGGCATTCTGTTATCTGTGGAGTATCAGAGTGTTGATGAAACACAGAAATTGCATCGGGATTGAATACAACAGTCACCATGCGCACTTTCCTCCATGGGAGTAATGTCTCAAACAGACTACGCTTTGATCGTTCCCTGTAAGACCAGTAGTAATTTCCGATGCACATCTGCTCTCATTCTGTAATCTGTGGACTATCAGAGTGTTGATGAAAGACAGAAATTGCATCGGGATTGAATACAACAGTCACCATGCGAACTTTCCTCCACAGGAGTAATGTCTCAAATAGTCTACTATTTGATCGTTCCTTGGAAGACCAGGAGTAGTTTCCGATGCACATCGGGTGGCATTCCTTAAACTGTGGACTATCAGAGTGTTGATGAAACACAGAAATTGCATCGGGATTGAATACAACAGTCACCCTGCGCACTTTCCTCCATGGGAGTAATGTCTCTAACAGTCTACGCTTTGATCGTTCCCTGGAAGACCAGTAGTAGTTTCCGATGCACATCTGGTGGCATTCTGTAATCTGTGGAGTATCAGAGTGTTGATGAAACACAGAAATTGCATCGGGATTGAATACAACAGTCTCCATGCGCACTTTCCCCCATGGGAGTAGTGTCACAAACAGACTACGCTTTAATCGTTCCCTGGAAGACCAGTAGTAGTTTCCGGTGCACATCTATAAGCATTCTGTAATCTGTGGACTATCAGAGTGTTGATGATACACAGAAATTGCATCGGGGTTGAATACAACAGTTACCATGCGCACTTTCCTCCATGGGAACTATGTCTCAAACAGACTACGCTTTGAATTCACTGGAAGACCGGTAGTAGTTTCCGATGCACATCTGGAGGCATTCTGTAATCTGTGGACTATCAGAGTGTCGATGAAACAAAGAAATTGCATCGGGATTGAATACATCAGTCACCAGGCGCACTTGTCTACATGTTAGTAATGTCTAAAACAGAGTACGCTTTGATCGTTCCCTGGAAGACCAGTGGTAGTGTCCGATGCACATCTGGAGGCATTCTGTAATCTGTGGACTATCAGAGTGTTGATGAAACACAGAAATTGCATCGGGATTGAATACAACAGTCACCCTGCGTACTTTCCTCCATAGGAGTAATGTCTCTAACAGTCTACGCTTTGATCGTTCTCTGGAATACCAGTAGTAGTTTCCGATGCACGTCTGGTGGCATTCTGTAATCTGTGGACTATCAGAGTGTTGATGAAACACAGAAATTGCATCGGGATTGAATACAACAGTCACAATGCGCACTTTCCTCCACGGGGGTAATGTCTCAGACAGACTACGTTTTGATCGTTCCCTGGAAGACCAGTAGTAGTTTCCGAAGCACATCTGGTGGCATTCTGTAATATGTGGACTATCAGAGTGTAGATGAAACGGAGAAATTGCATGGGATTGAATACAACAGTCACCATGAGCACTTTCATCCACGGGAGTAATGTCTCAAACAGTCTACGCTTTGATCGTTCCCTGGAAGACCAGTAGTAATTTCCGATGCACATCTGGTGGCATTCTGTAATCTGTGGACTATCAGAGTGTTGATGAAACACAGAAATTGCATCGGGATTGAATACAACAGTCACCAAGCGCACTTTCCTCCATGGGAGTAATGTCTCAAATAGTCGAGCTTTGATCGTTCCCTGTAAGTCCAGTAGTTGTTGCCGATGCACATCTGGAAGCATTCTGCAATCTGTGGACTATCAACACAGAAATTGCATCGGGATTGAATACAACAGTTACCATGCGCACTTTCCTCCATGGCAGTAATGTCTCAAACGGTCTACGCTTTGATCTTCCCTGGAAGATCAGTAGTAGTTTCCGATGCACATCTGGAGGCATTCTGAAATCTATGGACTAATAAGTGTTGATGAAACACAGAAATTGCAATGGGAATGAATACAACTGTCACCATGCTCACTTTCCTCCATGGGAGTAATGTCTCAAACAGTCAACGCTTTGAGTTCCCTGGAAGACCAGTAGTAGTTTCCGATGCACATCTGGAGGCATTGTGTAATCTGTCTACTATCACAGTGTTGATTGAACATAGAAATTGCATCGGGACTGAATACAACAGTCACCTTGCGCAGTTTCCTCCACGGGAGTAATGTCTCAAACATTCTACATTTTAATCGTTCCTTGGAAGACCAGTAGTAGTTTCCGATGCACATCTGGTGGCATTCCTTAATCTGTGGACTATCAGAGTGTTGATGAAGCACAGAAATTGCATCGGGATTGAATACAACAGTCACCATGCGCACTTTAATCCATGGGAGTAATGTCTCAAATAGTCGACGCTTTGATCGTTCACTGGATGACCAGTAGTAGTTTCCGATGCACATTTCCATGCATTCTGAAATCTGTGGACCTTCAGATTGTTGATGAAACACAGAAATTGCATCGGAATTGAATACAACAGTCACCATTAGCACTTGCCTCCATGGGAGTAATGTCTCAAACAGTTTACGCTTTGAACGTTCCCTGGAAGTCCAGTGGTAGTTTCCGATTCACATCTGGAGGCATTCTGTAATCTGTTGACTATCAGAGTGTTGATGAAACACAGAAATTACATTGGGATTGAATACAACAGTCACCATGCGCACTTTCCTCCACGGGAGTAATGTCTCAAACAGTCTACTATTTGATCGTTCCCTGGAACACCAGTAGTAGTTTCCAACTCACATCTTATAGCATTCTGTAATCTGTGGACTATCAGAGTGTTGATGAAACACAGAAATTGCATCGGGATTGAATACAACAGTCACCATGCGCACTTTCCTCCACGGGAGTAATGTCTCAAACAGTCTACGCTTTGATCGTTCCCTGGAAGACCAGTAGTAGTTCCCGATGCACGTCTGGTGGCATTCTGTAATCTATGGACTATCAGAGTGTTGATGAAACACAGAAATTGCATCGGGATTGTATACAACAGTCACCATGCGCACTTTCCTCCACGGGAGTATTTCTCAAACAGTCTACGCTTTGATCGTTCCCTGAAAGACCAGTAGTAGTTTCTGATGCACACCTGGTGGCATTCTGTAATCTGTGGACTGTCAGAGTGTTGATGAAACACAGAAATTGCATCGGGATTGAATACAACAGTCACCATGCGCACTTTAATCCATGGGAGTAATGTCTCAAATAGTCGACGCTTTGATCGTTCCCTGGATGACCAGTAGTAGTTTCCGATGCACATTTGCATGCATTCTGTAATCTGTGGACCTTCAAATTGTTGATGAAACACAGAAATTGCATTGGGATTGAATAAAACAGTCACCATGAGTACTTGCCTCCATGATAGTAATGTCTCAAACAGTCTACGCTTTGATCGTTCCCTGGAAGACCAGTGGTAGTTTCCGATTCACATCTGGAGGCATTCTGTAATCTGTTCACTATCAGAGTGTTGATGAAACACAGAAATTGCATTGGGATTGAATAGAACAGTCACCATGCGGACTTTCCTCCACGGGAGTAATGTCTCAAACAGTCTACTATTTGATCGTTCCCTGGGAGACCAGTAGTAGTTTCCGATGCACATCTGGTGACATTCTGTAATCTGTGGACTATCAGAGTGTTGATGAAACACAGAAATTGCATCGGGATTGAATACAACAGTCACCATGCGCACTTTCCTCCACAGGAGTAATGTCTCAAACAGTCAAGGCTCTGATCGTTCCCTGGAAGACCAGTAATAGTTTCCGATGCACATCTTGTGGCATTCCTTAATCTGTGGACTACCAGAGTGTTGATGAAACACAGAAATTGCATCGGGATTGAATACAACAGTCACCTTGCGCACTTTCCTCCAGGGGTAAAATGTCTAAAACAGTTTACGCTTTGAATTCCCTGGAAGTCCAGTAGTAGTTTCCGATGCACATCTGGAGGCATTCTGTAATCTGTCTACTATCAGAGTATTGATGGAGCACAGAAATTGCATCGGGATTGAATACAACAGCACTATGCGCACTTTCCTCCACGGGTGCAATGTCTCAAACAGTCTACGATTTGATCGTTCCCTGGAAGACCAGTAGTAGTTTACGATGCACGTCTGGTGGCATTCTGTAATCTGTGGACTACCAGAGCGTTGATGAAACACAGAAATTGCATCGGGATTGAATACAACAGTCACCATGCGCACTTGCCTACATGTTAGTAATGTCTAAATCAGTCTACGCTTTGATCGTTCCCTGGAAAACCAGTAGTAGTTTCCGATGCACGTCTGGTGTCATTCTGTAATCTGTGGACTATCAGAGTGTGGATGAAACACAGAAATTGCATCGGGATTGAATACAACAGTCACCATGCGCACTTTCCTCCATAGGAGTAATGTCTCAAACATTCTACGCTTTGATCGTTCCCTGGAGGACCAGTAGTAGTTTCGGATGCACATCGGGTTGCATTCCTTAATCTGTGGACTATCAGAGTGTTGATGAAACACAGAAATTGCATCGGGATTGAATACAACAGACACCTTGCGCACTTTCCTCCATGGGAGTAATGTCTCAAACAGTCTACGCTTTGATCGTTCCCTGGAAGACCTGTGGTAGTGTCCGATGCACATCTGGAGTCATTCTGTAATCTGCGGACTATCAGAGTGTTGATGAAACACAGAAATTGCATTGGGATTGAATGCAACAGTCACCATGCGCACTTTCCTCCATGGGAGTAATGTCTCTAAGAGTCTACGCTTGGACCGTTCCCTGGAAGACCAGTAGTAGTTTGCGATGCACGTCTGGTGGCATTCTGTAATCTGTGGACTATCAGAGTTTTCATGAAACACAGAAATTACATCGGGATTGAATACAACAGTCACCATGCGCACTTTCCTCCATGGGAGTAATGTTTCAAACAGTCTACGCTTTGATCGATCCCTGGAAGACCAGTAGTATATTCCGATGCACATCTGGACTCATTCTGTAATCTGTCTACTATCAGAGTATTGATGGAACACAGAAATTGCATCGGGATTGAATACAACAGCACCATGCGCACTTTCCTCCACGGGTGCAATGTCTCAAACAGTCTACGGTTTGATCGTTCCCTGGAAGACCAGTAGTAGTTTCCGATGCACATCTGGAGGCATTCTGTAATCTGTGGACTATCAGACTATTGATGAAACACAGAAATTGCATCGGAATTGAATACAACAGTCACCATGCGCACTTTCCTCCATGGGAGTAATGTCTCAAATAGTCTACGCTTTGATCGTTCCCTGGAAGAAAAGTAGTAGTTTCGATGCACATCTGGATGCATTCTATAATCTGTGGACCTTCAAAGAGTTGATGAAACAAAGAAATTGCATCGGGATTGAATACAACAGCAACATGCGCACTTTCCTCCACGGGGGCAATGTCTCAAACAGGCTACGCCTTTGATAGTTCCCTGGAAGACCAGTAGTAGTTTCCGATGCACGTCTGGTGGCATTCTGTAATCTGTGGACTATCAGAGTGTGGATGAAACACAGAAATTGCATCGGGATTGAATACAACAGTCACCTTGCGCACTTTCCTCCATGGGAGTAATGTCTCAAACAGTCTACGCTTTGATCGTTCCCTGGAAGACCAGTAGTAATTTCCGATGCACATCTGCTCTCATTCTGAAGTCTGTGGACCTTCAGATTGTTGATGAAACACAGAAATTGCATCGGAATTGAATACAACAGTCACCATGAGCACTTGCCTCCATGGGAGTAATGTCTCAAACAGTCTACGGTTTGAACGTTCCCTGGAAGACCAGTGGTAGTTTCCGATTCACATCTGGAGGCATTCTGTAATCTGTTGACTATCAGAGTGTTGATGAAACACAGAAATTGCATTGGGATTGAATACAACAGTCACCATGCGCACTTTCCTCCACAGGAGTAACGTCTCAAACAGTCTACGCTTTGATCGTTCCCTGGAAGACCAGTAGTAGTTCCCGATGCACGTCTGGTGGCATTCTGTAATCTATGGACTATCAGAGTGTTGATGAAACACAGAAATTGCATCGGGATTGTATACAACAGTCACCATGCGCACTTTCCTCCACGGGAGTATTTCTCAAACAGTCTACGCTTTGATCGTTCCCTGGAAGACCAGTAGTAGTTTCTGATGCACACCTGGTGGCATTCCTTAATCTGTGGACTATCAGAGTGTTGATGAAACGCCGAAATTGCATCGGGATTGAATACAACAGTCACCATGCATACTTTCCTCCACGGGAGTATTGTCTCAAACAGTCTACGCTTTGATCGTTCCCTGGAATACCAGAAGTAGTTCCCGATGCACGTCTGGTGGCATTCTGTAATCTGTTCACTATCAGAGTGTTGATGAAACACAGAAGTTGCATCGGGATTGAATACAACAGTCACCTTGCGCACTTTCCTCCATGGGAGTTATGTCACAAACAGTCTACACTTTGAGTTTCCTGGAAGACCGGTAGTAGTTTCCGATGCACATCTGGAGGCATTCTGTAATCTGTCTACTATCAGAGTATTGATGGAGCACAGAAATTGCATCGGGATTGAATACAACAGCACTATGCGCACTTTCCTCCACGGGTGCAATGTCTCAAACAGTCTACGATTTGATCGTTCCCTGGAAGACCAGTAGTAGTTTACGATGCACGTCTGGTGGCATTCTGTAATCTGTGGACTACCAGAGCGTTGATGAAACACAGAAATTGCATCGGGATTGAATACAACAGTCACCATGCGCACTTGCCTACATGTTAGTAATGTCTAAATCAGTCTACGCTTTGATCGTTCCCTGGAAAACCAGTAGTAGTTTCCGATGCACGTCTGGTGTCATTCTGTAATCTGTGGACTATCAGAGTGTGGATGAAACACAGAAATTGCATCGGGATTGAATACAACAGTCACCATGCGCACTTTCCTCCATGGGAGTAATGTCTCAAACAGTCTACGCTTTGATCGTTCCCTGGAGGACCAGTAGTAGTTTCGGATGCACATCGGGTTGCATTCCTTAATCTGTGGACTATCAGAGTGTTGATGAAACACAGAAATTGCATCGGGATTGAATACAACAGTCACCGTGAACACTTTCCTCCATGGGAGTAATGTCTCAAACAGTCTACGCTTTGATCGTTCCCTGGAAGACCTGTGGTAGTGTCCGATGCACATCTGGAGTCATTCTGTAATCTGCGGACTATCAGAGTGTTGATGAAACACAGAAATTGCATTGGGATTGAATGCAACAGTCACCATGCGCACTTTCCTCCATGGGAGTAATGTCTCTAAGAGTCTACGCTTGGACCGTTCCCTGGAAGACCAGTAGTAGTTTGCGATGCACGTCTGGTGGCATTCTGTAATCTGTGGACTATCAGAGTTTTGATGAAACACAGAAATTACATCGGGATTGAATACAAAAGTCACCATGCGCACTTTCCTCCATGGGAGTAATGTTTCAAACAGTCTACGCTTTGATCGATCCCTGGAAGACCAGTAGTATATTCCGATGCACATCTGGACTCATTCTGTAATCTGTCTACTATCAGAGTATTGATGGAGCACAGAAATTGCATCGGGATTGAATACAACAGCACCATGCGCACTTTCCTCCACGGGTGCAATGTCTCAAACAGTCTACGGTTTGATCGTTCCCTGGAAGACCAGTAGTAGTTTCCGATGCACATCTGGAGGCATTCTGTAATCTGTGGACTATCAGACTATTGATGAAACACAGAAATTGCATCGGAATTGAATACAACAGTCACCATGCGCACTTTCCTCCATGGGAGTAATGTCTCAAACAGTCTACGCTTTGATCGTTCCCTGGAAGACCAGTAGTAATTTCCGATGCACATCTGCTCTCATTCTGAAGTCTGTGGACCTTCAGATTGTTGATGAAACACAGAAATTGCATCGGAATTTAATACAACAGTCACCATGAGCACTTGCCTCCATGGGAGTAATGTCTCAAACAGTCTACGGTTTGAACGTTCCCTGGAAGACCAGTGGTAGTTTCCGATTCACATCTGGAGGCATTCTGTAATCTGTTGACTATCAGAGTGTTGATGAAACACAGAAATTGCATTGGGATTGAATACAACAGTCACCATGCGCACTTTCCTCCACAGGAGTAACGTCTCAAACAGTCTACGCTTTGATCGTTCACTGGAAGACCAGTAGTAGTTCCCGATGCACGTCTGGTGGCATTCTGTAATCTATGGACTATCAGAGTGTTGATGAAACACAGAAATTGCATCGGGATTGTATACAACAGTCACCATGCGCACTTTCCTCCACGGGAGTATTTCTCAAACAGTCTACGCTTTGATCGTTCCCTGGAAGACCAGTAGTAGTTTCTGATGCACACCTGGTGGCATTCTGTAATCTGTGGACTATCAGAGTGTTGATGAAACACAGAAATTGCATCGGGATTGAATACAACAGTCACCATGCGCACTTTAATCCATGGGAGTAATGTCTCAAATAGTCGACGCTTTGATCGTTCCCTGGATGACCAGTAGTAGTTTCCGATGCACATTTGCATGCATTCTGTAATCTGTGGACCTTCAAATTGTTGATGAAACACAGAAATTGAATTGGGATTGAATAAAACAGTCACCATGAGTACTTGCCTCCATGATAGTAATGTCTCAAACAGTCTACGCTTTGATCGTTCCCTGGAAGACCAGTGGTAGTTTCCGATTCACATCTGGAGGCATTCTGTAATCTGTTCACTATCAGAGTGTTGATGAAACACAGAAATTGCATTGGGATTGAATACAACAGTCACCATGCGGACTTTCCACCACGGGAGTAATGTCTCAAACAGTCTACTATTTGATCGTTCCCTGGAAGACCAGTAGTAGTTTCCGATGCACATCTGGTGGCATTCTGTAATCTGTGGACTATCAGAGTGTTGATGAAACACAGAAATTGCATCGGGATTGAATACAACAGTCACCATGCGCACTTTCCTCCACAGGAGTAATGTCTCAAACAGTCAACGCTTTGATCGTTCCCTGGAAGACCAGTAATAGTTTCCGATGCACATCTGCTCTCATTCTGAAGCCTGTGGACCTTCAGATTGTTGATGAAACACAGAAATTGCATCGGAATTTAATACAACAGTCACCATGAGCACTTGCCTCCATGGGAGTAATGTCTCAAACAGTCTACGGTTTGAACGTTCCCTGGAAGACCAGTGGTAGTTTGCGATTCACATCTGGAGGCATTCTGTAATCTGTTGACTATCAGAGTGTTGATGAAACACAGAAATTGCATTGGGATTGAATACAACAGTCACCATGCGCACTTTCCTCCACGGGAGTAATGTCTCAAACAGTCTACTATTTGATCGTTCCCTGGAACACCAGTAGTAGTTTCCAACTTACATCTGGTAGCATTCTGTAATCTGTGGACTATCAGAGTGTTGATGAAACACAGAAATTGCATCGGGATTGAATACAACAGTCACCATGCGCACTTTCCTCCACAGGAGTAACGTCTCAAACAGTCTACGCTTTGATCGTTCCCTGGAAGACCAGTAGTAGTTCCCGATGCACGTCTGGTGGCATTCTGTAATCTATGGACTATCAGAGTGTTGATGAAACACAGAAATTGCATCGGGATTGTATACAACAGTCACCATGCGCACTTTCCTCCACGGGAGTATTTCTCAAACAGTCTACGCTTTGATCGTTCCCTGGAAGACCAGTAGTAGTTTCTGATGCACACCTGGTGGCATTCTGTAATCTGTGGACTATCAGAGTGTTGATGAAACACAGAAATTGCATCGGGATTGAATACAACAGTCACCATGCGCACTTTAATCCATGGGAGTAATGTCTCAAATAGTCGACGCTTTGATCGTTCCCTGGATGACCAGTAGTAGTTTCCGATGCACATTTGCATGCATTCTGTAATCTGTGGACCTTCAAATTGTTGATGAAACACAGAAATTGCATTGGGATTGAATAAAACAGTCACCATGAGTACTTGCCTCCATGATAGTAATGTCTCAAACAGTCTACGCTTTGATCGTTCCCTGGAAGACCAGTGGTAGTTTCCGATTCACATCTGGAGGCATTCTGTAATCTGTTCACTATCAGAGTGTTGATGAAACACAGAAATTGCATTGGGATTGAATACAACAGTCACCATGCGGACTTTCCACCACGGGAGTAATGTCTCAAACAGTCTACTATTTGATCGTTCCCTGGAAGACCAATAGTAGTTTCCGATGCACATCTGGTGGCATTCTGTAATCTGTGGACTATCAGAGTGTTGATGAAACACAGAAATTGCATCGGGATTGAATACAACAGTCACCATGCGCACTTTCCTCCACAGGAGTAATGTCTCAAACAGTCAACGCTTTGATCGTTCCCTGGAAGACCAGTAATAGTTTCCGATGCACATCTTGTGGCATTCCTTAATCTGTGGACTACCAGAGTGTTGATGAAACACAGAAATTGCATCGGGATTGAATACAACAGTCACCATGCGCACTTTCCTCCACGCGAGTAATGTCTCAAACAGTCTACGCTTTGATCGTTCCCTGGAAGACCAGTAGTAGTTTCCGATGCACGTCTGGTGGCATTCTGTAATCTGTGGGTTTCAGAGTGTTGATGAAACACAGAAATTGCATCGGGATTGAATACAACAGTCACCGTGCGCACTTTCCTCCACGGGAGTAATGTCTCAAACAGTCTACGCTTTGATCGTTCCCTGGAAGACCACTAGTAGTTTCCGATGCACATCTGGTGGCATTCTGCAATCTGTTGACTATCAGAGTGTTGATGAAACACAGAAATTGCATCGGGATTGAATACAACAGTCACCTTGCGCACTTTCCTCCATGGGAGTTATGTCACAAACAGTCTGCACTTTGAGTTTCCTGGAAGACCGGTAGTAGTTTCCGATGCACATCTGGAGGCATTCTGTAATCTGCCTACTATCAGAGTATTGATGGAGCACAGAAATTGCATCGGGATTGAATACAACAGCACTATGCGCACTTTCCTCCACGGGTGCAATGTCTCAAACAGTCTACGATTTGATCGTTCCCTGGAAGACCAGTAGTAGTTTACGATGCACGTCTGGTGGCATTCTGTAATCTGTGGACTACCAGAGCGTTGATGAAACACAGAAATTGCATCGGGATTGAATACAACAGTCACCATGCGCACTTGCCTACATGTTAGTAATGTCTAAATCAGTCTACGCTTTGATCGTTCCCTGGAAAACCAGTAGTAGTTTCCGATGCTCGTCTGGTGTCATTCTGTAATCTGTGGACTATCAGAGTGTGGATGAAACACAGAAATTGCATCGGGATTGAATACAACAGTCACCATGCGCACTTTCCTCCATGGGAGTAATGTCTCAAACAGTCTACGCTTTGATCGTTCCCTGGAGGACCAGTAGTAGTTTCGGATGCACATCGGGTTGCATTCCTTAATCTGTGGACTATCAGAGTGTTGATGAAACACAGAAATTGCATCGGGATTGAATACAACAGTCACCGTGCGCACTTTCCTCCATGGGAGTAATGTCTCAAACAGTCTACGCTTTGATCGTTCCCTGGAAGACCTGTGGTAGTGTCCGATGCACATCTGGAGTCATTCTGTAATCTGCGGACTATCAGAGTGTTGATGAAACACAGAAATTGCATTGGGATTGAATGCAACAGTCACCATGCGCACTTTCCTCCATGGGAGTAATGTCTCTAAGAGTCTACGCTTGGACCGTTCCCTGGAAGACCAGTAGTAGTTTGCGATGCACGTCTGGTGGCATTCTGTAATCTGTGGACTATCAGAGTTTTGATGAAACACAGAAATTACATCGGGATTGAATACAACAGTCACCATGCGCACTTTCCTCCATGGGAGTAATGTTTCAAACAGTCTACGCTTTGATCGATCCCTGGAAGACCAGTAGTATATTCCGATGCACATCTGGACTCATTCTGTAATCTGTCTACTATCAGAGTATTGATGGAACACAGATATTGCATCGGGATTGAATACAACAGCACCATGCGCACTTTCCTCCACGGGTGCAATGTCTCAAACAGTGTACGGTTCGATCGTTCCCTGGAAGACCAGTAGTAGTTTCCGATGCACATCTGGAGGCATTCTGTAATCTGTGGACTATCAGACTATTGATGAAACACAGAAATTGCATCGGAATTGAATACAACAGTCACCATGCGCACTTTCCTCCATGGGAGTAATGTCTCAAATAGTCTACGCTTTGATCGTTCCCTGGAAGAAAAGTAGTAGTTTCGATGCACATCTGGATGCATTCTATAATCTGTGGACCTTCAAAGAGTTGATGAAACAAAGAAATTGCATCGGGATTGAATACAACAGCAACATGCGCACTTTCCTCCACGGGTGCAATGTCTCAAACAGTCTACGCCTTTGATCGTTCCCTGGAAGACCAGTAGTAGTTTCCGATGCACGTCTGGTGGCATTCTGTAATCTGTGGACTATCAGAGTGTGGATGAAACACAGAAATTGCATCGGGATTGAATACAACAGTCACCATGCGCACTTTCCTCCATGGGAGTAATGTCTCAAACAGTCTACGCTTTGATCGTTCCCTGGAAGACCAGTAGTAATTTCCGATGCACATCTGCTCTCATTCTGAAGTCTGTGGACCTTCAGATTGTTGATGAAACACAGAAATTGCATCGGAATTGAATACAACAGTCACCATGAGCACTTGCCTCCATGGGAGTAATGTCTCAAACAGTCTACGGTTTGAACGTTCCCTGGAAGACCAGTGGTAGTTTCCGATTCACATCTGGAGGCATTCTGTAATCTGTTGACTATCAGAGGGTTGATGAAACACAGAAATTGCATTGGGATTGAATACAACAGTCACCATGCGCACTTTCCTCCACGGGAGTAATGTCTCAAACAGTCTACTATTTGATCGTTCCCTGGAACACCAGTAGTAGTTTCCAACTCACATCTGGTAGCATTCTGTAATCTGTGGACTATCAGAGTGTTGATGAAACACAGAAATTGCATCGGGATTGAATACAACAGTCACCATGCGCACTTTCCTCCACAGGAGTAACGTCTCAAACAGTCTACGCTTTGATCGTTCCCTGGAAGACCGGTAATAGTTTCCGATGCACATCTTGTGGCATTCCTTAATCTGTGGACTATCAGAGTGTTGATGAAACACAGAAATTGAATCGGGATTGAATACAACAGTCACCATGCGCACTTTCCTCACCGGGAGTAATGTCTCAAACAGTCTACGCTTTGATCGTTCCCTGGAAGACCAGTAGTAGTTCCCGATGCACGTCTGGTGGCATTCTGTAATCTATGGACTATCAGAGTGTTGATGAAACACAGAAATTGCATCGGGATTGTATACAACAGTCACCATGCGCACTTTCCTCCACGGGAGTAATGTCTCAAACAGTCTACGCTTTGATCGTTCCCTGGAAGACCAGTAGTAGTTTCCGATGCACACCTGGTGGCATTCTGTAATCTGTGGACTATCAGAGTGTTGATAAAACACAGAAATTGCATCGGGATTGAATACAACAGTCACCATTCGCACTTTAATCCATGGGAGTAATGTCTCAAATAGTCGACGCTTTGATCGTTCCCTGGATGACCAGTAGTAGTTTCCGATGCACATTTGCATGCATTCTGTAATCTGTGGACCTTCAAATTGTTGATGAAACACAGAAATTGCATTGGGATTGAATAAAACAGTCACCATGAGTACTTGCCTCCATGCTAGTAATGTCTCAAACAGTCTACGCTTTGATCGTTCCCTGGAAGACCAGTGGTAGTTTCCGATTCACATCTGGAGGCATTCTGTAAACAGTTCACTATCAGAGTGTTGATGAAACACAGAAATTGCATTGGGATTGAATACAACAGTCACCATGCGCACTTTCCTCCACGGGAGTAATGTCTCAAACTGTCAACGCTTTGATCGTTCCCTGGAAGACCAGTAATAGTTTCCGATGCACATCTTGTGGCATTCCTTAATCTGTGGACTATCAGAGTGTTGATGAAACACAGAAATTGCATCGGGATTGAATACAACAGTCACCATGCGCACTTTCCTCCACGTGAGTAATGTCTCAAACAGTCTACGCTTTGATCGTTCCCTGGAAGACCAGTAGTAGTTTCCGATGCACGTCTGGTGGCATTCTGTAATCTGTGGACTACCAGAGCGTTGATGAAACACAGAAATTGCATCGGGATTGAATACAACAGTCACCATGCGCACTTGCCTACATGTTAGTAATGTCTAAATCAGTCTACGCTTTGATCGTTCCCTGGAAAACCAGTAGTAGTTTCCGATTCACGTCTGGTGTCATTCTGTAATCTGTGGACTATCAGAGTGTGGATGAAACAAAGAAATTGCATCGGGATTGAATACAACAGTCACCATGCGCACTTTCCTCCATACGAGTAATGTCTCAAACAGCCTACGCTTTGATCGTTCCCTGGAAGACCAGAAGTAGTTTCGGATGCACATCGGGTGGCATTCCTTAATCTGTGGACTATCAGAGTGTTGATGAAACACAGAAATTGCATCGGGATTGAATACAACAGTTACCATGCGCACTTTCCTCCAGGGGTAAAATGTCTAAAACAGTATACTCTTTGAATTCCCTGGAAGTCCAGTAGTAGTTTCCGATGCACATCTGGAGGCATTCTGTAATCTGTGGACTATCAGAGTGTTGATGAAACAAAGAAATGGCGTCGGGATTGAATAGAACAGTCACCATGCGCACTTGCCTACATGTTAGTAATGTCTAAAACAGCCTACGCTTTGATCGTTCCATGGAAGACCAGTGGTAGTGTCCGATGCACATCTGGAGGCATTCTGTAATCTGTGAACTATCAGAGTGTTGATGAAACACAGAAATTGCATTGGGGTTGAATAGAACAGTCACCATGCGCACTTTCCTCCATGGGAGTAAGGTCTCTAAGAGTCTAGGCTTTGTTCGTTCCCAGGAAGACCAGCAGTAGTTTCCGACACACATCTGGAAGCATTCTGTAATCTGTGGAGTATCAGAGTGTTGATGAAACACAGAAATTGCATCGGGATTGAATACAACAGTCACCGTGCGCACTTTCCTCCATGGGAGTAATGTCTCAAACAGTCTACGCTTTGATCGTTCCCTGGAAGACCTGTGGTAGTGTCCGATGCACATCTGGAGTCATTCTGTAATCTGCTGACTATCAGAGTGTTGATGAAACACAGAAATTGCATTGGGATTGAATGCAACAGTCACCATGCGCACTTTCTTCCATGGGAGTAATGTCTCTAAGAGTCTACGCTTGGACCGTTCCCTGGGTGACCAGCAGTAGTTTGCGATGCACGTCTGGTGGCATTCTGTAATCTGTGGACTATCAGAGTGTTGATGAAACACAGAAATTGCATCGGGATTGAATACAACAGTCACCGTGCGCACTTTCCTCCATGGGAGTAATGTCTCAAACAGTCTACGCTTTGATCGTTCCCTGGAAGACCAGTAGTAATTTCCGATGCACATCTGCTCTCATTCTGAAGTCTGTGGACCTTCAGATTGTTGATGAAACACAGAAATTGCATCGGAATTTAATACAACAGTCACCATGAGCACTTGCCTCCATGGGAGTAATGTCTCAAACAGTCTACGGTTTGAACGTTCCCTGGAAGACCAGTGGTAGTTTCCGATTCACATCTGGAGGCATTCTGTAATCTGTTGACTATCAGAGTGTTGATGAAACACAGAAATTGCATTGGGATTGAATACAACAGTCACCATGCGCACTTTCCTCCACGGGAGTAATGTCTCAAACAGTCTACTATTTGATCGTTCCCTGGAACACCAGTAGTAGTTTCCAACTCACATCTGGTAGCATTCTGTAATCTGTGGACTATCAGAGTGTTGATGAAACACAGAAATTGCATCGGGATTGAATACAACAGTCACCATGCGCACTTTCCTCCACAGGAGTAACGTCTCAAACAGTCTACGCTTTGATCGTTCCCTGGAAGACCAGTAGTAGTTCCCGATGCACGTCTGGTGGCATTCTGTAATCTATGGACTATCAGAGTGTTGATGAAACACAGAAATTGCATCGGGATTGTATACAACAGTCACCATGCGCACTTTCCTCCACGGGAGTATTTCTCAAACAGTCTACGCTTTGATCGTTCCCTGGAAGACCAGTAGTAGTTTCTGATGCACACCTGGTGGCATTCTGTAATCTGTGGACTATCAGAGTGTTGATGAAACACAGAAATTGCATCGGGATTGAATACAACAGTCACTATGCGCACTTTAATCCATGGGAGTAATGTCTCAAATAGTCGACGCTTTGATCGTTCCCTGGATGACCAGTAGTAGTTTCCGATGCACATTTGCATGCATTCTGTAATCTGTGGACCTTCAAATTGTTGATGAAACACAGAAATTGCATTGGGATTGAATAAAACAGTCACCATGAGTACTTGCCTCCATGATAGTAATGTCTCAAACAGTCTACGCTTTGATCGTTCCCTGGAAGACCAGTGGTACTTTCCGATTCACATCTGGAGGCATTCTGTAATCTGTTCACTATCAGAGTGTTGATGAAACACAGAAATTGCATTGGGATTGAATACAACAGTCACCATGCGGACTTTCCACCACGGGAGTAATGTCTCAAACAGTCTACTATTTGATCGTTCCCTGGAAGACCAGTAGTAGTTTCCGATGCACATCTGGTGGCATTCTGTAATCTGTGGACTATCAGAGTGTTGATGAAACACAGAAATTGCATCGGGATTGAATACAACAGTCACCATGCGCACTTTCCTCCACAGGAGTAATGTCTCAAACAGTCAACGCTTTGATCGTTCCCTGGAAGACCAGTAATAGTTTCCGATGCACATCTTGTGGCATTCCTTAATCTGTGGACTACCAGAGTGTTGATGAAACACAGAAATTGCATCGGGATTGAATACAACAGTCACCATGCGCACTTTCCTCCACGCGAGTAATGTCTCAAACAGTCTACGCTTTGATCGTTCCCTGGAAGACCAGTAGTAGTTTCCGATGCACGTCTGGTGGCATTCTGTAATCTGTGGACTATCAGAGTGTGGATGAAACACAGAAATTGCATCGGGATTGAATACAACAGTCACCATGCGCACTTTCCTCCACGTGAGTAATGTCTCAAACAGTCTACGCTTTGATCGTTCCCTGGAAGAAAAGTAGTAGTTTCGATGCACATCTGGATGCATTCTATAATCTGTGGACCTTCAAAGAGTTGATGAAACAAAGAAATTGCATCGGGATTGAATACAACAGCAACATGCGCACTTTCCTCCACGGGTGCAATGTCTCAAACAGTCTACGCCTTTGATCGTTCCCTGGAAGACCAGTAGTAGTTTCCGATGCACGTCTGGTGGCATTCTGTAATCTGTGGACTATCAGAGTGTGGATGAAACACAGAAATTGCATCGGGATTGAATACAACAGTCACCATGCGCACTTTCCTCCATGGGAGTAATGTCTCTAACAGTCTACGCTTTGATCGTTCCCTGGAAGACCAGTAGTAATTTCCGATGCACATCTGCTCTCATTCTGAAGTCTGTGGACCTTCAGATTGTTGATGAAACACAGAATCTGCATCGGAATTGAATACAACAGTCACCATGAGCACTTGCCTCCATGGGAGTAATGTCTCAAACAGTCTACGGTTTGAACGTTCCCTGGAAGACCAGTGGAAGTTTCCGATTCACATCTGGAGGCATTCTGTAATCTGTTGACTATCAGAGTGTTGATGAAACACAGAAATTGCATTGGGATTGAATACAACAGTCACCATGCGCACTTTCCTCCACGGGAGTAATGTCTCAAACAGTCTACTATTTGATCGTTCCCTGGAACACCAGTAGTAGTTTCCAACTCACATCTGGTAGCATTCTGTAATCTGTGGACTATCAGAGTGTTGATGAAACACAGAAATTGCATCGGGATTGAATACAACAGTCACCATGCGCACTTTCCTCCACAGGAGTAACGTCTCAAACAGTCTACGCTTTGATCGTTCCCTGGAAGACCGGTAATAGTTTCCGATGCACATCTTGTGGCATTCCTTAATCTGTGGACTATCAGAGTGTTGATGAAACACAGAAATTGCATCGGGATTGAATACAACAGTCACCATGCGCACTTTCCTCCACGGGAGTAATGTCTCAAACAGTCTACGCTTTGATCGTTCCCTGGAAGACCAGTAGTAGTTCCCGATGCACGTCTGGTGGCATTCTGTAATCTATGGACTATCAGAGTGTTGATGAAACACAGAAATTGCATCGGGATTGTATACAACAGTCACCATGCGCACTTTCCTCCACGGGAGTAATGTCTCAAACAGTCTACGCTTTGATCGTTCACTGGAAGACCAGTAGTAGTTTCCGATGCACACCTGGTGGCATTCTGTAATCTGTGGACTATCAGAGTGTTGATGAAACACAGAAATTGCATCGGGATTGAATACAACAGTCACCATGCGCACTTTAATCCATGGGAGTAATGTCTCAAATAGTCGACGCTTTGATCGTTCCCTGGATGACCAGTAGTAGTTTCCGATGCACATTTGCATGCATTCTGTAATCTGTGGACCTTCAAATTGTTGATGAAACACAGAAATTGCATTGGGATTGAATAAAACAGTCACCATGAGTACTTGCCACCATGCTAGTAATGTCTCAAACAGTCTACGCTTTGATCGTTCCCTGGAAGACCAGTGGTAGTTTCCGATTCACATCTGGAGGCATTCTGTAAACAGTTCACTATCAGAGTGTTGATGAAACACAGAAATTGCATTGGGATTGAATACAACAGTCACCATGCGCACTTTCCTCCACGGGAGTAATGTCTCAAACTGTCACCGCTTTGATCGTTCCCTGGAAGACCAGTAATAGTTTCCGATGCACATCTTGTGGCATTCCTTAATCTGTGGACTATCAGAGTGTTGATGAAACACAGAAATTGCATCGGGATTGAATACAACAGTCACCATGCGCACTTTCCTCCACGTGAGTAATGTCTCAAACAGTCTACGCTTTGATCGTTCCCTGGAAGACCAGTAGTAGTTTCCGATGCACGTCTGGTGGCATTCTGTAATCTGTGGACTACCAGAGCGTTGATGAAACACAGAAATTGCATCGGGATTGAATACAACAGTCACCATGCGCACTTGCCTACATGTTAGTAATGTCTAAATCAGTCTACGCTTTGATCGTTCCCTGGAAAACCAGTAGTAGTTCCCGATTCACGTCTGGTGTCATTCTGTAATCTGTGGACTATCAGAGTGTGGATGAAACAAAGAAATTGCATCGGGATTGAATACAACAGTCACCATGCGCACTTTCCTCCATACGAGTAATGTCTCACACAGTCTACGCTTTGATCGTTCCCTGGAAGACCAGAAGTAGTTTCGGATGCACATCGGGTGGCATTCCTTAATCTGTGGACTATCAGAGTGTTGATGAAACACAGAAATTGCATCGGGATTGAATACAACAGTTACCATGCGCACTTTCCTCCAGGGGTAAAATGTCTAAAACAGTATACGCTTTGAATTCCCTGGAAGTCCAGTAGTAGTTTCCGATGCACATCTGGAGGCATTCTGTAATCTGTGGACTATCAGAGTGTTGATGAAACAAAGAAATGGCGTCGGGATTGAATAGAACAGTCACCATGCGCACTTGCCTATATATTAGTAATGTCTAAAACAGCCTACGCTTTGATCGTTCCATGGAAGACCAGTGGTAGTGTCCGATGCACATCTGGAGGCATTCTGTAATCTGTGAACTATCAGAGTGTTGATGAAACACAGAAATTGCATTGGGGTTGAATAGAACAGTCACCATGCGCACTTTCCTCCATGGGAGTAATGTCTCTAAGAGTCTAGGCTTTGTTCGTTCCCAGGAAGACCAGCAGTAGTTTCCGACACACATCTGGAAGCATTCTGTAATCTGTGGAGTATCAGAGTGTTGATGAAACACAGAAATTGCATCGGGATTGAATACAACAGTCACCGTGCGCACTTTCCTCCATGGGAGTAATGTCTCAAACAGTCTACGCTTTGATCGTTCCCTGGAAGACCTGTGGTAGTGTCCGATGCACATCTGGAGTCATTCTGTAATCTGCTGACTATCAGAGTGTTGATGAAACACAGAAATTGCATTGGGATTGAATGCAACAGTCACCATGCGCACTTTCCTCCATGGGAGTAATGTCTCTAAGAGTCTACGCTTGGACCGTTCCCTGGGTGACCAGCAGTAGTATGCGATGCACGTCTGGTGGCATTCTGTAATCTGTGGACTATCAGAGTTTTGATGAAACACAGAAATTACATCGGGATTGAATACAACAGTCACCATGCGCACTTTCCTCCATGGGAGTAATGTTTCAAACAGTCTACGCTTTGATCGTTCCCTGGAAGACCAGTAGTATATTCCGATGCACATCTGGACTCATTCTGTAATCTGTCTACTATCAGAGTATTGATGGAACACAGAAATTGCATCGGGATTGAATACAACAGCACCATGCGCACTTTCCTCCACGGGTGCAATGTCTCAAACAGTCTACGGTTTGATCGTTCCCTGGAAGACCAGTAGTAGTTTCCGATGCACATCTGGAGGCATTCTGTAATCTGTGGACTATCAGACTATTGATGAAACACAGAAATTGCATCGGAATTGAATACAACAGTCACCATGCGCACTTTCCTCCATGGGAGTAATGTCTCAAATAGTCTACGCTTTGATCGTTCCCTGGAAGAAAAGTAGTAGTTTCGATGCACATCTGGATGCATTCTGTAATCTGTGGACCTTCAAAGAGTTGATGAAACAAAGAAATTGCATCGGGATTGAATACAACAGCAACATGCGCACTTTCCTCCACGGGTGCAATGTCTCAAACAGTCTACGCCTTTGATCGTTCCCTGGAAGACTAGTAGTAGCTTCCGATGCACGTCTGGTGGCATTCTGCAATCTGTGGACTATCAGAGTGTGGATGAAACACAGAAATTGCATCGGGATTGAATACAACAGTCACCATGCGCACTTTCCTCCATGGGAGTAATGTCTCAAACAGTCTACGCTTTGATCGTTCCCTGGAAGACCAGTAGTAATTTCCGATGCACATCTGCTCTCATTCTGAAATCTGTGGACCTTCAGATTGTTGCTGAAACACAGAAATTGCATCGGAATTGAATACAACAGTCACCATGAGCACTTGCCTCCATGGGAGTAATGTCTCAAACAGTCTACGCTTTGAACGTTCCCTGGAAGACCAGTGGTAGTTTCCGATTCACATCTGGAGGCATTCTGTAATCTGTTGACTATCAGAGTGTTGATGAAACACAGAAATTGCATTGGGATTGAATACAACAGTCACCATGCGCACTTTCCTCCACGGGAGTAATGTCTCAAACAGTCTACTATTTGATCGTTCCCTGGAACACCAGTAGTAGTTTCCAACTCACATCTGGTAGCATTCTGTAATCTGTGGACTATCAGAGTGTTGATGAAACACAGAAATTGCATCGGGATTGAATACAACAGTCACCATGCGCACTTTCCTCCACAGGAGTAACGTCTCAAACAGTCTACGCTTTGATCGTTCCCTGGAAGACCGGTAATAGTTTCCGATGCACATCTTGTGGCATTCCTTAATCTGTGGACTATCAGAGTGTTGATGAAACACAGAAATTGCATCGGGATTGAATACAACAGTCACCATGCGCACTTTAATCCATGGGAGTAATGTCTCAAATAGTCGACGCTTTGATCGTTCCCTGGATGACCAGTAGTAGTTTCCGATGCACATTTACATGCATTCTGTAATCTGTGGACCTTCAAATTGTTGATGAAACACAGAAATTGCATTGGGATTGAATAAAACAGTCACCATGAGTACTTGCCTTCATGATAGTAATGTCTCAAACAGTCTACGCTTTGATCGTTCCCTGGAAGACCAGTGGTAGTTTCCGATTCACATCTGGAGGCATTCTGTAATCTGTTCACTATCAGAGTGTTGATGAAACACAGAAATTGCATTGGGATTGAATACAACAGTCACCATGCGCATTTTCCTCCACGGGAGTAATGTCTCAAACTGTCAACGCTTTGATCGTTCCCTGGAAGACCAGTAATAGTTTCCGATGCACATCTTGTGGCATTCCTTAATGTGTGGACTATCAGAGTGTTGATGAAACACAGAAATTGCATCGGGATTGAATACAACAGTCACCAAGCGCACTTTCCTCCACGTGAGTAATGTCTCAAACAGTCTACGCTTTGATCGTTCCCTGGAAGACCAGTAGTAGTTTCCGATGCACGTCTGGTGGCATTCTGTAATCTGTGGGTTTCAGAGTGTTGATGAAACACAGAAATTGCATCGGGATTGAATACAACAGTCACCATGCGCACTTTCCTCCACGGGAGTAATGTCTCAAACAGTCTACGCTTTGATCGTTCCCTGGTACACCACTAGTAGTTTCCGATGCACATCTGGTGGCATTCTGCAATCTGTTGACTATCAGAGTGTTGATGAAACACAGAAATTGCATCGGGATTGAATACAACAGTCACCACAGTCACCATGCGCACTTTCCTCCATGGGAGTTATGTCACAAACAGTCTACACTTTGAGTTTCCTGGAAGACCGGTAGTAGTTTCCGATGCACATCTGGAGGCATTCTGAATCTGTCTACTATCAGAGTTTTGATGGAGCACAGAAATTGCATCGGGATTGAATACAACAGCACCATGCGCACTTTCCTCCACGGGTGCAATGTCTCAAACAGTCTACGCTTTGATCGTTCCCTGGAAGACCAGTAGTAGTTTACGATGCACGTCTGGTGGCATTCTGTAATCTGTGGACTACCAGAGCGTTGATGAAACACAGAAATTGCATCGGGATTGAATACAACAGTCACCATGCGCACTTGCCTACATGTTAGTAATGTCTAAATCAGTCTACGCTTTGATCGTTCCCTGGAAGACCAGAAGTAGTTTCGGATGCACATCGGGTGGCATTCCTTAATCTGTGGACTATCAGAGTGTTGATGAAACACAGAAATTGCATCGGGATTGAATACAACAGTCACCGTGCGCACTTTCCTCCATGGGAGTAATGTCTCAAACAGTCTACGCTTTGATCGTTCCCTGGAAGACCTGTGGTAGTGTCCGATGCACATCTGGAGTCATTCTGTAATCTGCGGTCTATCAGAGTGTTGATGAAACACAGAAATTGCATTGGGATTGAATGCAACAGTCACCATGCGCACTTTCCTCCATGGGAGTAATGTCTCTAAGAGTCTACGCTTGGATCGTTCCCTGGAAGACCAGTAGTAGTTTGCGATGCACGTCTGGTGGCATTCTGTAATCTGTGGACTATCAGAGTTTTGATGAAACACAGAAATTACATCGGGATTGAATACAACAGTCACCATGCGCACTTTCCTCCATGGGAGTAATGTCTCAAACATTCTACGCTTTGATCGTTCACTGGAAGACCAGTAGTATATTCCGATGCCCATCTGGACTCATTCTGTAATCTGTCTACTATCAGAGTATTGATGGAACACAGAAATTGCATCGGGATTGAATACAACAGCACCATGCGGACTTTCCTCCACGGGTGCAATGTCTCAAACAGTCTACGGTTTGATCGTTCCCTGGAAGACCAGTAGTAGTTTCCGATGCACATCTGGTGGCATTCTGTAATTTGTGGACTATCAGAGTGTGGATGAAACACAGAAATTGCATCGGGATTTAATACAACAGTCACCATGCGCACTTTCCTCCATGGGAGTAATGTCTCAAACAGTCTACGCTTCGATAGTTCCCTGGAAGACCAGTAGTAATTTCCGATGCACATCTGCTGGCATTCTATAATCTGTGGACTATCAGAGTGTTGATGAAACACAGAAATTGCATCGGGATTGAATACAACAGTTACCATGCGCACTTTCCTCCAGGGGTAAAATGTCTAAAACAGTTTACGCTTTGAATTCCCTGGAAGTCCAGTAGTAGTTTCCGATGCACATCTGGAGGCATTCTGTAATCTGTGGACTATCAGAGTGTTGATGAAACAAAGAAATGGCTTCGGGATTGAATAGAACAGTCACCATGCGCACTTGCCTACATGTTAGTAATGTCTAAAACAGCCTACGCTTTGATCGTTCCATGGAAGACCAGTGGTAGTGTCCGATGCACATCTGGAGGCATTCTCTAATCTGTGAACTATCAGAGTGTTGATGAAACACAGAAATTGCATTGGGGTTGAATAGAACAGTCACCATGCGCACTTTCCTCCATGGGAGTAATGTCTCTAAGAGTCTAGGCTTTGTTTTCCCTGGAAGACCAGTAGTAGTTTCCGATGCACATCTGGAGGCATTCTGAAATCTATGGACTAACTGAGTGTTGATGAAACACAGAAATTGCAATGGGATTGAATACAACAGTCACCATGCGCATATTCCTCCACGGGAGTAACGTCTCAAACAGACTACGCTTTGATCGTTCCCTGGAAGACCAGTAGTAGTTAACGTTGCACGTCTGGTGGCATTCTGTAACCTGTTGACGATCAGAGTGTTGATGAAACACAGAAATTGCATTGGGATTGAATACAACAGACACCATGCGCACTTTCCTCCATGTGAGTAATGTCACTCTAACAGTCAACGCTTTGATCATTCCCAGGAAGACCAGTAGTAGTTTCCGATGCACATCTGGAGGCATTCTGTTATCTGTGGAGTATCAGAGTGTTGATGAAACACAGAAATTGCATCGGGATTGAATACAACAGTTACCATGCGCACTTTCCTCCATGGGAGTAATGTCTCAAACAATCTACGCTTTGAGTTCACTGGAAGACCAGTAGTAGTTTCCGTTGCACATCTGGAGGCATTCTGTAATCTGTGGACTATCAGACTATTGATGAAACACAGATATTGCATCGGAATTGAATACAACAGTCACCATGCGCACTTGCCTACATGTTAGTAATGTCTAAATCAGTCTACGCTTTGATCGTTCCCTGGAAAACCAGTAGTAGTTTCCGATTCACGTCTGGTGTCATTCTGTAATCTGTGGACTATCAGAGTGTGGATGAAACAAAGAAACTGCATCGGGATTGAATACAACAGTCAGCATGCGCACTTTCCTCCCTACGAGTAATGTCTCAAACAGTCTACGCTTTGATCGTTCCCTGGAAGACCAGAAGTAGTTTCGGATGCACATCGGGTGGCATTCCTTAATCTGTGGACTATCAGAGTGTTGATGTAACACAGAAATTGCATCGGGATTGAATACAACAGTTACCATGCGCACTTTCCTCCAGGGGTAAAATGTCTAAAACAGTATACGCTTTGAATTCCCTGGAAGTCCAGTAGTAGTTTCCGATGCACATCTGGAGGCATTCTGTAATCTGTGGACTATCAGAGTGTTGATGAAACAAAGAAATGGCGTCGGGATTGAATAGAACAGTCACCATGCGCACTTGCCTACATGTTAGTAATGTCTAAAACAGCCTACGCTTTGATCGTTCCATGGAAGACCAGTGGTAGTGTCCGATGCACATCTGGAGGCATTCTGTAATCTGTGAACTATCAGAGTGTTGATGAAACACAGAAATTGCATTGGGGTTGAATAGAACAGTCACCATGCGCACTTGCCTCCATGGGGGTAATGTCTCTAAGAGTCTAGGCTTTGTTCGTTCCCAGGAAGACCAGCAGTAGTTTCCGACACACATCTGGAAGCATTCTGTAATCTGTGGAGTATCAGTGTGCTGATGAAACACAGAAATTGCATCGGGATTGAATACAACAGTCACCAAGGGCAGTTCCCTCCATGGGAGTATTGTCTCAAACAGTCTACGCTTTGAGTTCCCTGGAAGACCAGTAGTAGTTTCCGATGCACATCTGGAGGCATTCTGAAATCTATGGACTAACTGAGTGTTGATGAAACACAGAAATTGCAATGGGATTGAATACAACAGTCACCATGCGCATATTCCTCCACGGGAGTAACGTCTCAAACAGACTACGCTTTGATCGTTCCCTGGAAGACCAGTAGTAGTTAACGTTGCACGTCTGGTGGCATTCTGTAACCTGTTGACGATCAGAGTGTTGATGAAACACAGAAATTGCATTGGGATTGAATACAACAGACACCATGCGCACTTTCCTCCATGTGAGTAATGTCCCTCTAACAGTCAACGCTTTGATCATTCCCAGGAAGACCAGTAGTAGTTTCCGATGCACATCTGGAGGCATTCTGTTATCTGTGGAGTATCAGAGTGTTGATGAAACACAGAAATTGCATCGGGATTGAATACAACAGTTACCATGCGCACTTTCCTCCATGGGAGTAATGTCTCAAACAATCTACGCTTTGAGTTCACTGGAAGACCAGTAGTAGTTTCCGATGCACATCTGGAGGCATTCTGTAATCTGTGGACTATCAGACTATTGATGAAACACAGATATTGCATCGGAATTGAATACAACAGTCACCATGCGCACTTTCCTCCATGGGAGTAATGTCTCAAATAGTCTACGCCTTTGATCGTTCCCTGGAAGACCAGTAGTAGTTTCCGATGCACGTCTGGTGGCATTCTGTAATCTGTGGACTATCAGAGTGTGGATGAAACACAGAAATTGCATCGGGATTGAATACAACAGTCACCATGCGCACTTTCCTCCATGGGAGTAATGTCTCAAACAGTATACGCTTTGATCGTTCCCTGGAAGACCAGTAGTAGTTTACGATGCACGTCTGGTGGCATTCTGTAATCTGTGGACTACCAGAGCGTTGATGAAACACAGAAATTGCATCGGGATCGAATACAACAGTCACCATGCGCACTTGCCTACATGTTAGTAATGTCTAAATCAGTCTACGCTTTGATCGTTCCCTGGAAAACCAGTAGTAGTTTCCGATTCACGTCTGGTGTCATTCTGTAATCTGTGGACTATCAGAGTGTGGATGAAACAAAGTAATTGCATCGGGATTGAATACAACAGTCACCATGCGCACTTTCCTCCATACGAGTAATGTCTCAAACAGTCTACGCTTTGATCGTTCCCTGGAAGACCAGAAGTAGTTTCGGATGCACATCGGGTGGCATTCCTTAATCTGTGGACTATCAGAGTGTTGATGAAACACAGAAATTGCATCGGGATTGAATACAACAGTTACCATGCGCACTTTCCTCCAGGGGTAAAATGTCTAAAACAGTATACGCTTTGAATTCCCTGGAAGTCCAGTAGTAGTTTCCGATGCACATCTGGAGGCATTCTGTAATCTGTGGACTATCAGAGTGTTGATGAAACAAAGAAATGGCGTCGGGATTGAATAGAACAGTCACCATGCGCACTTGCCTACATGTTAGTAATGTCTAAAACAGCCTACGCTTTGATCGTTCCATGGAAGACCAGTGGTAGTGTCCGATGCACATCTGGAGGCATTCTGTAATCTGTGAACTATCAGAGTGTTGATGAAACACAGAAATTGCATTGGGGTTGAATAGAACAGTCACCATGCGCACTTGCCTCCATGGGAGTAATGTCTCTAAGAGTCTAGGCTTTGTTCGTTCCCAGGAAGACCAGCAGTAGTTTCCGACACACATCTGGAAGCATTCTGTAATCTGTGGAGTATCAGTGTGCTGATGAAACACAGAAATTGCATCGGGATTGAATACAACAGTCACCAAGGGCAGTTCCCTCCATGGGAGTATTGTCTCAAACAGTCTTCGTTTTTAACATTCCCTGGAAGACCAGTAATAGTTTCCGATGCACGTCTGGTGGCATTCTGTAATCTGTGGACTATCAGAGTGTGGATGAAACACAGAAATTGCATCGGGATTGAATACAACAGTCACCATGCGCACTTTCCTCCATGGGAGTAATGTCTCAAACAGTCTACGCTTTGATCGTTCCCTGGAAGACCAGTAGTAATTTCCGATGCACATCTGCTCTCATTCTGAAATCTGTGGACCTTCAGATTGTTGATGAAACACAGAAATTGCATCGGAATTGAATACAACAGTCACCATGAGCACTTGCCTCCATGGGAGTAATGTCTCAAACAGTCTACGCTTTGAACGTTCCCTGGAAGACCAGTGGTAGTTTCCGATTCACATCTGGAGGCATTCTGTAATCTGTTGACTATCAGAATGTTGATGAAGCACAGAAATTGCATTGGGATTGAATACAACAGTCACCATTTGCACTTTCCTCCACGGGAGTAATGTCTCATACAGTCTACTATTTGATCGTTCCCTGTAACACCAGTAGTAGTTTCCAACTCACATCTGGTAGCATTCAGTAATCTGTGGACTATCAGAGTGTTGATGAAACACAGAAATTGCATCGGGATTGAATACAACAGTCACCATGCGCACTTTCCTCCACAGGAGTAACGTCTCAAACAGTCTACGCTTTGATCGTTCCCTGGAAGACCGGTAATAGTTTCCGATGCACATCTTGTGGCATTCCTTAATCTGTGGACTATCAGAGTGTTGATGAAACACAGAAATTGCATCGGGATTGAATACAACAGTCACCATGCGCACTTTCCTCCACGGGAATAATGTCTCAAACAGTCTACGCTTTGATCGTTCCCTGGAAGACCAGTAGTAGTTTCCGATGCACACCTGGTGTCATTCTGTAATCTGTGGACTATCAGAGTGTTGATGAAACACAGAAATTGCATCGGGATTGAATACAACAGTCACCATGCGCACTTTAATCCATGGGAGTAATGTCTCAAATAGTCGACGCTTTGATCGTTCCCTGGATGACCAGTAGTAGTTTCCGATGCACATTTGCATGCATTCTGTAACCTGTGGACCTTCAAATTGTTGATGAAACACAGAAATTGCATTGGGATTGAATAAAACAGTCACCATGAGTACTTGCCTCCATGATAGTAATGTCTCAAACAGTCTACGCTTTGATCGTTCCCTGGAAGACCAGTGGTAGTTTCCGATTCACATCTGGAGGCATTCTGTAATCTGTTCACTATCAGAGTGTTGATGAAACACAGAAATTGCATTGGGATTGAATACAACAGTCACCATGCGCACTTTCCTCCACGGGAGTAATGTCTCAAACAGTCAACTATTTGATCGTTCCCTGGAAGACCAGTAGTAGTTTCCGATGCACATCTGGTGGCATTCCGTATTCTGTGGACTATCAGAGTGTTGATGAAACACAGAAATTGCATCGGGATTGAATACAACAGTCACCATGCGCACTTTCCTCCACAGGAGTAAAGTCTCAAACTGTCAACGCTTTGATCGTTCCCTGGAAGACCAGTAATAGTTTCCGATGCACATCTTGTGGCATTCCTTAATCTGTGGACTATCAGAGTGTTGATGAAACACAGAAATAGCATCGGGATTGAATACAACAGTCACCATGCGCACTTTCCTCCACGTGAGTAATGTCTCAAACAGTCTACGCTTTGATCGTTCCCTGGAAGACCAGTAGTAGTTTCCGATGCACATCTGGAGGCATTCTGTAATCTGTCTACTATCAGAGTATTGATGGAGCACAGAAATTGCATCGGGATTGAATACAACAGTCACCATGCGCACTTTCCTTCATGGGAGTAATGTCTCAAACAGTCTACGCTTTGATCGTTCCCTGGAAGACCAGAAGTAGTTTCGGATGCACATCGGGTGGCATTCCTTAATCTGTGGACTATCAGAGTGGTGATGAAACACAGAAATTGCATCGGGATTGAATACAACAGTCACTGTGCGCACTTTCCTCCATGGGAGTAATGTCTCAAACAGTCTACGCTTTGATCGTTCCCTGGAAGACCTGTGGTAGTGTCCGATGCACATCTGGAGTCATTCTGTAATCTGCGGTCTATCAGAGTGTTGATGAAACACAGAAATTGCATTGGGATTGAATGCAACAGTCACCATGCGCACTTTCTTCCATGGGAGTAATGTCTCTAAGAGTCTAGGCTTTGTTCGTTCCCAGGAAGACCAGCAGTAGTTTCCGACACACATCTGGAAGCATTCTGTAATCTGTGGAGTATCAGTGTGCTGATGAAACACAGAAATTGCATCGGGATTGAATACAACAGTCACCAAGGGCAGTTCCCTCCATAGGAGTATTGTCTCAAACAGTCTTCGTTTTGATCATTCCCTGGAAGACCAGTAATAGTTTCCGATGCACATCTGGAAGCATTCTGTAATCTGTGGACTATCAGAGTGTTGATGAAACACAGAAATTGCATCGGGATTGAATACAACAGTCACCGTGCGCACTTTCCTCCACGGGTGCAATGTCTCAAACAGTCTACGGTTTGATCGTTCCCTGGAAGACCAGTAGTAGTTTCCGATGCACATCTGTAGGCAGTCTGTAATCTGTGGACTATCAGACTATTGATGAAACACAGAAATTGCATCGGAATTGAATACAACAGTCACCATGCGCACTTTCCTCCATGGGAGTAATGTCTCAAATAGTCTACGCTTTGATCGTTCCCTGGAAGACTAGTAGTAGTTTCCGATGCACGTCTGGTGGCATTCTGTAATCTGTGGACTATCAGAGTGTGGATGAAACACAGAAGTTGCATCGGGATTGAATACAACAGTCACCATGCGCACTTTCCTCCATGGGAGTAATGTCTCAAACAGTCTACGCTTTGATCGTTCCCTGGAACACCAGTAGTAATTTCCGATGCACATCTGCTCTCATTCTGAAATCTGTGGACCTTCAGATTGTTGATGAAACACAGAAATTGCATCGGAATTGAATACAACAGTCACCATGAGCACTTGCCTCCATGGGAGTAATGTCTCAAACAGTCTACGCTTTGAACGTTCCCTGGAAGACCAGTGGTAGTTTCCGATTCACATCTGGAGGCATTCTGTAATCTGTGGACTATCAGAGTGTTGATGAAACACAGAAATTGCATTGGGATTGAATACAACAGTCACCATGCGCACTTTCCTCCACGGGAGTAATGTCTCAAACAGTCTACTATTTGATCGTTCCCTGTAACACCAGTAGTAGTTTCCAACTCACATCTGGTAGCATTCAGTAATCTGTTGACTATCAGAGTGTTGATGAAACACAGAAATTGCATCGGGATTGAATACAACAGTCACCATGCGCACTTTCCTCCACAGGAGTAACGTCTCAAACAGTCTACGCTTTGATCGTTCCCTGGAAGACCGGTAATAGTTTCCGATGCACATCTTGTGGCATTCCTTAATCTGTGGACTATCAGAGTGTTGATGAAACACAGAAATTGCATCGGGATTGAATACAACAGTCAATATGCGCACTTTCCTCCACGGGAGTAATGTCTCAAACAGTCTACGCTTTGATCGTTCCCTGGAAGACCAGTAGTAGTTTCCGATGCACACCTGGTGTCATTCTGTAATCTGTGGACTATCAGAGTGTTGATGAAACACAGAAATTGCATCGGGATTGAATACAACAGTCACCATGCGCACTTTAATCCATGGGAGTAATGTCTCAAATAGTCGACGCTTTGATCGTTCCCTGGATGACCAGTAGTAGTTTCCGATGCACATTTGCATGCATTCTGTAACCTGTGGACCTTCAAATTGTTGATGAAACACAGAAATTGCATTGGGATTGAATAAAACAGTCACCATGAGTACTTGCCTCCATGATAGTAATGTCTCAAACAGTCTACGCTTTGATCGTTCCCTGGAAGACCAGTGGTAGTTTCCGATTCACATCTGGAGGCATTCTGTAATCTGTTCACTATCAGAGTGTTGATGAAACACAGAAATTGCATTGGGATTGAATACAACAGTCACCATGCGCACTTTCCTCCACGGGAGTAATGTCTCAAACAGTCAACTATTTGATCGTTCCCTGGAAGACCAGTAGTAGTTTCCGATGCACATCTGGTGGCATTCCGTATTCTGTGGACTATCAGAGTGTTGATGAAACACAGAAATTGCATCGGGATTGAATACAACAGTCACCATGCGCACTTTCCTCCACAGGAGTAAAGTCTCAAACTGTCAACGCTTTGATCGTTCCCTGGAAGACCAGTAATAGTTTCCGATGCACATCTTGTGGCATTCCTTAATCTGTGGACTATCAGAGTGTTGATGAAACACAGAAATAGCATCGGGATTGAATACAACAGTCACCATGCGCACTTTCCTCCACGTGAGTAATGTCTCAAACAGTCTACGCTTTGATCGTTCCCTGGAAGACCAGTAGTAGTTTCCGATGCACATCTGGAGGCATTCTGTAATCTGTCTACTATCAGAGTATTGATGGAGCACAGAAATTGCATCGGGATTGAATACAACAGTCACCATGCGCACTTTCCTCCATGGGAGTAATGTCTCAAACAGTCTACGCATTGATCGTTCCCTGGAAGACCTGTGGTAGTGTCCGATGCACATCTGGAGTCATTCTGTAATCTGCGGTCTATCAGAGTGTTGATGAAACACAGAAATTGCATTGGGATTGAATGCAACAGTCACCATGCGCACTTTCCTCCATGGGAGTAATGTCTCTAAGAGTCTACGCTTGGATCGTTCCCTGGAAGACCAGTAGTAGTTTGCGATGCACGTCTGGTGGCATTCTGTAATCTGTGGACTATCAGAGTTTTGATGAAACACAGAAATTACATCGGGATTGAATACAACAGTCACCATGCGCACTTTCCTCCATGGGAGTAATGTCTCAAACAGTCTACGCTTTGATCGTTCACTGGAAGACCAGTAGTATATTCCGATGCCCATCTGGACTCATTCTGTAATCTGTCTACTATCAGAGTATTGATGGAACACAGAAATTGCATCGGGATTGAATACAACAGCACCATGCGCACTTTCCTCCACGGGTGCAATGTCTCAAACAGTCTACGGTTTGATCGTTCCCTGGAAGACCAGTAGTAGTTTCCGATGCACATCTGGTGGCATTCTGTAATCTGTGGACTATCAGAGTGTGGATGAAACACAGAAATTGCATCGGGATTTAATACAACAGTCACCATGCGCACTTTCCTCCATGAGAGTAATGTCTCAAACAGTCTACGCTGTGATAGTTCCCTGGAAGACCAGTAGTAATTTCCGATGCACATCTGCTGGCATTCTATAATCTGTGGACTATCAGAGTGTTGATGAAAAACAGAAATTGCATCGGGATTGAATACAACAGTTACCATGCGCACTTTCCTCCAGGGGTAAAATGTCTAAAACAGTTTACGCTTTGAATTCCCTGGAAGTCCAGTAGTAGTTTCCGATGCACATCTGGAGGCATTCTGTAATCTGTGGACTATCAGAGTGTTGATGAAACAAAGAAATGGCTTCGGGATTGAATGGAACAGTCACCATGCGCACTTGCCTACATGTTAGTAATGTCTAAAACAGCCTACGCTTTGATCGTTCCATGGAAGACCAGTGGTAGTGTCCGATGCACATCTGGAGGCATTCTGTAATCTGTGAACTATCAGAGTGTTGATGAAACACAGAAATTGCATTGGGGTTGAATAGAACAGTCACCATGCGCACTTTCCTCCATGGGAGTAATGTCTCTAAGAGTATAGGTTTTGTTCGTTCCCAGGAAGACCAGCAGTAGTTTCCGACACACATCTGGAAGCATTCTGTAATCTGTGGAGTATCAGTGTGCTGATGAAACACAGACATTGCATCGGGATTGAATACAACAGTCACCAAGGGCAGTTCCCTCCATGGGAGTATTGTCTCAAACAGTCTTCGTTTTGATCATTCCCTGGAAGACCAGTAATAGTTTCCGATGCACATCTGGAAGCATTCTGTAATCTGTGGACTTTCAGAGTGTTGATGAAACACAGATATTGCTTCGGGATTGAATACAATTGTCACCATGCGCACTTTCCTCCATGGGAGTAATGTCTCAAATAGTCTACGCCTTTGATCGTTCCCTGGAAGACCAGTAGTAGTTTCCGATGCACGTCTGGTGGCATTCTGTAATCTGTGGACTATCAGAGTGTGGATGAAACACAGAAATTGCATCGGGATTGAATACAAGAGTCACCATGCGCACTTTCCTCCATGGGAGTAATGTCTCAAACAGTATACGCTTTGATCGTTCCCTGGAAGACCAGTAGTAATATCCGATGCACGTCTGCTCTCATTCTGTAATCTGTGGACTATCAGAGTGTTGATGAAACACAGAAATTGCATCGGAATTGAATACAACAGTCTCCATGCGCACATTCCCCAATGGGAGTAGTGTCACAAACAGACTACGCTTTAATCGTTCCCTGGAAGACCAGTAGTAGTTTCCGATGCACATCTGGAGGCATTCTGTAATCTGTGGACTATCAGAGTGTTGATGAAACAAAGAAATGGCTTCGGGATTGAATAGAACAGTCACCATGCGCACTTGCCTACATGTTAGTAATGTCTAAAACAGCCTACGCCTTGATCGTTCCATGGAAGACCAGTGGTAGTGTCCGATGCACATCTGGAGGCATTCTGTAATCTGTGAACTATCAGAGTGTCGATGAAACAAAGAAATTGCATCGGGATTGAATACAACATTCACCAGGCGCACTTGTCTACATGTTAGTAATGTCTAAAACAGTCTACGCTTTGATCGTTCTATGGAAGACCAGTGGTAGTGTCCGATGCACATCTGGAGGCATTCTGTAATCTGTGGACTATCAGAGTGTGGATGAAACACAAAAATTGCATCGGGATTGAATACAACAGTCACCAAGGGCAGTTCCCTCCATGGGAGTAGTGTCTCAAACAGTCTACGTTTTGATCGTTCCCTGGAAGACCAGTAGCAGTTTCCGATGCACATCTGGAGGCATTCTGTAATCTGTGGACTATCAGACTGTTGAAGAAACACAGAAATTGCATCGGAATTGACTACAACAGTCACCATGCGCACTTTCCTCCACTGGAGTAATGTCTGAAATAGTCTACTATTTGATCGTTCTCTGGAAGACCAGTAGTAGTTTCCGATGCACATCGGGTGGCTTTCCTTAATCTGTGGACTATCAGAGTGTTGATGAAACACAGAAATTCATCGGGATTGAATACTACAGTCACCCTGCGCACTTTCCTCCATGGGAGTAATGTCTCTAACAGTCTACGCTTTGATCGTTCCCTGGAAGACCAGTAGTAGTTTCCGATGCACATCTGGTTGCATTCTGTAATCTGTGGAATATCAGAGTGTTGATGAAACACAGAAATTGCATCGGGTTGAATACAACAGTCTCCATGCGCACTTTCCCCCATTGGAGTAGTGTCACAAACAGACTACGCTTTAATCGTTCCCTGGAAGACCAGTAGTAGTTTCCGATGCACATCTGGAGGCATTCTGTAATCTGTGGACTATCAGAGTGTGGATGAAACACAGAAATTGCATCGGGATTTAATACTACAGTCACCATGCGCACTTCCTCCATGGGAGTAATGTCTGTCAGAGTCTACGCTTTGAGTTCCCTGGAAGACCAGTAGTAGTTTCCGATGCACATCTGAAGGCATTCTGTAATCTTTGGACTATCAGAGTGTGGATGAAACACAGAAATTGCATCGGGATTTAATACAACAGTCACCATGCGCACTTACCTCCATGGGAGTAATGTCTCAAACAGTCTACGCTTTGATATTTCCCTGGAAGACCAGTAGTAATTTTCGATGCACATCTGCTGGCATTCTGTAATCTGTGGACTATCAGAGTGTTGATGAAACACAGAAATTGCATCGGGATTGAATACAACAGTCACCAAGGGCAGTTTCCTCCATGGGAGTAGTGTCTCAAACAGTCTATGTTTTGATCGTTCCCTGGAAGACCAGTAGTAGTTTCCGATGCACATCTGGAAGCATTCTGTAATCTGTGGATTATCAGAGTGTTGATGAAACACAGAAATTGCATCGGGATTGAATACAACAGTCAATATGCGCACTTTCCTCCACGGGAGTAATGTCTCAAACAGTCTACGCTTTGATCGTTCCCTGGAAGACCAGTAGTAGTTTCCGATGCACACCTGGTGTCATTCTGTAATCTGTGGACTATCAGAGTGTTGATGAAACACAGAAATTGCATCGGGATTGAATACAACAGTCACCATGCGCACTTTAATCCATGGGAGTAATGTCTCAAATAGTCGACGCTTTGATCGTTCCCTGGATGACCAGTAGTAGTTTCCGATGCACATTTGCATGCATTCTGTAACCTGTGGACCTTCAAATTGTTGATGAAACACAGAAATTGCATTGGGATTGAATAAAACAGTCACCATGAGTACTTGCCTCCATGATAGTAATGTCTCAAACAGTCTACGCTTTGATCGTTCCCTGGAAGACCAGTGGTAGTTTCCGATTCACATCTGGAGGCATTCTGTAATCTGTTCACTATCAGAGTGTTGATGAAACACAGAAATTGCATTGGGATTGAATACAACAGTCACCATGCGCACTTTCCTCCACGGGAGTAATGTCTCAAACAGTCAACTATTTGATCGTTCCCTGGAAGACCAGTAGTAGTTTCCGATGCACATCTGGTGGCATTCCGTATTCTGTGGACTATCAGAGTGTTGATGAAACACAGAAATTGCATCGGGATTGAATACAACAGTCACCATGCGCACTTTCCTCCACAGGAGTAAAGTCTCAAACTGTCAACGCTTTGATCGTTCCCTGGAAGACCAGTAATAGTTTCCGATGCACATCTTGTGGCATTCCTTAATCTGTGGACTATCAGAGTGTTGATGAAACACAGAAATAGCATCGGGATTGAATACAACAGTCACCATGCGCACTTTCCTCCACGTGAGTAATGTCTCAAACAGTCTACGCTTTGATCGTTCCCTGGAAGACCAGTAGTAGTTTCCGATGCACATCTGGAGGCATTCTGTAATCTGTCTACTATCAGAGTATTGATGGAGCACAGAAATTGCATCGGGATTGAATACAACAGTCACCATGCGCACTTTCCTCCATGGGAGTAATGTCTCAAACAGTCTACGCATTGATCGTTCCCTGGAAGACCTGTGGTAGTGTCCGATGCACATCTGGAGTCATTCTGTAATCTGCGGTCTATCAGAGTGTTGATGAAACACAGAAATTGCATTGGGATTGAATGCAACAGTCACCATGCGCACTTTCCTCCATGGGAGTAATGTCTCTAAGAGTCTACGCTTGGATCGTTCCCTGGAAGACCAGTAGTAGTTTGCGATGCACGTCTGGTGGCATTCTGTAATCTGTGGACTATCAGAGTTTTGATGAAACACAGAAATTACATCGGGATTGAATACAACAGTCAAGATGCGCACTTTCCTCCATGGGAGTAATGTCTCAAACAGTCTACGCTTTGATCGTTCACTGGAAGACCAGTAGTATATTCCGATGCCCATCTGGACTCATTCTGTAATCTGTCTACTATCAGAGTATTGATGGAACACAGAAATTGCATCGGGATTGAATACAACAGCACCATGCGCACTTTCCTCCACGGGTGCAATGTCTCAAACAGTCTACGGTTTGATCGTTCCCTGGAAGACCAGTAGTAGTTTCCGATGCACATCTGGTGGCATTCTGTAATCTGTGGACTATCAGAGTGTGGATGAAACACAGAAATTGCATCGGGATTTAATACAACAGTCACCATGCGCACTTTCCTCCATGAGAGTAATGTCTCAAACAGTCTACGCTTTGATAGTTCCCTGGAAGACCAGTAGTAATTTCCGATGCACATCTGCTGGCATTCTATAATCTGTGGACTATCAGAGTGTTGATGAAAAACAGAAATTGCATCGGGATTGAATACAACAGTTACCATGCGCACTTTCCTCCAGGGGTAAAATGTCTAAAACAGTTTACGCTTTGAATTCCCTGGAAGTCCAGTAGTAGTTTCCGATGCACATCTGGAGGCATTCTGTAATCTGTGGACTATCAGAGTGTTGATGAAACAAAGAAATGGCTTCGGGATTGAATAGAACAGTCACCATGCGCACTTGCCTACATGTTAGTAATGTCTAAAACAGCCTACGCTTTGATCGTTCCATGGAAGACCAGTGGTAGTGTCCGATGCACATCTGGAGGCATTCTGTAATCTGTGAACTATCAGAGTGTTGATGAAACACAGAAATTGCATTGGGGTTGAATAGAACAGTCACCATGCGCACTTTCCTCCATGGGAGTAATGTCTCTAAGAGTATAGGTTTTGTTCGTTCCCAGGAAGACCAGCAGTAGTTTCCGACACACATCTGGAAGCATTCTGTAATCTGTGGAGTATCAGTGTGCTGATGAAACACAGACATTGCATCGGGATTGAATACAACAGTCACCAAGGGCAGTTCCCTCCATGGGAGTATTGTCTCAAACAGTCTTCGTTTTGATCATTCCCTGGAAGACCAGTAATAGTTTCCGATGCACATCTGGAAGCATTCTGTAATCTGTGGACTTTCAGAGTGTTGATGAAACACAGATATTGCTTCGGGATTGAATACAATTGTCACCATGCGCACTTTCCTCCATGGGAGTAATGTCTCAAATAGTCTACGCCTTTGATCGTTCCCTGGAAGACCAGTAGTAGTTTCCGATGCACGTCTGGTGGCATTCTGTAATCTGTGGACTATCAGAGTGTGGATGAAACACAGAAATTGCATCGGGATTGAATACAAGAGTCACCATGCGCACTTTCCTCCATGGGAGTAATGTCTCAAACAGTATACGCTTTGATCGTTCCCTGGAAGACCAGTAGTAATATCCGATGCACGTCTGCTCTCATTCTGTAATCTGTGGACTATCAGAGTGTTGATGAAACACAGAAATTGCATCGGAATTGAATACAACAGTCTCCATGCGCACATTCCCCAATGGGAGTAGTGTCACAAACAGACTACGCTTTAATCGTTCCCTGGAAGACCAGTAGTAGTTTCCGATGCACATCTGGAGGCATTCTGTAATCTGTGGACTATCAGAGTGTTGATGAAACAAAGAAATGGCTTCGGGATTGAATAGAACAGTCACCATGCGCACTTGCCTACATGTTAGTAATGTCTAAAACAGCGTACGCCTTGATCGTTCCATGGAAGACCAGTGGTAGTGTCCGATGCACATCTGGAGGCATTCTGTAATCTGTGAACTATCAGAGTGTCGATGAAACAAAGAAATTGCATCGGGATTGAATACAACATTCACCAGGCGCACTTGTCTACATGTTAGTAATGTCTAAAACAGTCTACGCTTTGATCGTTCTATGGAAGACCAGTGGTAGTGTCCGATGCACATCTGGAGGCATTCTGTAATCTGTGGACTATCAGAGTGTGGATGAAACACAGAAATTGCATCGGGATTGAATACAACAGTCACCAAGGGCAGTTCCCTCCATGGGAGTAGTGTCTCAAACAGTCTACGTTTTGATCGTTCCCTGGAAGACCAGTAGCAGTTTCCGATGCACATCTGGAGGCATTCTGTAATCTGTGGACTATCAGACTGTTGAAGAAACACAGAAATTGCATCGGAATTGACTACAACAGTCACCATGCGCACTTTCCTCCACTGGAGTAATGTCTGAAATAGTCTACTATTTGATCGTTCTCTGGAAGACCAGTAGTAGTTTCCGATGCACATCGGGTGGCTTTCCTTAATCTGTGGACTATCAGAGTGTTGATGAAACACAGAAATTCATCGGGATTGAATACTACAGTCACCCTGCGCACTTTCCTCCATGGGAGTAATGTCTCTAACAGTCTACGCTTTGATCGTTCCCTGGAAGACCAGTAGTAGTTTCCGATGCACATCTGGTTGCATTCTGTAATCTGTGGAATATCAGAGTGTTGATGAAACACAGAAATTGCATCGGGTTGAATACAACAGTCTCCATGCGCACTTTCCCCCATTGGAGTAGTGTCACAAACAGACTACGCTTTAATCGTTCCCTGGAAGACCAGTAGTAGTTTCCGATGCACATCTGGAGGCATTCTGTAATCTGTGGACTATCAGAGTGTGGATGAAACACAGAAATTGCATCGGGATTTAATACTACAGTCACCATGCGCACTTCCTCCATGGGAGTAATGTCTGTCAGAGTCTACGCTTTGAGTTCCCTGGAAGACCAGTAGTAGTTTCCGATGCACATCTGAAGGCATTCTGTAATCTTTGGACTATCAGAGTGTGGATGAAACACAGAAATTGCATCGGGATTTAATACAACAGTCACCATGCGCACTTACCTCCATGGGAGTAATGTCTCAAACAGTCTACGCTTTGATATTTCCCTGGAAGACCAGTAGTAATTTTCGATGCACATCTGCTGGCATTCTGTAATCTGTGGACTATCAGAGTGTTGATGAAACACAGAAATTGCATCGGGATTGAATACAACAGTCACCAAGGGCAGTTTCCTCCATGGGAGTAGTGTCTCAAACAGTCTATGTTTTGATCGTTCCCTGGAAGACCAGTAGTAGTTTCCGATGCACATCTGGAAGCATTCTGTAATCTGTGGATTATCAGAGTCTTGATGAAACAGAGAAATTGCATCGGGATTGAATACAATTGTCACCATGCGCACTTACCTTCATGGGAGTAATGTCTCAAACAGTCTACTTTTTGAGTTCCCTGGAAGACCAGTAGTAGTTTCCGATGCACATCTGGAGGCATTCTGAAATCTGTGGACTAACTGAGTGTTGATGAAACACAGAAATTGCAATGGGATTGAATACAACAGTCACCATGCGCACTTTCCTCCACGGGAGTAACATCTCAAACAGTCTACGCTTTGATCGTTCCCTGGGAGACCAGTAGTAGTTAACGTTGCACGTCTTGTGGCATTCTATAATCTGTGGACTATCAGAGTGTTGATGAAACACAGAAATTGCATTGGGATTGAATACAACAGTCACCATGCGCACTCTTCTCCACGGGAGTAATGTCTCAAACAGTCTATGCTTTGATCGTTTATTGGAAGACCAGTAGTAGTTTCCGATGCACATCTGGTGGCATTCTGTAATCTATGGACTATCAGAGTGTTGATGAAACACAGAAATTGCATCGGGATTGAATACAACAGTCACCATGCGCACTTTCCTCCATGGGAGTAATGTCTCAAACAGTCTACGCTTTGAGTTCCCTGGAAGACCAGTGGTAGTTTTCGATGCACATCTGGAGGCATTCTGTAATCTGTGGACTATCAGAGTGTTGATTAAACACAGAAATTGCATTGGGATTGAATACAAAAGTCACCATGCGCACTTTCCTCCATGGGAGTAATGTCTCTAACAGTCTACGCTTTGATCGTTCCCAGGAAGACCAGTAGTAGTTTCCGATGCACATCTGGAGGAATTCTGTAATCTGTGGAGTATCAGAGTGTTGATGAAACACAGAAATTGCATCGGGATTGATTACAACAGTCACCATGCGCACTTTCCCCCATGGGAGTAGTGTCACAAACAGTCTACGCTTTGATCGTTCTCTGGAAGACCAGTTGTAGTTTCCGATGCACATCTGGAAGCATTCTGTAACCTGTGGACTATCTGAGTGTTGATGAAACACAGAAATTGCATCGGGATTGAATACAACAGTCACCATGCGCACTTTCCTCCATGGGAGTAATGTCTCAAATAGTCTACGCTTTGATCGTTCCCTGGAAGACCAGTAGTAGTTTCGATGCACATCTGGATGCATTCTGTAATCTTTGGACCTTCAAAGTGTTGATGAAACAAAGAAATTGCATCGGGATTGAATACAACAGCACCATGCGCACTTTCCTCCATGGGAGTAATGTCTCAAACAGTCTACGCTTTGATCGTTCCCTGGAAGACCAGTAGTAATTTCCGATGCACATCTGCTGGCATTCTGTAATCTGTGGACTATCAGAGTGTTGATGAATTACAGAAATTGCATGGGGATTGAATACAACAGTCACCATGCGCACTTTCCTCCACAGGAGTAATGTCGCAAATAGTCTACTATTTGATCGTTCCCTGGAAGACCAGTAGTAGTTTCCGATGCACGTCTGGTGTCATTCTGTAATCTGTGGACTGTCAGAGTGTGGATGAAACACAGAAATTGCACGGGGATTGAATACAACAGTCACCATGCGCACTTTCCTCCACAGGAGTAATGTCTCAAATAGTCTACTATTTGATCGTTCCCTGGAAGACCAGTAGTAGTTTCCGATGCACATCGGGTGGCATTCCTTAATCTGTGGACTATCAGAGTGTTGATGAAACACAGAAAATGCATCGGGATTGAATACAACAGTCACCCTGCGCACATTCCTCCATGGGAGTAATGTCTCTAACAGTCTACGCTTTGATCGTTCCCTGGAAGACCAGTAGTAGTTTCCGATGCACATCTGGTGGCAATCTGTAATCTGTGGAGTATCAGAGTGTTGATGAAACACAGAAATTTGCATCGGGATTGAATACAACAGTCTCCATGCGCACTTTCCCCCATGGGAGTAGTGTCACAAACAGACTACGCTTTAATCGTTCCCTGGAAGACCAGTAGTAGTTTCCGATGCACATCTATAAGCATTCTGTAATCTGTGGACTATCAGAGTGTTGATGAAACACAGAAATTGCATCGGGATTGAATACAACAGTCACCTTGCGCACTTTCCTCCACAGGAGTAATGTCTCAAATAGTCTACTATTTGATCGTTCCCTGGAAGACCAGTAGTAGTTTCCGATGCACATCGGGTGGCATTCCTTAATCTGTGGACTATCAGAGTGTTGATGAAACACAGAAATTGCATCGGGATTTAATACTACAGTCACCATGCGCACTTTCCTCCATGGGAGTAATGTCTGTCAGAGTCTACGCTTTGAGTTCCCTGGAAGACCAGTAGTAGTTTCCGATGCACATCTGAAGGCATTCTGTAATCTTTGGACTATCAGAGTGTGGATGAAACACAGAAATTGCATCGGGATTTAATACAACAGTCACCATGCGCACTTACCTCCATGGGAGTAATGTCTCAAACAGTCTACGCTTTGATATTTCCCTGGAAGACCAGTAGTAATTTCCGATGCACATCTGCTGGCATTCTGTAATCTGTGGACTATCAGAGTGTTGATGAAACACAGAAATTGCATCGGGATTGAATACAACAGTCACCAAGGGCAGTTTCCTCCATGGGAGTAGTGTCTCAAACAGTCTATGTTTTGATCGTTCCCTGGAAGACCAGTAGTAGTTTCCGATGCACATCTGGAAGCATTCTGTAATCTGTGGACTATCAGAGTCTTGATGAAACACAGAAATTGCATCGGGATTGAATACAATTGTCACCATGCGCACTTACCTCCATGGGAGCAATGTCTCAAACAGTCTACGCTTTGAGTTCCCTGGAAGACCAGTAGTAGTTTCCGATGCACATCTGGAGGCATTCTGAAATCTGTGGACTAACTGAGTGTTGATGAAACACAGAAATTGCAATGGGATTGAATACAACAGTCACCATGCGCACATTCCTCCACGGGAGTAACGTCTCAAACAGTCTACGCTTTGATCGTTCCCTGGGAGACCAGTAGTAGTTAACGTTGCACGTCTTGTGGCATTCTATAATCTGTGGACTATCAGAGTGTTGATGAAACACAGAAATTGCATTGGGATTGAATACAACAGTCACCATGCGCACTCTTCTCCACGGGAGTAATGTCTCTAACAGTCTACGCTTTGATCGTTCCCAGAAAGACCAGTAGTAGTTTCCGATGCACATCTGGAGGCATTCTGTAATCTGTGGAGTATCAGAGTGTTGATGAAACACAGAAATTGCATCGGGATTGATTACAACAGTCACCATGCGCACTTTCCCCCATGGGAGTAGTGTCACAAACAGTCTACGCTTTGATCGTTCTCTGGAAGACCAGTTGTAGTTTCCGATGCACATCTGGAAGCATTCTGTAACCTGTGGACTATCAGAGTGTTGATGAAACACAGAAATTGCATCGGGATTGAATACAACAGTCACCATGCGCACTTTCCTCCATGGGAGTAATGTCTCAAATAGTCTACGCTTTGATCGTTCATTGGAAGACCAGTAGTAGTTTCGATGCACATCTGGATGCATTCTGTAATCTGCGGACCTTCAAAGTGTTGATGAAACAAAGAAATTGCATCGGGATTGAATACAACAGCACCATACGCACTTTCCTCCATGGGAGTAATGTCTCAAACAGTCTACGCTTTGATCGTTCCCTGGAAGACCAGTAGTAATTTCCGATGCACATCTGCTGGCATTCTGTAATCTGTGGACTATCAGAGTGTTGATGAAACACAGAAATTGCATCGGGATTGAATACAACAGTCACCATGCGCACTTTCCTCCACAGGAGTAATGTCTCAAATAGTCTACTATTTGATCGTTCCCTGGAAGACCAGTAGTAGTTTCCGATGCACATCGGGTGGCATTCCTTAATCTGTGGACTATCAGAGTGTTGATGAAACACAGAAATTGCATCGGGATTGAATACAACAGTCACCCTGCGCACTTTCCTCCATGGGAGTAATGTCTCTAACAGTCTACGCTTTGATCGTTCTCTGGAAGACCAGTGGTAGTTTCCGACGCACGTCTGGTGTCATTCTGTAATCTGTGGACTATCAGAGTGTGGATGAAACACAGAAATTGCATCGGGATTGAATACAACAGTCACCATGCGCACTTTCCTCCATGGGAGTAATGTCTCAAACAGTCTACGCTTTGATCGTTCCCTGGAAGACCAGTAGTAATTTCCGATGCACATCTGCTGGCATTCTGTAATCTGTGGACTATCAGAGTGTTGATGAAACACAGAAATTGCACGGGGATTGAATACAACAGTCACCATGCGCACTTTCCTCCACAGGAGTAATGTCTCAAATAGTCTACTATTTGATCGTTCCCTGGAAGACCAGTAGTAGTTTCCGATGCACATCGGGTGGCATTCCTTAATCTGTGGACTATCAGAGTGTTGATGAAACACAGAAATTGCATCGGGATTGAATACAACAGTCACCCTGCGCACTTTCCTCCATGGGAGTAATGTCTCTAACAGTCTACGCTTTGATCGTTCCCTGGAAGACCAGTAGTAGTTTCCGATGCACATCTGGTGGCATTCTGTAATCTGTAGAGTATCAGAGTGTTGATGAAACACAGAAATTTGCATCGGGATTGAATACAACAGTCTCCATGTGCACTTTCCCCCATGGGAGTAGTGTCACAAACAGACTACGCTTTAATCGTTCCCTGGAAGACCAGTAGTAGTTTCCGATGCACATCTATAAGCATTCTGTAATCTGTGGACTATCAGAGTGTTGATGAAACACAGAAATTGCATCGGGATTGAATACAACAGTCACCTTGCGCACTTTCCTCCACAGGAGTAATGTCTCAAATAGTCTACTATTTGATCGTTCCCTGGAAGACCAGTAGTAGTTTCCGATGCACATCGGGTGGCATTCCTTAATCTGTGGACTATCAGAGCGTTGATGAAACACAGAAATTGCATCGGGATTGAATACAACAGTCACCCTGCGCACTTTCCTCCATGGGAGTAATGTCTCTAACAGTCTACGCTTTGATCGTTCCCTGGAAGACCAGTAGTAGTTTCCGATGCACATCTGGTGGCATTCTGTAATCTGTGGAGTATCAGAGTGTTGATGAAACACAGAAATTGCATCGGGATTGAATACAACAGTCTCAATGCGCACTTTGCCCAATGGGAGTAGTGTCACAAACAGACTACGCTTTAATCGTTCCCTGGAAGACCAGTAGTAGTTTCCGATGCACATCTATAAGCATTCTGTAATCTGTGGACTATCAGAGTGTTGATGAAACACAGGAATTGCATTGGGCTTGAATACAAGAGTCACCATGCGCACTTTCCTCCATTGGAGTAATGTCTCAAACAGTCTACGCTTTGAGTTCCCTGGAAGACCAGTAGTAGTTTCCGATGCACATCTGGAGGCATTCTGTAATCTGTGGACTATCAGAGTGTTGATGAAACACAGAAATTGCATTGGGATTGAATACAACAGTCACCATGTGCACTTTCCTCCATGGGAGTATTGTCTCTAAGAGTCTACGCTTGGATCGTTCCCTGGAAGACCAGTAGTAGTTTCCGATGTACGTCTGGTGGCATTCTGTAATCTGTGGACTATCAGAGTGTTGATGAAACACAGATATTGCATCGGGATTGAATACAACAGTCACCATGCGCACTTTAATCCACGGGAGTAATGTCTCAAACAGTCCACGCTTTGATCGTTCCCTGGAAGACCAGTAGTAGTTTCCGATGCACATCTGGAAGCATTCTGTAATCTGTGGATTATCAGAGTGTCGATGAAACAAAGAAATTGCATCGTGATTGAATACAACAGTCACCAGGCGCACTTGTCTACATGTTAGTAATGTCTAAAACAGTCTACGCTTTGATCGTTCCCTGGAACACCAGTGGTAGTGTCCGATGCACATCTGGAGGCATTCTGTAATCTGTGGACTATCAGAGTGTTGATGAACCACAGAAATTGCATTGGGATTGAATACAAGAGTCACCATGCGCACTTTCCTCAATGGGAGTAATGTCTCAAACAGTCTACGTTTTGAGTTCCCTGGAAGACCAGTAGTAGTTTCCGATGCACATCTGGAGGCATTCTGTAATCTGTGGACTACCAGAGTGTTGATGAAACACAGAAATTGCTTCGGGATTGAATACAACAGTCACCAGTCGCACTTGTCTACATGTTAGTAATGTCTAAAACAGTCTACGCTTTGATCGTTCCCTGGAAGACCAGTGGTAGTGTCCGATGCACATCTGGAGGCATTCTGTAATCTGTGGACTATCAGAATGTTGATGAAACACAGAAATTGCATTGGGATTGAATGCAATAGTCACCATGCGCACTTTCCTCCATGGGAGTGTTGTCTTTAAGTGTCTACGCTTGGATCGTTCCCTGGAAGACCAGTAGTAGTTTCCGATGCACGTCTGGTGGCATTCTGTAATCTGTGGACTATCAGAGTGTTGATGAACCACAGCTATTGCATCGGGATTGAATACAACAGTCACCATGCGCACTTTCCTCCATGGGAGTAATGTCTCAAACAGTCTACGCTTTGATCGTTCCCTGAAAGACCAGTAGTAGTTTCCGATGCACATCTGGTGGCATTCTGTAATCTGTGGAGTATCAGAGTGTTGATGAAACACAGAAATTGCATCGGGATTGAATACAACAGCACCATGCGCACTTTACTCCACGGGTGCAATGTCTCAAACAGTCTACGCCTATGATCGTTCCCTGGAAGCCCAGTAGTAGTTTCCGATGCACGTCTGGTGGCATTCTGTAATCTGTGGACTATCAGAGTGTGGATGAAACACAGAAATTGCATCGGGATTGAATACATCAGTCACCATGCGCACTTTCCTCCATGGGAGTAATGTCTCAAACAGTCTACGCTTTGATCGTTCCCTGGAAGACCAGTAGTAATTTCCGATGCACATCTGCTGGCATTCTGTAATCTGTGGACTATCAGAGTGTTGATGAAACACAGAAATTGCATGGGGATTGAATACAACAGTCACCATGCGCACTTTCCTCCACAGGAGTAATGTCTCAAATAGTCTACTATTTGATCGTTCCCTGGAAGACCAGTAGTAGTTTCCGATGCACATCGGGTGGCATTTCTTAATCTGTGGACTATCAGAGTGTTGATGAAACACAGAAATTGCATCGGGATTGAATACAACAGTCACCCTGCGCACTTTCCTCCATGGGAGTAATGTCTATAACAGTCTACGCTTTGATCGTTCCCTGGAAGACCAGTAGTAGTTTCCGGTGCACATCTGGTGGCATTCTGTAATCTCTGGAGTATCAGAGTGTTGATGAAACACAGAAATTTGCATCGGGATTGAATACAACAGTCTCCATGCGCACTTTCCCCCATGGGAGTAGTGTCACAAACAGACTACGCTTTAATCGTTCCCTGGAAGAGCAGTAGTAGTTTCCGATGCACCTCTATAAGCATTCTGTAATCTGTGGACTATCAGAGTGTTGATGAAACACAGAAATTGCATCGGGATTGAATACAACAGTCACCTTGCGCACTTTCCTCCAGAGGAGTAATGTCTCAAATAGTCTACTATTTGATCGTTCCCTGGAAGACCAGTAGTAGTTTCCGATGCACATCGGGTGGCATTCCTTAATCTGTGGACTATCAGAGTGTTGATGAAACACAGAAATTGCATCGGGATTGAATACAACAGTCACCCTGCGCACTTTCCTCCATGGGAGTAATGTCTCTAACAGTCTACGCTTTGATCGTTCCCTGGAAGACCAGTAGTAGTTTCCGATGCATATCTGGTGGCATTCTGTAATCTGTGGAGTATCAGAGTGTTGATGAAACACAGAAATTGCATCGGGATTGAATACAACAGTCTCCATGCGCACTTTCCCCAATGGGAGTAGTGTCTCAAACAGTCTACGCTTTAATCGTTCCCTGGAAGACCAGTAGTAGTTTCCGATGCACATCTATAAGCATTCTGTAATCTGTGGACTATCAGAGTGTTGATGAAACACAGAAATTGCATTGGGATTGAATACAAGAGTCACCATGCGCACTTTCCTCCATTGGAGTAATGTCTCAATCAGTCTACGCTTTGAGTTCCCTGGAAGACCAGTAGTAGTTTCCGATGCACATCTGGAGGCATTCTGTAATCTGTGCACTATCAGAGTGTTGATGAAACACAGAAATTGCATTGGGATTGAATACAACAGTCACCATGCGCACTTTCTTCCATGGGAGTATTGTCTCTAAGAGTCTACGCTTGGATCGTTCCTGGAAGACCAGTAGTAGTTTCCGATGCACGTCTGGTGGCATTCTGTAATCTGTGGACTATCAGAGTGTTGATGAAACACAGATATTGCATCGGGATTGAATACAACAGTCACCATGCGCACTTTCGTCCACGGGAGTAATGTCTCAAACAGTCCACGCTTTGATCGTTCCCTGGAAGACCTGTAGTAGTTTCTGATGCACATCTGGTGGCATTCAGCAATCTGTGGACTATCAGAGTGTTGATGAAACACAGAAATTGCATCCGGATTGAATACAACAGTCACCATGCGCACTTTCCTCCATGGGAGTTATGTCTCACACAGACTACGCTTTGAATTCCCTGGACGACCAGTAGTAATTTCCGATGCACATCTGGAGGCATTCTGTAATCTGTGGACTATCAGAGTGTCGATGAAACAAAGAAATTGCATCGGGATTGAATACAACAGTCACAAGGCGCACTTGTCTACATGTTAGTAATGTCTAAAACAGTCTACGCTTTGATCGTTCCCTGGAACACCAGTGGTAGTGTCCGATGCACATCTGGAGGCATTCTGTAATCTGTGGACTATCAGAGTGTTGATGAAACACAGAAATTGCATTGGGATTGAATACAAGAGTCACCATGCGCACATTCCTCCATGGGAGTAATGTCTCAAACAGTCTACGTTTTGAGTTCCCTGGAAGACCAGTAGTAGTTTCCGATGCACATCTGGAGGGATTCTGTAATCTGTGGACTATCAGAGTGTTGATGAAACACAGAAATTGCTTCGGGATTGAATACAACAATCACCAGGCGCACTTGTCTAAATGTTAGTAATGTCTAAAACAGTCTACGCTTTGATCGTTCCCTGGAAGACCAGTGGTAGTGTCCGATGCACATCTGGAGGCATTCTGTAATATGTGGACTATCAGAATGTTGATGAAACACAGAAATTGCATTGGGATTGAATGCAATAGTCACCATGCGCACTTTCCTCCATGGGAGTGTGGTCTCTAAGTGTCTACGCTTGGATCGTTCCCTGGAAGACCAGTAGTAGTTTCCGATGCACGTCTGGTGGCATTCTGTAATCTGTGGACTATCAGAGTGTTGATGAACCACAGCTATTGCATCGGGATTGAATACAACAGTCACCATGCGCACTTTCCTCCATGGGAGTAATGTCTCAAACAGTCTACGCTTTGATCGTTCCCTGAAAGACCAGTAGTATTTTCCGATGCACATCTGGAGGCATTTTGTAATCTATTGACTATCAGAGTGTTGATGAAACACAGAAATTGCATCGGGATTGAATACAACAGTCACCATGCGCACTTTCCTCCACAGGAGTAACGTCTCAAACAGTCTACGCTTTGATCGTTCCCTGGAAGACCAGTAGTAGTTTCCGATGCACATCGGGTGGCATTCCTTAATCTATGGACTATCAGAGTGTTGATGAAACACAGAAATTGCATCGGGGTTGAATACAACAGTCACCATGCGCACTTTCCTCCATGGGAGTATTGTCTCTAAGAGTCTACGCTTGGATCGTTCCCTGGAAGACCAGTAGTAGTCTCCGATGCACATCTGGAAGCATTCTAAAATCTGTGGACTATCAGAGTGTTGATGAAACACAGAAATTGCATCGGGATTGAATACAACAGTCACCATGCGCACTTTCCTCCATGGGATTAATGTCTCAAACAGTCTACGCTTTGAGTTTCCTGGAAGACCAGTAGTAGTTTCCGATGCACATCTGGAGGCATTTTGTAATCTGTGGACTATCAGAGTGTTGATGGAACACAGATATTGCATCGGGATTGAAAACAACAGTCACCATACGCACTTTGCTCCGCGGGAGTAATGTCTCAAACAGTCTATGCTTTGATCGTTTCCTTGAAGACCAGTAGTAGTTTCCGATGCACATCTGGTGGCATTCTGTAATCTGTGGACTATCAGACTGTTGATGAAACACAGAAATTGCATCGGAATTGAATACAACAGTCACCATGAGCACTTTCCTCCATGGGAGTAATGTCTCAAATAGTCGACGCTCTGATCGTTCCCTGGAAGACCAGCTGTAGTTTGCGATGCACATCTGGATGCATTCTGTAATCTGTGGACCTTCAAAGTGTTGTTGAAACAAAGAAATTGCATCGGGATTGAATACAACAGTCACCATGCGCACTTTCCTCCATGGGAGTAACGTCTATAACAGTCTACGCTTTGATCGTTCCCTGGAAGACCAGTAGCTGTTTCTGATGCCCATCTGGTGGCATTCTGTAATCTGTGGAGTATCAGAGTGTTGATGAAACACAGAAATTGCATCGGGATTGAATACAACAGTCACCATGCGCACTTTCCTCCATGGGAGTAACGTCTATAACAGTCTACGCTTTGATCGTTCCCTGGAAGACCAGTAGCTGTTTCCGATGCCCATCTGGAGGCATTCTGTAATCTGTGGGCTGTCAGAGTGTTGATGAAACACAGAAATTGCATCGGGATTGAATACAACAGTCACCATGCGCACTTTCCTACATGGGAGTAATGCCTCAAACAGTCTACGCTTTGATCGTTCCCTGGAAGACCAGTAGCTGTTTCCGATGCACATCTGCAGGTATTCTGTAATCTGTCGACTATCAGAGTGTTGATGAAACACAGAAATTGCATCGGGATTGAATACAACAGTCACCAGGCGCACTTGCCTACATGTTAGTAATGTCTAAAACATTCTACGCTTCGATCGTTCCCTGGAAGACCAGTGGTAGTGTCCGATGCACATCTGGAGGCATTCTGTAATCTGTGGACTATCAGAGTCTTGATGAAACACAGAAATTGCATTGGGATTGAATGCAACAGTCACCATGCGCACTTTCCTCCATGGGAGTATTGTCTCTAAGAGTCTACGCTTGGATCGTTCCCTGGAAGACCAGTAGTAGTTTCCGATGCACGTCTGGTGGCATTCTGTAATCTGTGGACTATCAGAGTGTTGATGAAACACAGATATTGCATCGGGATTGAATACAACAGTCACCATGCGCACTTTCCTCCACGGGAGTAATGTCTCAAACAGTCTACGCTTTGATCGTTCCCTGGAAGACCTGTAGTAGTTTCCGATGCACATCTGGTGGCATTCTGCAATCTGTGGACTATCAGAGTGTTGATGAAACACAGAAATTGCATCGCGATTGAATACAACAGTCACCGTGCGCACTTTCCTCCATGGGAGTTATGTCTCAAACAGACTACGCTTTGAATTCCCTGGAAGACCAGTAGTAGTTTCCGATGCACATCTGGAGGCATTCTGTAATCTATGGACTATCAGAGTGTCGATGAAACAAAGAAATTGCATCGGGATTGAATACAACAGTCACCAGGCGCACTTGTCTACATGTTAGTAATGTCTAAAACAGTCTACGCTTTGATCGTTCCCTGGAACACCAGTGGTAGTGTCCGATGCACATCTGAAGGCATTCTGTAATCTGTGGACTATCAGAGTGTTGATGAAACACAGAAATTGCATTGGGATTGAATACAAGAGTCACCATGCGCACTTTCCTCCATGGGAGTAATGTATCAACAGTCTACGTTTTGAGTTCCCTGGAAGACCAGTAGTAGTTTCCGATGCACATCTGGAGGCATTCTGTAATCTGTGGACTATCAGAGTGTTGATGAAACACAGATATTGCATCGGGATTGAATACAACAGTCACCATGCGCACTTTCCTCCATGGGAGTAATGTCTCAAACAGACTACGTTTGATCGTTCCCTGAAAGACCAGTAGTAATTTCCGATGCACATCTGCTGGCATTTTGTAATCTGTGGACTATCAGAGTGTTGATGAAACACAGAAATTGCATCGGGATTGAATACAACAGTCACCATGCGCACTTTCCTCCACAGGAGTAATGTCTCAAACAGTCTGCGCTTTGATCGTTCCCTGGAAGACCAGTAGTAGTTTCCGATGCACATCGGGTGGCATTCCTTAATCTGTGGACTATCAGAGTGTTGATGAAACACAGAAATTGCATCGGGGTTGAATACAACAGTCACCATGCGCACTTTCCTCCATGTTAGTTATGTCTCAAATAGCCTACGCTTTGATCGTTCCCTGGAAGACCAGTAGTAGTTTCCGATGCACATCTGGATGCATTCTGTAATCTTTGGACTATCAGAGTGTTGATGAAACATAGGAATTGCATTGGGATTGAATAGAACAGTCAACCATGCGCACTTTCCTCCATGGGAGTAATGTCTCTAAGAGTCTACGCTTTGATCGTGCCCAGGAAAACCAGTAGTAGTTTCCGACACACATCTGGAGGCATTCTGTAATCTGTGGAGTATCAGAGTGTTGATGAAACACAGAAATTGCATCGGGATTGAATACAACCGTCACCATGCGCCCTTTCCTCCACGTTAGTAATGTCTCAAACACTCTACGCTTTGATCGTGCCCTGGAAGACCAGTAGTAGTTTCCGTTGCACATGTGTAAGCATTCTGTAATCTGTGGACTATCAGAGTGTTGATGAAACACAGAAATTACATCGGGATTGAATTCAACAGACACCATGCGCACTTTCCTCCATGGGAGTAATGTCTCTAAGAGTCTATAATTTGATCCTTCGCAGGGAGACCAGTAGTACTTTCCGATGCACATCTGGTGGCATTCTGTAATCTGTGAACTATCAGAGTTTTGATGAAACACAGAAATTGCATCGGGATTGAATACAACAGTCACCATGCGCAGTTTCCTCCTTCTAAGTAATGTCTCAAAGAGTCTACGCTTTGATCGTTCCCTGGAAGACCAGTAGTAGTTCCTGATGTACATCTGGTGGCATTTTGTAATTTTGTGGACAATCAGAGTGTTGATGAAACACAGAAATATCATCGGGATTGAATACAACAGTCATCATGCGCACTTTCCTCCACGGGAGTAATGTCTCAAACAGTCTACGATTTGATCGTTCCCTGGAAGATCAATAGTAGTTTCCGATGCACGTCTGGTGGCATTCTGTAATCTGTGGACTATCAGAGTGTTGATGAACCACAGCTATTGCATCGGGATTGAATACAACAGTCACCATGAGCACTTTCCTCCATGGGAGTAATGTCTCAAATAGTCGACGCTCTGATCGTTCCCTGGAAGACCAGCAGTAGTTTCCGATGCACATCTGGAGGCATTCTGTAATCTGTGGAGTATCAGAGTGTTGATGAAACACAGAAATTATATCGGGATTGAATACAACAGTCACCAAGCGCACTTTCCTCCATGGGAGTAGTGTCTCAAACAGTCTACGTTTTGATCGTTCCCTGGAAGACCAGTAGTAGTTTCCGATACACATCTGGAAGCATTCTGTAATCTGTGGACTATCAGAGTGTTGATGAAACACAGAAATTGCATCGGGATTGAATACAACAGTCACCATGCGCACTTTCCTCCATGGGAGTAACGTCTCAAACTGTCTACGCTTTGATCGTTCCCTGGAAGACCAGTAGCTGTTTCCGATGCCCATCTGGAGGCATTCTGTAATCTGTGGGCTGTCAGAGTGTTGATGAAACACAGAAATTACATCGGAATTGAATACAACAGTAACTATGCGAACTTTCCACCATGGGAGTAATGTCTCAAACAGTGTACGCTTTGATCTTTCCGTTGAAGACCACTAGTAGTTTCCGATGCACATCTGGAGGTATTCTGTAATCTGTCGACTATCAGGGTGTTGATGAAACACAGAAATTGCATCGGGATTGAATACAACAGTCACCATGCGCACTTTCCGCCATGGGAGTAATGTCTCAAACCGTCTACGCTTTGATCGTTCCCTGGAAGACCGGTAGTAGTTTCCAATGCACATCTGGTGGCTTTCTGTAATCTGTGGACTATCAGAGTGTTAATGAAACACAGAAATTGCATCGGCATTGAATACAAACGTCACCATGCGCCCTTTCCTCCACGTTAGTAATGTCTCAAACAGTCTACGCTTTGATCTTTCCGTTGAAGACCACTAGTAGTTTCCGATGCACATCTGCAGGTATTCTGTAATCTGTCGACTATCAGAGTGTTGATGAAACACAGAAATTGCATCGGGATTGAATACAACAGTCACCAGGCGCACTTGCCTACATGTTAGTAATGTCTAAAACATTCTACGCTTTGATCGTTCCCTGGAAGACCAGTGGTAGTGTTCGATGCACATCTGGAGGCATTCTGTAATCTGTGGACTATCAGAGTGTTGATGAAACACAGAAATTGCATTGGGATTGAATGCAACAGTCACCATGCGCACTTTCCTCCATGGGAGTATTGTCCCTAAGAGTCTACGCTTGGATCGTTCCCTGGAAGACCAGTAGTAGTTTCCAATGCACGTCTGGTGGCATTCTGTAATGTGTGGACTATCAGAGTGTTGATGAAACACAGATATTGCATCGGGATTGAAAACAACAGTCACCATGCGCACTTTCCTCCACGGGAGTAATGTCTCAAACAGTCTACGCTTTGATCGTTCCCTGGAAGACCTGTAGTAGTTTCCGATGCACATCTGGTGGCATTCTGCAATCTGTGGACTATCAGAGTGTTGATGAAACACAGAAATTGCATCGCGATTGAATACAACAGTCACCGTGCGCACTTTCCTCCATGGGAGTTATGTCTCAAACAGACTACGCTTTGAATTCCCTGGAAGACCAGTAGTAGTTTCCGATGCACATCTGGAGGCATTCTGTAATCTGTGGACTATCAGAGTGTCGATGAAACAAAGAAATTGCATCGGGATTGAATACAACAGTCACCAGGCGCACTTGTCTACATGTTAGTAATGTCTAAAACAGTCTACGCTTTGATCGTTCCCTGGAACACCAGTGGTAGTGTCCGATGCACATCTGGAGGCATTCTGTAATCTGTGGACTATCAGAGTGTTGATGAAACACAGAAATTGCATTGGGATTGAATACAAGAGTCACCATGCGCACTTTCCTCCATGGGAGTAATGTATCAACAGTCTACGTTTTGCGTTCCCTGGAAGACCAGTAGTAGTTTCCGAAGCACATCTGGAGGCATTCTGTAATCTGTGGACTATCAGAGTGTTGATGAAACACAGAAATTGCTTCGGGATTGAATACAACAGTCACCAGGCGCACTTGCCTACATGTTAGTAATGTCTAAAACAGTCTACGCTTGGATCGTTCCCTGGAAGACCAGTAGTAGTTTCCGACGCACGTCTGGTGGCATTCTGTAATCTGTGGACTATCAGAGTGTTGATGAAACACAGATATTGCATCGGGATTGAATACAACAGTCACCATGCGCACTTTCCTCCATGGGAGTAATGTCTCAAACAGTCTACGCTTTGATCGTTTCCTAAAATACCAGTAGTAATTTCCGATGGACATCTGGTGGCATTCTGTAATCTTTGGACTATCAGAGTGTGGATGAAACACAGAAATTGCATCGCGATTTAATACAACAGTCACCATGCGCACTTTCCTCCATGGGAGTAATGTCTCAAACAGTCTACGCTTTGATAGTTCCCTGGAAGACCAGTAGTAATTTCCGATGCACATCTGCTGGCATTTTGTAATCTGTGGACTATCAGAGTGTTGATGAAACACAGAAATTGCATCGGGATTGAATACAACAGTCACCATGCGCACTTTCCTCCACAGGAGTAATGTCTCAAACAGTCTGCGCTTTGATCGTTCCCTGGAAGACCAGTAGTAGTTTCCGATGCACATCGGGTGGCATTCCTTAATCTGTGGACTATCAGAGTGTTGATGAAACACAGAAATTGCATCGGGGTTGAATACAACAGTCACCATGCGCACTTTCCTCCATGGGAGTTATGTCTCAAATAGCCTACGCTTTGTTCGTTCCCTGGAAGACCAGTAGTAGTTTCCGATGCACATCTGGATGCATTCTGCAATCTTTGGACTATCAGAGTGTTGATGAAACATATGAATTGCATTGGGATTGAATAGAACAGTCAACCATGCGCACTTTCCTCCACGGGAGTAATGTCTCAAACAGTCTACGATTTGATCGTTCCCTGGAAGATCAATAGTAGTTTCCGATGCACGCCTGGTGGCATTCTGTAATCTGTGGACTATCAGAGTGTGGATGAAACACAGAAATTGCATCGCGATTTAATACAACAGTCACCATGCGCACTTTCCTCCACGTTAGTAAATGTCTCAAACACTCTACGCTTTGATCGTTCCCTGGAAGACCAGTAGTAGTTTCCGATGCACATGTGTAAGCATTCTGTAATCTGTGGACTATCAGAGTGTTGATGAAACACAGAAATTACATCGGGATTGAATTCAACAGACACCATGCGCACTTTCCTCCATGGGAGTAATGTCTCTAAGAGTCTATAATTTAATCCTTCGCAGGGAGACCAGTAGTACTTTCCGATGCACATCTGGTAGCATTCTGTAATCTGTGAACTATCAGAGTGTTGATGAAACACAGAAATTGCATCGGGATTCAATACAACAGTCACCATGCGTACTTTCCTCCGCGGGAGTAATGTCTCAAACAGTCTAGGTTTTGATCGGTCCCTGGAAGACCAGTAGTAGTTCCTGATGTACATCTGGTGGCATTTTGTAATTTTGTTTACAATCAGAGTGTTGATGAAACACAGAAATTTCATAGGGATTGAATACAACAGTCATCATGCGCACTTTCCTCCTTCTAAGTAATGTCTCAAAGAGTCTACGCTTTGATCGTTCCCTGAAAGACCAGAAGTAGTTTCCGTTTTACATCTGGATGCATTCTGTAATCTGTGGACTATCAGAGTGTTGATGGATCACAGAAATTGCATCGGGATTGAATACAACAGTCACCATGCGCACTTTCCTCCACGGGAGTAATGTCTCAAACAGTCTACGATTTGATCGTTCCCTGGAAGATCAATAGTAGTTTCCGATGCACGCCTGGTGGCATTCTGTAATCTGTGGACTATCAGAGTGTTGATGAACCACAGCTATTGCATCGGGATTGAATACAACAGTCACCATGAGCACTTTCCTCCATGGGAGTAATGTCTCAATTAGTCGACGCTCTGATCGTTCCCTGGAAGACCAGCAGTAGTTTCCGATGCACATCTGGAGGCATTCTGTAATCTGTGGAGTATCAGAGTGTTGATGAAACACAGAAATTAGATCGGGATTGAATACAACAGTCACCAAGCGCACTTTCCTCCATGGGAGTAGTGTCTCAAACAGTCTACGTTTTGATCGTTCCCTGGAAGACCAGTAGTAGTTTCCGATACACATCTGGAAGCATTCTGTAATCTGTGGACTATCAGAGTGTTGATGAAACACAGAAATTGCATCGGGATTGAATACAACAGTCACCATGCGCACTTTCCTCCATGGGAGTAACGTCTCAAACTGTCTACGCTTTGATCGTTCCCTGGAAGACCAGTAGCTGTTTCCGATGCCCATCTGGAGGCATTCTGTAATCTGTGGGCTGTCAGAGTGTTGATGAAACACAGAAATTACATCGGAATTGAATACAACAGTAACTATGCGAACTCTCCACCATGGGAGTAATGTCTCAAACAGTCTACGCTTTGATCTTTCCGTTGAAGACCACTAGTAGTTTCCGATGCACATCTGGAGGTATTCTGTAATCTGTCGACTATCAGAGTGTTGATGAAAAACAGAAATTGCATCGGGATTGAATACAACAGTCACCATGCGCACTTTCCGCCATGGGAGTAATGTCTCAAACAGTCTACGCTTTGATCGTTCCCTGGAAGACCGGTAGTAGTTTCCAATGCACATCTGGTGGCTTTCTGTAATCTGTGGACTATCAGAGTGTTAATGAAACACAGAAATTGCATCGGGATTGAATACAAACGTCACCATGCGCCCTTTCCTCCACGTTAGTAATGTCTCAAACAGTCTACGCTTTGATCTTTCCGTTGAAGACCACTAGTAGTTTCCGATGCACATCTGCAGGTATTCTGTAATCTGTCGACTATCAGAGTGTTGATGAAACACAGAAATTGCATCGGGATTGAATACAACAGTCACCAGGCGCACTTGCCTACATGTTAGTAATGTCTAAAACATTCTACGCTTTGATCGTTCCCTGGAAGACCAGTGGTAGTGTCCGATGCACATCTGGAGGCATTCTGTAATCTGTGGACTATCAGAGTGTTGATGAAACACAGAAATTGCATTGGGATTGAATGCAACAGTCACCATGCGCACTTTCCTCCATGGGAGTATTGTCTCTAAGAGTCTACGCTTGGATCGTTCCCTGGAAGACCAGTAGTAGTTTCCGATGCACGTCTGGTGGCATTCTGTAATGTGTGGACTATCAGAGTGTTGATGAAACACAGATATTGCATCGGGATTGAATACAACAATCACCATGCGCACTTTCCTCCACGGGAGTAATGTCTCAAACAGTCTACGCTTTGATCGTTCCCTGGAAGACCTGTAGGAGTTTCCGATGCACATCTGGTGGCATTCTGCAATCTGTGGGCTATCAGAGTGTTGATGAAACACAGAAATTGCATCGCGATTGAATACAACAGTCACCGTGCGCACTTTCCTCCATGGGAGTTATGTCTCAAACAGACTACGCTTTGAATTCCCTGGAAGACCAGTAGTAGTTTCCGATGCACATCTGGAGGCATTCTGTGATCTGTGGACTATCAGAGAGTCGATGAAACAAAGAAATTGCATCGGGATTGAATACAACAGTCACCAGGCGCACTTGTCTACATGTTAGTAATGTCTAAAACAGTCTACGCTTTGATCGTTCCCTGGAACACCAGTGGTAGTGTCCGATGCACATCTGGAGGCATTCTGTAATCTGTGGACTATCAGAGTGTTGATGAAACACAGAAATTGCATTGGGATTGAATACAAGAGTCACCATGCGCACTTTCCTCCATGGGAGTAATGTATCAACAGTCTACGTTTTGAGTTCCCTGGAAGACCAGTAGTAGTTTCCGAAGCACATCTGGAGGCATTCTGTAATCTGTGGACTATCAGAGTGTTGATGAAACACAGAAATTGCTTCGGGATTGAATACAACAGTCACCAGGCGCACTTGCCTACATGTTAGTAATGTCTAAAACAGTCTACGCTTGGATCGTTCCCTGGAAGACCAGTAGTAGTTTCCGACGCACGTCTGGTGGCATTCTGTAATCTGTGGACTATCAGAGTGTTGATGAAACACAGATATTGCATCGGGATTGAATACAACAGTCACCATGCGCACTTTCCTCCATGGGAGTAATGTCTCAAACAGTCTACGCTTTGATCGTTCCCTGAAAGACCAGTAGTATTTTCCGATGCACATCTGGAGGCATTCTGTAATCTGTCTACTATCAGAGTATTGATGGAACACAGAAATTGCATCGGGATTGAATACAATAGTCACCATGCGCACTTTCCTCCATGGGAGTAATGTCTCAAACAGTCTACGCTTTGATCGTTCCCTGGAAGACCAGTAGTATTTTCCGATGCCCATCTGGAGGCATTCTGTAATCTGTCTACTATCAGAGTATTGATGGATCACAGAAATTGCATCGGGATTGAATACAACAGCACCATGCGCACTTTCCTCCACAAATGCAATGTCTCAAACAGTCTACGCTTTGATCGTTCCCTAAAATACCAGTAGTAATTTCCGATGGACATCTGGTGGCATTCTGTAATCTTTGGACTATCAGAGTGTGGATGAAACACAGAAATTGCATCGCTATTTAATACAACAGTCACCATGCGCACTTTCCTCCATGGGAGTAATGTCTCAAACAGTCTACGCTTTGATAGTACCCTGGAAGACCAGTAGTTATTTCCGATGCACGTCTGCTGGCATTTTGTAATCTGTGGACTATCAGAGTGTTGATGAAACACAGAAATTGCACCGGGATTGAATACAACAGTCACCATGCGCACTTTCCTCCACAGGAGTAATGTCTCAAACAGTCTGCGCTTTGATCGTTCCCTGGAAGACCAGTAGTAGTTTCCGATGCACATCTGGATGCATTCTCTAATCTTTGGACTATCAGAGTGTTGATGAAACATAGGAATTGCATTGGGATTGAATAGAACAGTCAACCATGCGCACTTTCCTCCATGGGAGTAATGTCTCTAAGAGTCTACGCTATGATCGTTCCCAGGAAGACCAGTAGTAGTTTCCGACTCACATCTGGAGGCATTCTGTAATCTGTGGAGTATCAGAGTGTTGATGAAACACAGAAATTGCATCGGGATTGAATACAACCGTCACCATGCGCCCTTTCCTCCACGTTAGTAATGTCTCAAACACTCTACGCTTTGATCGTTCCCTGGAAGACCAGTAGTAGTTTCCGATGCACATGTGTAAGCATTCTGTAATCTGTGGACTATCAGAGTGTTGATGAAACACAGAAATTACATCGGTATTGAATTCAACAGACACCATGCGCACTTTCCTCCATGGGAGTAATGTCTCTAAGAGTCTATAATTTGATCCTTCGCAGGGAGACCAGTAGTACTTTCCGATGCACATCTGGTGGCATTCTGTAATCTGTGAACTATCAGGGTGTTGATGAAACACAGAAATATCATCGGGATTGAATACAACAGTCATCATGCGCACTTTCCTCCTTCTAAGTAATGTCTCAAAGAGTCTACGCTTTGATCGTTCCCTGGAAGACCAGAAGTAGTTTCCGTTGCACATCTGGATGCATTCTGTAATCTGTGGACTATCAGAGTGTTGATGGATCACAGTAATTGCATCGGGATTGAATACAACAGTCACCATGCGCACTTTCCTCCACGGGAGTAATGTCTCAAACAGTCTACGATTTGATCGTTCCCTGGAAGATCAATAGTAGTTTCCGATGCACGTCAGGTGGCATTCTGTAATCTGTGGACTATCAGAGTGTTGATGAACCACAGCTATTGCATCGGGATTGAATACAACAGTCACCATGCGCACTTTCCTCCATGGGAGTAATGTCCCAAACATTCTACGCTTTGATCGTTCCCTGAAAGACCAGTAGTATTTTCCGATGCACATCTGGAGGCATTTTGTAATCTGTTGACTACCAGAGTGTTGATGAAACACAGAAATTGCATCGGGATTGAATACAACAGTCACCATGCGCACTTTCCTCCACAGGAGTAATGTCTCAAACAGTCTACGCTTTGATCGTTCCCTGGAAGACCAGTAGTATTTTCCGACGCCCATCTGGAGGCATTCTGTAATCTGTCTACTATCAGAGTATTGATGGATCACAGAAATTGCATCGGGATTGAATACAACAGCACCATGGGCACTTTCCTCCACAAATGCAATGTCTCAAACAGTCTACGCTTTGATCGTTCCCTAAAATACCAGTAGTAATTTCCGATGGACATCTGGTGGCATTCTGTAATCTTTGGACTATCAGAGTGTGGATGAAACACAGAAATTGCATCGCTATTTAATACAACAGTCACCATGCGCACTTTCCTCCATGGGAGTAATGTCTCAAACAGTCTACGCTTTGATAGTACCCTGGAAGACCAGTAGTTATTTCCGATGCACATCTGCTGGCATTTTGTAATCTGTGGACTATCAGAGTGTTGATGAAACACAGAAATTGCACCGGGATTGAATACAACAGTCACCATGCGCACTTTCCTCCACAGGAGTAATGTCTCAAACAGTCTGCGCTTTGATCGTTCCCTGGAAGACCAGTAGTAGTTTCCGATGCACATCTGGATGCATTCTCTAATCTTTGGACTATCAGAGTGTTGATGAAACATAGGAATTGCATTGGGATTGAATAGAACAGTCAACCATGCGCACTTTCCTCCATGGGAGTAATGTCTCTAAGAGTCTACGCTATGATCGTTCCCAGGAAGACCAGTAGTAGTTTCCGACTCACATCTGGAGGCATTCTGTAATCTGTGGAGTATCAGAGTGTTGATGAAACACAGAAATTGCATCGGGATTGAATACAACCGTCACCATGCGCCCTTTCCTCCACGTTAGTAATGTCTCAAACACTCTACGCTTTGATCGTTCCCTGGAAGACCAGTAGTAGTTTCCGATGCACATGTGTAAGCATTCTGTAATCTGTGGACTATCAGAGTGTTGATGAAACACAGAAATTACATCGGTATTGAATTCAACAGACACCATGCGCACTTTCCTCCATGGGAGTAATGTCTCTAAGAGTCTATAATTTGATCCTTCGCAGGGAGACCAGTAGTACTTTCCGATGCACATCTGGTGGCATTCTGTAATCTGTGAACTATCAGGGTGTTGATGAAACACAGAAATATCATCGGGATTGAATACAACAGTCATCATGCGCACTTTCCTCCTTCTAAGTAATGTCTCAAAGAGTCTACGCTTTGATCGTTCCCTGGAAGACCAGAAGTAGTTTCCGTTGCACATCTGGATGCATTCTGTAATCTGTGGACTATCAGAGTGTTGATGGATCACAGTAATTGCATCGGGATTGAATACAACAGTCACCATGCGCACTTTCCTCCACGGGAGTAATGTCTCAAACAGTCTACGATTTGATCGTTCCCTGGAAGATCAATAGTAGTTTCCGATGCACGTCAGGTGGCATTCTGTAATCTGTGGACTATCAGAGTGTTGATGAACCACAGCTATTGCATCGGGATTGAATACAACAGTCACCATGCGCACTTTCCTCCATGGGAGTAATGTCCCAAACATTCTACGCTTTGATCGTTCCCTGAAAGACCAGTAGTATTTTCCGATGCACATCTGGAGGCATTTTGTAATCTGTTGACTACCAGAGTGTTGATGAAACACAGAAATTGCATCGGGATTGAATACAACAGTCACCATGCGCACTTTCCTCCACAGGAGTAATGTCTCAAACAGTCTACGCTTTGATCGTTCCCTGGAAGACCAGTAGTAGTTTCCGATGCACATCGGGTGGCATTCCTTAACCTGTGGACTATCAGAGTGTTGATGAAACACAGAAATTGCATCGGGGTTGAATACAACAGTCACCATGCGCACTTTCCTCCATGGGAGTTATGTCTCAAATAGTCTACGCTTTGATCGTTCCCTGGAAGACCAGTAGTAGTTTCCGATGCACATCTGGATGCATTCTGTAATCTGTGGACTATCAGAGTGTTGATGGAACACAGATATTGCATCGGGATTGAAAACAACTGTCACCATACGCACTTTGCTCCGCTGGAGTAATGTCTCAAACAGTCTATTCTTTGATCGTTTCCTTGAAGACCAGTAGTAGTTTCCGATGCACATCTGGTGGCATTCTGTAATCTGTGGACTATCAGACTGTTGATGAAACACAGAAATTGCATCGGAATTGAATACAACAGTCATCATGCGCACTTTCCTCCTTCTAAGTAATGTCTCTAAGAGTCTACGCTTTGATCGTTCCCAGGAAGACCAGTAGTAGTTTCCGACTCACATCTGGAGGCATTCTGTAATCTGTGGAGTATCAGAGTGTTGATGAAACACAGAAATTTCATCGGGATTGAATACAACAGTCACCAAGCGCACTTCCCTCCATGGGAGTAGTGTCTCAGTCTACGCTTTGATCGTTCCCTGGAAGACCAGTAGTAGTCTCTGATGCACATCTGGAAGCATTCTAAAATCTGTGGACTATCAGAGTGTTGATGAAACACAGAAATTGCATCGGGATTGAATACAACAGTCACCATGCGCACTTTCCTCCATGGGATTAATGTCTCAACAGTCTACGCTTTGAGTTCCCTGGAAGACCAGTAGTAGTTTCCGATGCACATCTGGAGGCATTCTGTAATCTGTGGACTATCAGAGTGTTGATGGAACACAGATATTGCATCGGGATTGAAAACAACTGTCACCATACGCACTTTGCTCCGCTGGAGTAATGTCTCAAACAGTCTATTCTTTGATCGTTTCCTTGAAGACCAGTAGTAGTTTCCGATGCACATCTGGTGGCATTCTGTAATCTGTGGACTATCAGACTGTTGATGAAACACAGAAATTGCATCGGAATTGAATACAACAGTCACCATGAGCACTTTCCTCCATGGGAGTAATGTCTCAAATAGTCGACGCTCTGATCGTTCCCTGGAAGACCAGCAGTAGTTTGCGATGCACATCTGGATGCATTCTGTAATCTGTGGACCTTCAAAGTGTTGTTGAAACAAAGAAATTGCATCGGGATTGAATACAACAGTCACCACGAGCAGTAGCCTACTTGTTAGTAATGTCTAAAACAGTCTACGCTTTGATCGTTCCCTGGAAGACCAGTGGTTGTTTCCGATGCACATCTGGAGGCATTCTGTAATCTGTGGAGTATCAGAGTGTTGATGAGACACAGAAATTACATCGGGGTTGAATACAACAGTCACCAAGCGCACTTTCCTCCATGGGAGTAGTGTCTCAAACAGTCTACGTTTTGATCGTTCCCTGGAAGACCAGTAGTAGTTTCCGATACACATCTGGAAGCATTCTGTAATCTGTGGACTATCAGAGTGTTGATGAAACACAGAAATTGCATCGGGATTGAATACAACAGTCACCATGCGCACTTTCCTCCATGGGAGTAACGTCTCAAACTGTCTACGCTTTGATCGTTCCCTGGAAGACCAGTAGCTGTTTCCGATGCCCATCTGGAGGCATTCTGTAATCTGTGGGCGGTCAGAGTGTTGATGAAACTCAGAAATTGCGTCGGAATTGAATACAACAGTAACTATGCGAACTTTCCACCATGGGAGTAATGTCTCAAACAGTCTACGCTTTGATCTTTCCGTTGAAGACCACTAGTAGTTTCCGATGCACATCTGGAGGTATTCTGTAATCTGTCGACTATCAGAGTGTTGATGAAACACAGAAATTGCATCGGGATTGAATACAACAGTCACCATGCGCACTTTCCTCCATGGGAGTAATGTCTCAAACAGTCTACGCTTTGACCGTTCCCTGGAAGACCGCTAGTACTTTCCGATGCACATCTGGTGGCATTCTGTAATCTGTGGACTATCAGAGTGTTAATGAAACACAGAAATTGCATCGGGATTGAATACAACCGTCACCATGCGCCCTTTCCTCCACGTTAGTAATGTCTCAAACAGTCTACGCTTTGATCTTTAAGTTGAAGACCACTAGTAGTTTCCGATGCACATCTGGAGGTATTCTGTAATCCGTCGACTATCAGAGTGTTGATGAAACACAGAAATTGCATCGGGATTGAATACAACAGTCACCAGGCGCACTTGCCTACATGTTAGTAATGTCTATAACATTCTACGCTTTGATCGTTCCCTGGAAGACCTGTAGTAGTTTCCGATGCACATCTGGTGGCATTCTGCAATCTGTGTACTATCAGAGTGTTGATGATACACAGAAATTGCATCGCGATTGAATACAACAGTCACCGTGCGCACTTTCCTCCATGGGAGTTATGTCTCAAACAGACTACGCTTTGAATTCCCTGGAAGACCAGTAGTAGTTTCCGATGCACATCTGGAGGCATTCTGTAATCTGTGGACTATCATAGTGTCGATGAAACAAAGAAATTGCATCGGGATTGAATACAACAGTCACCAGGCGCACTTGTCTACATGTTAGTAATGTCTAAAACAGTCTACGCTTTGATCGTTCCCTGGAACACCAGTGGTAGTGTCCGATGCACATCTGGAGGTATTCTGTAATCTGTGGACTATCAGAGTGTTGATGAAACACAGAAATTGCATTGGGATTGAATACAAGAATCACCATGGGCACTTTCCTCCATGGGAGTAATGTATCAAACAGTCTACGTTTTGAGTTCCCTGGAAGACCAGTAGTAGTTTCCGATGAACATCTGGAGGCATTCTGTAATCTGTGGACTATCAGAGTGTTGATGAAACACAGAAATTGCTTCGGGATTGAATACAACAGTCACCAGGCGCACTTGCCTACATGTTAGTAATGTCTAAAACAGTCTACGCTTTGATCGTTCCCTGGAAGACCAGTGGTAGTGTCCGATGCACATCTGGAGGCATTCTGTAATCTGTGGACTATCAGAGTGTTGATGAAACACAGAAATTGCATTGGGATTGAATGCAATAGTCACCATGCGCACTTTCTTCCATGGGAGTGTTGTCTCTAAGTGTCTACGCTTGGATCGTTCCCTGGAAGACCAGTAGTAGTTTCCGATGCACGTCTGGTGGCATTCTGTAATCTGTGGACTATCAGAGTGTTGATGAAACACAGATATTGCATCGGGATTGAATACAATAGTCACCATGCGCACTTTCCTCCATGGGAGTAATGTCTCAAACAGTCTACGCTTTGATCGTTCCCTGAAAGACCAGTAGTATTTTCCGATGCACATTCGGAGGCATTCTGTAATCTGTCTACTATCAGAGTATTGATGGAACACAGAAATTGCATCGGGATTGAATACAACAGTCACCATACGCACTTTCCTCCATGGGAGTAATGTCTCAAACAGTCTACGCTTTGGTCGTTCCCTGGAAGACCAGTAGTATTTTCCGATGCCCATCTGGAGGCATTCTGTAATCTGTCTACTATCAGAGTATTGATGGATCACAGAAATTGCTTCGGGATTGAATACAACAGCACCATGCGCACTTTCCTCCACAAATGCAATGTCTCAAACAGTCTACGCTTTGATCGTTCCCTAAAATACCAGTAGTAATTTCCGATGGACATCTGGTGGCATTCTGTAATCTTTGGACTATCAGAGTGTGGATGAAACACAGAAATTGCATCGCGTTTTAATACAACAGTCACCATGCGCACTTTCCTCCATGGGAGTAATGTCTCAAACAGTCTACGCTTTGATAGTTCCCTGGAAGACCAGTAGTAATTTGCGATGCACATCTGCTGGCATTTTGTAATCTGTGGACTATCAGAGTATTGATGAAACACAGAAATTGCATCGGAATTGAATACAACAGTCACCATGCGCACTTTCCTCCACAGGATTAATGT